>NC_040086.1:39146020-39463698 GCF_003369695.1 Bos indicus x Bos taurus
TATGGTTATTCTGAGAATAAATGAAAGAATATACATAAATCCCTGAACTATCAAAACCATTCAATAAATTGTAGTACATATTATTTGCATTCTTTAAATTGATTCATAATCAAGCATTAATTTTCAAATGACAAAATTTAGCTAAAATGAGAAAGACATACTTTGAAGAAAAGATAGTTGATAACTTTATACTTAGAGACATGTACACAGAATTTAAAAGATTATTTTAGTAATTCAGGAACAATAACTATGTCCCGAGACATGAGAATAAAAACTCAGTTTATGACATATTGAAGTGAAATATTTGAAAGAACCTGACTGATAGTGAAGGGTAGAAAAAGAGGCTTTAAGAAAGGCTCTATATTTCAGGCTACATTTCATCAGTAATATTAACCAAGGTGAGAATTAAATTCAGCTTGGGACAGGTTGAATTTTAGATACAGAAATTTTTGTCAGTGATACCCAATGGGCAATAAAAAGATGCTTGTGCCCCTAGATTGAATAGCTTGAGGGCAGGGACCTTTTTTACTCATCTTGTCATTTTTCTTCAAGTACAAGCCCTTGCACTAGAAAGTATTCAATACAAGATTTAATTCAATTGACAGTTCTATTTTGGAAAGGCCAGAAAGCCCAAGAAAAAGAAACAGTAAATATCAAGATGCCTATTCTTCTCTTTTCAATCAAAACTCAGTAGGGATTGGAAATATTCATATATATTTACTGTCTCACTAATCCAGAATAGAAACAGAATGTTTTACAAAAAATAGAACTGATTCAAAACTCTATAATTTTGCCAAAGTTGCTTAAAACAGTTTTAAAAATAATTTAATACAACTTTATTTCAATTTAAAAATTCTTGATATCAAATATTTAGTTTCTCCCATTCATCTATCACTTAAACTGAATACCCAATATTTTCAAACTCTTCCAAATGAAATCTCTAAGTACTGTCAGGTCCTTCCCCTGTTGGAGATATTGCTTTGTGCAATTCACATTGTATCTATGAAATCCAATATCTGCATAAAACCTGTGATCAGACTCTATAATCTATTTCCCACAGTAGTCAGGCTCTTTAGTATGGCTTTCAGTCAGAATTATTTGATCTCTTTAACTTTAAGCTTCTGAAGATAGGTACAGGGATCTGTCTTTCTTAAGCTGTCAATTGTCATTTAAATATAAGAACTTTTTTTAGTAGTCATTATCAAACTTTGAATACAGAAAATTGCCTGAGCTACTTCCCCACCTAAAAAAGTCTAATTCCATTTCTCAGACCATTTCTAAAAAGAAACTTCCCAAGGATAATCGTCATGCCCCACGCAGAAATTTGAGGTGATTGTGATAGTTTAGGTCCTGGGAAAACATCTAAACCCAAAAAATTGTTTTCAAAAAAAATATTTCCTATGGAAAAAAAAAAAGTCAGACGAATTTAGTCAATATGACCTATTTTAAAATGTATGTTTCTCTGAGACAATAATCTGAAGCATGCTTTACTCTGCATCACACACACACACACAAACAAAAACCAAAAACAACACTTTCTTTCTCCTGGACCAAGCATATTTCAGAGATTACAAACAGAAGTCAAATTAAGTTAGTCCAGTAACTACAATTCATGGCATTTCTCATAAGAATATTCCTTTGCAAATATTGAGTAGTAAGTTCTGGAACAATTTTAAGCAATATTCTGAATCATATACCATATTCTACCTTAAAGGTTTCTCTCCAAGAGCTTCAGAAGCGCAAAAATGGCAGAATTTAGGACCACTGGTCTAGATTTCCAAACTAGGGTATGGAGTCGTATTTTTCACATTGGCTCACTCACTAACATCATCTATAAAATCTGAGTACCCAACATTTATTAACTTCTAGGCCAAGCACTGAGAGCAGATACAAAAAGGAGGAACTGACACTGCTTCCCAAGACAGATGGGCTTTCCTTCAAACTGAGAGTATCAGGATAGCCTAAAAGGCTTATCTCAAAAGACAGAAGACCCATCAGAATCTCTCTCACAAAGAAAACTCTTTATCTTAGATAAGACTCAGTAACCTTGTCATCTGCTCTCAGTCCTAGTTGTCCAGACCTTTGTTGGAAGAGCTTAAAGTCATTTTTTTGTGTGTGTGAAATAACCTTAAAGAGTTGCTTCCACCAAGTTTCTTGTGCCTCCTCCTCTCTCTTTTCACATACCCTCAGTCAAGTTTGCTGCCTCTCTTGTCATTTAATATTAAAAAACACTCAAAGACATTGACCAAACTGTTCCTCAAAACTGCCTCACATTCCCACATTAAAGCCTTTGCATGAGCAATGTGTGATGATTGACACAATCTCTTACCTCATCTGTAATCTACTGGTAACTTAAAAAAAATTTACACTTCCTACTATTTCTGACTACCTAATCCACAGTAACTACTCGATCTCTTATTTTATTTTAATGTTCTGAACAGTCTTTAAAACTGATGTTTTTTTGAAGGTCTTATTGTAAGACCATAAAGTGACAACGAAGAACCTTGTCTGTCTGGCCCCCTTGCTCATCTCTATATCCACAGTAAGGAGAAGAGCATCTGACATGTACTGGATGCTCAATAAATATCTGTCAATGAAAAAATATGTTTCATTGCAGAAATCATTCACAATGCAGTCTGCGGAAGTAGTATATCCCAATAATTCAATGAAGGGGCCCTATTTTTGAGTCCAGTCTGGTCACAATTCAGACTGTGTCTTGTAGTAAGCAAGGATTTGTAAACAGCAGTGAGACAACAACAAATATGCCAGAAGATAACCGGGTTTTTGCCATTGTGAGTATCAGCATTTCCTCAGCCTTCAGATACAGAACAGTTTTCTTCTGGTTGGTGTGTAACTTTAAGAAAGACTGTCAACCTGATTTGAAAAGTATCCCCTGAACTGAGAACAACATCACAGAATAAAGTTCTGCCCCTGCAGCTGAAAATGGCCTCAACGTTTCCTCACCAGCAGTCTACGCTATATGACATTTTATTTACTGGATAGGCAGCCAGCTCAGGGAAGATGCAACTTCTGTCCAGATCCATATAAAATGTAAAATATTGAAGATTTGGTTACTCTGTTTGAAAAGAGGAAAGAGATTTGATCATATTCCTGTAATATCTGGAAAGATTTTTCCAACTTTGGGGGTCTGAATGGGGAAGCAATTAGTTGGAGAGGTATAAATTCCAAAGCAGACAAAAAGGAGGAGGATGGGGAGCAGTTGAGCGTACCTTTATGAAAATCCTTTTATCTGTACCTCTCCTGGCTTCCCACGCGGCCTGCCAGTCCAGGGTGAGCACATCAATATGTATAGCACAGCGCACCAGGGGGCCAATGTTCCCCAGCAGGGGCGATTAATATGTGATATCAACATCTATGACAAGACACATTGTATTTCTGTCAACAAATAGGTTTTTACTTTCTCTGTCAGCTGAATACCCAAGCCTTTTATTTTGCGCAATAAACCCTTCTATAGCTGGAGCTGAAAGATAGATGTTGAACGGCAGTCAATTCTTTAAATAGGTTTCTTCAATTGGCAGGTAGCCTGTCTGGGGCCTGTATCAAATATGAGGAATTCTACTTTTGGTGAGAAATAAGCAAGCACGATGGGGAGGGGTCCAAGAGATTTGCCTGCCCCAGTTTTCATAGCAAGCATTTAGCATTTAGCACTGCGCTATGTACACTGGAGAAAACCGGCTGTTTTTTCTGTTCTCAAGGAACTTTCAAATGAGTCTAATACATACGACACGGTAGAAATGTTGGAAAATTTATCTTTAGATGGTGCTTTCTTTTTAAGACTTTGAGAAAAAAAAAAAAAAGGGAACTTCCCTGGTGAGACAGTGGTTAAGAATCTGCCTTGCAATGCACAGGATGTGGGTTCGATCCCTTGCTGGGGAACTAAGATTCCACACGCTGCAACTGAGCCTGCCTGCCACAATAACTGAGCCCGTGTGCCACAAGTAGAGGGTCTGTGCACCACAAGGAAAGATCCCACATGCGGCAACTAACAATCCATGTAGCCAAAAAAAATAAATAAAAAGACTCTGAGGTGCTATACAAATGTTAATTTCTAAAATGGAACCAATTTATAGTAAAATGAGCTTTTATAACTTTCTCTCAGAACACAGAAAACAAGGACAAGTACTTAGATAAGAGAGGAGAATGGTTTTCTTTTTCTGACCATGAGGATGAGTTCACTAAAGAGCAGTAAGTACCATGATCCAGTGATGCAGATAATGCCCCTGAGTGTGGCCAAATGTTTGCTCTGTAAAACCCAGTGGACCCAAGCAGAAGTAGTGGCTTTGATGCTCCTGTTCATGCCAGCTCAGCCCACCTGAGACCTGTGCCCATTATGTCCATAAATGATATGCTCGAGCTCTTCATGAGCCATTGGGCTCTCTGTTAACATACCCTTGGTATCTGATAAGTTTTTATTGTTGATGTTAATGAACACATAGATCCACTGGAGCTGTAAACCTCATTAAGATATTCATGGACATAATGGGACAACTAGCTAACACATCTTCCAGTCTTAAAGTGGGTTCTTATCCCTGATTATTAAGCAAGTTGATGCCTCGGTAAAATGGCAAAATACTACCTGTCATGTGCTTTCTGAAATTTTATTAGAAAATGATGATGAGGACAAAGCTAGTTAGTATATCTATTAAGAGTGTTTCATGTTCTCCGTGTTTTACCTATGTTATACAATTATCATAATCATTCCATTAGGTAAATTTTTTAACAAGTTCATTTTAGAGATGAAGAAATGAACTCATAGATTCAGCAATTTGTCCAAGATCTCACAAATAGTAAGTGGTGTTTCAGTGACTTGAATTAGGTTTTCCTGACTCTGAAGCCTTTTTGTCATTGATAGAGCAGATTATTCCTCCAAAGTTGAAGCCATCCAGTAATTTATTTGGAGCATCTACTCTTTTCTCAGCATCATCCTATCCACCTGGGAGACACAGTGCCCTGGCAATGTTTGACTTTGCCTTCAGATGTTTACAGTCTTAAGAGACAAGGAAGATGAACAGGAATAAAACAATTAGAGGATAATTCAAAAGGGAATAATTAAGGGCTGATAAAATGAAACCAAGCACTAGCTTGGCATTACATACAGAGCCCTAGATTTGAAATAAAAAACAGGATGTAAGCACAGTTCTATCATTTATTTCTGTATATCGTTAGGCAAATTACTTAGCTTTGATCTCCTCACAGGATAGTATTCTCTATCATGGGAATATGTCTCTTTGTATTTACTGGACTCAGATGAGTCCTGTGAAATCTGTATATAAAAACAGAAAGATATATTTCACTTAATACCTCTTTCAAAAGAAGAGCACATGCAGTACAGTCTGGGTTCACCTCTGGGCGAGGATAACATTAAAGACAAACCTGCAGCAAACTGTGCTTCCCAAACAGCCTTGCTACCGGGAGGGTGCTCGCACCTCCTAAGAGCAGCAGCAGTAAAGGCCCTGGTGCCAGACAGGCAGCAGTAGGGCAGCTGGGGAGGAGCGCTAGGGGAAGTGGGGAGGCGGCAGTGCCCAGCAGGGTGGGTGTGGAGCAGAGGCAGCAGGGGGCAAGGAGTACCTAGGCCCATCCTAAACCTCTGCAGGGCTGGGGCACAGGAGAATGAATGGAGTCAACATAGCGTGCATCTAAATATTTAAAGTTGTAAATAGAGTTACAAGGCTGACAAATAAAATCTCTTCTATCCCCTGAGCTCCATATGATCCTCTACGTGAAAGCACTGGGAGCACTGGGAGCTGTTGGTCACTGCTGGCTGGGGGCCTGCACGTCACACCCTTTTACTTTCTGTCAAGGAGCAGCCCAGCTCTGCAGGTGGCATCTCAGATGCAATGTGGACATCTCAGCCTAAGTACCCAAGGTCCCCTGTGTGTGTGTGTGTTAGTTGCTCAGTCGTGTCTGACTCTTAGGGTCCCCATAGACTGTAGCTCGCCAGGCTGCTGTGTCCATGGACTTCTCCAGGCAAGAATACTGGAGTGGGTTGCTATGTCCTTCTCCAGGGGCTTTTCTCAACTCAGGGGTCAAACCTGGGTCTTCTGCATGGTAGGCAGATTCTTTACCATATGAGTCAACAGGGAAGCTCCTCTATAACGCCCTAAAACAGTTCTGCTTATGTGCAGGCTTATGGGTGTGCTCTGGGATAACACAACCCAGCCTCAGAAGGACAGAATTCTGTAGGGAAGAGATAACAGGAATATGCTGCTTCTCTAGCAGGCAGAATCCTGCAGGCAGGGAGGGTTAAGTTATGACTGAAAAGGCAGAGAGCTAGTGCCTTGCAGAAACTTTTGCAGAACTAAAAGGAAGGTAAGAAGTCATCAGAGGGAAACATTAATGATGTCATTGTTCATTATAGCTTTGGCACCTGGCATAAAATTTTTTCAAAGAAACAACTCCTACAAAGTTCCTCCCATCCAGTCCAAAATTATAACTGCATTCCGAGCATCTAACTCTGTACATGATGTATAACATTATAAATAAGCATTTGTTAAATAAATACATAGAAAACTGTGTGCTACAGCCCAAAGCCACTGAATCCTGAAAGAATTCTTTAAATCAAATCAGAATAAATAAGTGAATGAATATTATTCACGGGAAAATCAGGGTATTGCCACTGTCACCACTGTACTGTGAATAAATAAATAAGCCCAAGTCAAGAATGAAAATTCTTGTGGTTCAAGCCAAAAATATAAGACTAAATTAAAAAATAAGAATTGTCTTAGTTTTCCATGGAATTTAGGATAAATTCTCAGGTCACTGTCCTTTGCAAGCATAGACAAAGCCTAAGGAACTGCATACATAAGGTGTCTATTAGATTTTCCAGCACTAAGGTAACTCGCTATAAGTAGTATGAAGTTTTACATAAATTATATGACTCTATAAATGTTATGATCAGTTTATTAGACTTACTATTTTTTTCCATGGAGGGGTGAAAGTTCCATGCTAGTTGATAAAACTAAGCAATCCTTTTTTTTTTTTTTTAACCAAAAAAAGATAAAAAGCAACCTGGCTTGTTGTTCTTTGATATATTATAAAAAACAACCCTAGATATCTCTCTCAGGAACTTATTCTACTTTATTTTGGAAAGAATTCATGTAAGAAAGGTTCTGAGACAGGGAACTTAACATTTTTAACATGCTGTTCCCCCAACTAAGTGTTTTTCTCTGCTAGCCTCAATGTCTGGAAGCAAATATTCTTTGTGTCTATATCAGTTAAAGATAAAAATTTATTGGTATTTCCATTCACTAGGATTTCAAACGAGACACTTGAGGAAACCAAGGGGTTCTTTCATATCCCAAATGACTTTTCTCGGAAACATTCTTTGTCATCAAGGAGACTGATTCTGGGAAGCCATGGAGAAGGATGGCTATTAGGTAATGTTTTCGGAAAAAAAAGAGCAAATGGAGGAAATTTCCTGCCCCCCTCTTCATGTTCAAAATAAACCACCATCCTTGTCCTTGGTCTTATGAGATTTCTTCTATATAAATACTGCTTGAAATTTTGGCTTGTTCCATCTTGAGTAATTTCTGCCTACCCTATATTGTTCACAGGCAGTAGAACAGCACTTGATTTCCCTTTGCCAACTTCATGTCTAGCTTTACTTTGTACTTTTCATTCTAGATCAAAATATAACTGAGTTGATAATGAGTGCTGATCAACCAAGAACCTCTCAATTTATCTGCTCCCAGTGCTTAGAACATCAATTTAAAAACATATTTTCATCAGTTACACTAGGTGGGGATACTAATTTTGAAGTGCATAATAAAGTGCACAATTAGCCCTTCAATTCAGTTACCGAAGGGTTAATTGTATGAAATAATATATATGATTGTTGCGTTTCTATATGTCTTTAAATTCCACTGCCTTGTTAATGCTGATTCCATACACTATTTTAACTCATGTTAAGAGATACACACACACATTGTGTGTGTGTGTGTGTGTGTGCTGTGATAAGCAGCTTCAGTCACATCTGACTCTTTGTGACTCTGTGGACTATAGCCCACAAGGCTCCTCTGTCCATGGGGATTCTCTAGGCAAGAATACTGGAGTGGGTTGCCCTCCTCCAGGGATATAGGTATGCATGTGTGTATATATATATATATATATATACACACATACATACACTTATATACATATATGAATAGTGCTAAGTGTAGAGAATATGCATTTTTATATAATATATACATATTTTGAAAGGCTAATAATAAAGTTAATGCTTCTATGGCTTGGAAATAATCAAAGAAAATCCAGTGCATATTATTTTACTGGAAATACCTTCAATACTTGAAAGAATATAACAATGTTAGTTGAAACTGAGGCTGAGGTAAGGGAACTATGGACACAAAAGTAAATGCTGCTTATACTGAGAGTGGAGTGTCCCCTTTCTGTTCCCTTATGTGCTTAATACAGGGGTCCTTGTGTTTTTTGCCCCCCTACTCCTTATAGAAATCTACTTTCAGAACACATTTGGCAGTCTTATTCAAACTAAAATGTCAATGATTAACAATGTACTTTGTGCTATCTCACACAGGGAAATTGTTCTGAAACAGGGCCTAAAAGCTTAAGTCTTTAACAAAGGAAATTCAAATATTAGCAAATTAGTAGACAGAATCTAAATGGTTTTGTCTTGATCACTGAAATCACTCACAATGGAGGAAGTTCAGCCCATACGGAAATTCAGGAAGGTCCTGATTGATTTTTTTATTTCTCACCGTGGCATTTGGTGCAATGCAGAAAGAGCAACTCTGGGCTTGTGATGATTTGGAGAAGGGTAGTCACTGCATGAATTCTCAGCATGAGATGGCAGCTGGCAAGAGAAACTGCACTGACAGCAGTCCTTCAAGAAGAGAAAGAGATGAGTCCTTGGGGCCAGGACATGTTGTACCATGAAGAGAAAAACAGAAATGGGGTGGAGACTGTGACTGGATGAAATGAGGAATGCAAATTAAAGACTGATAAGGCTCTATAAGGGGTACCATACTCATTCATATATGTGTTCCCCAGAGACTTAGGCCACCAGGAAACCAAAATCCACCCAAGATGAAGCATTTTAATGGAGAAAACAAATGAAACATTTCAAAGAGGAGTTCTTGCGAGTTACTATATCTCCAAATATTTGGAGTGATTAAAAATGTTTTTCTCTTCATCTAATGCAGGCTACCCATTTAGGCAATGTGACTAAGTTACCAGAAAAAAAATATCACAGTAAATGAAAACCTGCAGCTCTGTCAAACTTAACGCCTAAAACTTTTTGGCACTGTGATTCTCTGAGAAAAAGCCTTTTATTGTAAGTGGGTATCTGCTAGTGCCTCTGATTAGAAATACTTTGGAGAGAAGGAAAGAAGAGTGTGAGAATACAGTGGTTCTTCTGCCTATTTGTCAGGAAAAGGTAAATTGAATGCTCACTCATTGAGTTTAATCCAGCACCAGTCCTATACATACCACACAGTTGTCCTTGCTTTGTATGATTTATTGTTATGTTATCAATAAATCACCTATAACCATTCACCTAGAACCATTCACCTATAACTTAGAAGTCTGTGTGGGCATTGGCATAATTGGTCCATATTACTGAGCTAATGGAAGTACAGAAAGTAACATCTATATATGTGTAGTTTATATATATATCATAGTTTTTTCTCCCAGCGGAAAAGGATAATGGTGAAACTGGCTAGGATAGCTATATTTTATTCATGCACATATTCAACAGAAATCAAATGAGCACTTGCGAAGAACAAGTGTTAATAAATACAAAATAGTCAGAACCCACATATAGATCACACTCTCGGAGATGCCCAATTATAATATAATCAAATGACTTCTAATATGTGTAAAAGATGCCCAAAGACAACATGAGATAAATGACTTACAATATGAATAAGTACAACTAAGGAAAAATAAAGCATATGATGAGAAGGTATATCAGGGGAAGCTAATTTAGCTTGGGGGAGGTGTTTGAGGAGTTTCCTAGAAATTGACATGCAAAGTAAGACTTTTTTAATAACCCGGATTTAACCAGATAAACAGGTGACAGAAGACGGCCTTAGGAAGGGACAACAGTACATGTGAGTACTTGTCACATTTGATGAATTAAACCCCCTCTCCTTTTGGATCCTGACTAAAGACATTCAGTTGCTGTTTCAATAGGGTCCAAATAGGAAACAGCTGTTATAGTCAAATTAGAATAATTCAAAGAGTGTTAAAACATATACAAACATGTGGGCAGGTTGTAGAAACAAAGGATTCTGCAGTTAACCTGGGGTTTGTAACCCTGGAGCTATTACTACCCTCAGAACCAAAGGGACAAGGGAAAAAATGTAACAGAACCTGGAAGTGGAGTACTATGTAGAAAAGGCCACCCTGAGCACAGCAATGATTTTCAGTCCAAAGAGACAGCTAGCCAGATCGGAGCCACAGTAAGGGGGCCTGACTTCAATCCCTCTCTCTGATCTCTAGGGCACCCCACTGATCACATCAAATAGAAGCCACAGAGCACGGGAACCACCTGATGCAGTCTAGCATTTCAACTCACCAGACAGAGAACAGGGTGGATGGAAAGGGATGGAGAGCAGATCTGAAAGAGAAAACAGAAACGTCTGTTTGTTGGGTCATTTCTAGGATGAAGAAGGGAGGCTAGGAAGGGAAATGACTCTTAGACCAGTCACATTCTGATAAAGCAATAAAAAACTAGCAGCAATCCATCCTAGTTTTCATTCTTTTAATGAGTTTTCTCATTTCTATTATTTCTCTGTTCACTTGGATGAATCTGCTTCTTATGAGCAAGAGGGTTTCTGTATTTGCTTTTAATCATACACCCTGGGAATACAGAATCCTGATACTCCTCCACTTCTCTGCAGGAATCTCCACATCCGGGTGGTCTGATCCTCTAAATCTATGTTCCTAGGATAACTTGTGAATAGAATTACCTATGATATAGCATGGGCTTATCAGTCTACAGGGTGCATGAGATTCGCCCTTGGGAGCATGGAGAAAGGCAGAATCCTTGCCTCAGTGGTTCTGAACCAGCAGGTCTGGCCTGAGACCCTAGAATTTGTCATGTAAAAACAAGCATCCTAGATGATTCTGATGCATGTAATCCAAGGAACACATTTTGAAAAACTCTGGTATAGTTGATATAGCAAATATAGCATCTTACTTAATTAGCAGAAATTCTAAAAACACTGGGGTATATACTAGTAGTATTTTAAAAAGTAGAATGTTTGGAAAAAGAAGCTAAGTGCAAAAATAGAAACAGAAAAATCAGAATTATGTAGTGATTTATTTAATTTACAAGTTAAGCCAAAAATGAATGGAGTTATTACAATTAATCCTGAATTGCTAGTGACATCATTTGGAAAGGTTTTACCTTTTTCTGTGACTAATCTGTGACGAACAGTTCATGGTGCTTTTGCTGTATATTTATATAAGCACCCACCCCCAGGGGCACCTAATGATCTTAAACCATACTTAAATGCACTGGGGTAGCTCATACTTTCAAAGATCCTTGAAAATTGTTTTATTGTTATATATTTGTTGATGTGAACAAGCCTTCTTAATACTATATGCCAATTTTGAACATTAAGATCTCTCTACCAGGTTTTGCTTTAGAGCAGAAATCAACAAAACTTTACTGTGTAAAAGGATAAGTAGTAAACACTTCAGGCTATGCTGGCCATATGGTCTCTGTCACTAGTACTCAACTCTGTTACAGTGGTGAGAAAGCAGCCCCAGGTAAAACAACATGACTAAGTGTGGCTGTTCCAATTAAAACTTAATCTGTGGTCAACAAATGTGAATTGCATATCATTTTCATGGGCCATGAAATATCCTTCTTTAATTTTGCTTCAACCATTTCCAAATGTAAAAACCATTCTTATCTCATAAGCCATAGAAAAACAGACAATGGGTTATAAACTTTTGACCCTTGATTTTGAGCAATCTTATAAATTATAGTGATTAGAACATACAGACTTTATTTCTTATCCCTAGACATAAGACAAAAAAGAGAATACGTCTTCAGGCAACCCATGATAAGCTACCCTTTATAACTTTGTCTTAAAGGAAAGGTAGGAAAAACGATGAATTGTGCAAACACGGGACTGAGTCCAAGCTGCTAGCTTCATCTCCACAAACACTGTCACTCTGAGCAAATTACTTCTCTTCCCTTAGCCTCACTTTCTTCACCTTTTAAATTGCGTTGACTCTTCTCACTTCACAGTATTACAATAAAAATAAAAAAGGGAATAGTACTCAGCATCATTCCTGGCACCAGAAGATGCTCCCTAAAGATAAGCCTGTTTCCCTTTGGTTAAAAACAAAGGTGATAGCTGCACTTTGCATCTATGGATTTAATACTGGTTTTCAAAATCCACTTACAACTACGGTTCTTAACCACTGGCTGCATGTTGGAAATCTACTGGGAAGATTTTTAAACTTTTGATGAGAAAGCCACAACCCAGAACATTAAATAGGTGTCTCTCGTGGGAGTGGGGAATGTGACCTAAGCCTCAGTATTTTTAAAAATAAACTTCCCAATGTACAAACAAGACTGAAAATCACTACATTTTACCTTGCTATTTTTAAAAACTGAAACACTGGTACTTTTTTGTGGTCATGCAAATATTTGAGACATTGGTCAGCAACTTAGCCATTTTTATTGTCTTTAATAGTCTCCTCTTCCATTTCCTGCTCCATCCCCTTTCCTAACATCCTCAATGCAAGCTGTTCCTCTTGTTCTCTGTCACTGATCTCCTGCTGCATCTAATATCCTTTCCCCAACCTTATCACAGCCTCCCACAAAAAGCCTGCAAGGACCTGGCAGTGCGCTGCACAGGCAGATGCTTCAGCTGAGAATGAAGTGACTAGGACCACAATCACTTCTTTGGAGATGGCAAGCAAGGCAATAAAACTGCTAAAATACAACTGCTCTGGCCCACGCAGAGGAGCAACCCACGGCAGTATTATTGACAACTCCACTCAGGGGAAATGCATGACAAAAGATATGCAAGGCCATTTGGGCTGACCCAACTGGAGGTTAGTGGGCTTCCCTGGAGGCTCAAAGGGTAAAGAATCTCCCTGAAATGCAGGAGACCAGGTTTTGATTCCTGGGTCAGGAAGATTCCCTGAGGAAATGGCAACCCATTCTAGTATTTTTGCCTGGAGAATTCCATGGACAGAGGAGCCTGGCAAGCTACATACAGTCCATGGGGTCACAAAGCATCAGATATGATTGAGCAATTAACTCTTTCACTCCACTGCAGGTTACAGCTCTCATTGGTCCCAGGACGGAAAGGAATACAGCCCAGAGATGTCATTTAGTAGCTAGTAATTTATATTTAAATAATATTTTTCTTTCACTTTTATATTATTTCATAACTTTACATTGGATACATTTTGTTCAAATGTATTTGATAAGGTTGAGTAGCTAGTTATGATTATTTTTTTAATTAAATTATGCTTACATTTTCATAATATGCCAATATTGTACTGTTACCCACTCCCTCTAAAACAACTCCAGTAATTTTCCCCAGCATAGTAATCACTACTTCTCTCGTCTCCTGATGTGTGTGCTGCTTGAGAAGATTTCCTTCTGGCCACATTCACTCTCTCTGTAGGCAAAGCTCCATGACCTAGATCTCTCAGTCAGCACTAATGCTGCACCCAAACTAACCCCAAAGCTAAGCCTTTCCTGGCTTACTTGCCAGCCTTCATACACATTCACCAGTGTTAACAGTGTTCTATCTTGCAGGGGCTACAGAGGGTTAGGTGAGTCAAGGACTCAGAAAATAAAGCATATTTGATTGACACCAGATCAATAAGTCTTGAATTCAGAGACTCTGAAGGCAAGATGAAGAACTGGACTCTGTTAAATGTACAGTCAGTAGAGGCAGAGCACTGCAATGAAATGAAAGTTAATATTATCTTAGTATCCTGACAGCCTTTTGACATATGTCATGATTTTTAATATCAGATAAAATCTGGGCAACTTTCATGTGCTTAAGGGAAGCCAGTTTTTTTCCCCTTTCAGAATTACTTCTTCTGAGACAAATGGATTGACAACAGAGAACAGCCTCTCATTTTTTTCCCGTCTACTTTGCCCTATTCTGCCTTTCATGACTCAATACTTTCTCTATTTCCCAATTTATTTTTTTTCAAATTTCTAAAAGATTTGGCAAACATTTGTTTTCTTTTAATAATCCATGGATTTAAAAATTCATAGTTGATTATGTCTCTAGTCACAGTAAGCCAAATTACAGATTTAAAATGAATATGCAATTTCCTTTTGCTTACTTGGAAACTAAGAATGATTATGCAAAGGCAAAAATTGGCTGAGTAGGAATTCTCTGCCTGTTGCTGGGAGTGAGGCTTGCTATAAACATGTAAACAGCTTAAGAAATGAATATACATTTGCCTAGACACAGTGCTACAAGGGTCCCACGATTCTGCTGTTCCTATTACATTTCCTTGAGAATAAAAAAAATTACCTTAAAAGCTATAGATAAATTTTCATCTTAGGAAAACTGTATGATTTTGGCTATTCATATTCCATGGAAATATTACATTCCCAGGGTGATTATGAAAAGCTTAGTAACTACATTTCCAAATGTACTGCGTTATTAAGAGGTGTCACTTAGAAAAAAGTTCAAGCATTTTGGGTCTTGCTAGTTTTAAGTTGCTGTGAAGTTTGATAGATGCTTTCTTGATACTGAATCTGCCAAGATAAGCAAAACTCCCACAGAACTTTAAAAACAGCTATTTGAAACAATGGCAAAAATATAACTCACAAATAAAACTTTTCTGAAACCTAGAAGAAGACTAAGATCTGCTCCCCTTGTCTAGATCCAGAATGATGCTACTCATGAAAAGGGAAAAAAAAATGCTTTCTTACTTTTACTCTTGTATCTTTAATTAGAGGGCACTGAGAAACAAAATCTGTACCCAGATTTTCCGTATGCATACTTCCACCCACCTCAGTTTCTCTGGAAGAGCCCGAGGGAACACACCAGCTGAGTAGTCACAGCTGTGGGCTCCTTGGCCTTGTACCAACACAGAATCTTCTATCGCCCAGGGACAAGGGTGGCTTGCGGAGGCTCTGAAAGTGAATTAGTAGGTTTGCCAGGCCCCCCGGCTTATCCAAGTACAAGTAGCACCTTAGAGACTCAGAACTCACAGGGCTGGGCCCCAGCAGGGGTCAGGGGAGCCATATCCTCCAAACAGCAAGAGCTGCTGATGGAAACCAAAGCTAATGGGCGATAAATGTACTGCCTCACACGCGGGCAAAACACTGCTAACGTCATGGCTGCTCAAAGATAAACTTAAAGGCCTACAAATTTCAGTGTTTTAGATAACCACTTTCACCAAAGTTTAGTGAAAAAGAGAAAAAACCCACCAAACTCATTTCCTACCATCTTATTACAGAAAGAGAAAAGCCGCAGTCTGCATATTGCTCGTTTGAATATCAAAGCGGAAAGAAAATTGCCTTTTTAAGTCTTCTAGAAATTTTTATTAGAAAGTTTGTACTGGGTCTAGGAAAGTAGCCACTTTGAATTATGATGGCAGCATAGCACCACACTACGAAAGATGGCAAAGCAATGCATAGGCCCATCTTCTCACCCAGTAAAATCATCTTTCCACGCAGTTGTTCTTTCAGAGCATAGACCAATGCACAGATTTCTACAGCAGTAGGAGATGATGTTTAAAAATGTATAAGCTCCACGTGCCATTTATAAACCCTTTGGATGGGCTATCTTACATGTTAGTTTCCTCTAATTTTGGTTAGCTTCTGCCAGTCTCCCTAAATGTGACCAAACTGCATGCTCTGGCAAAACGAAGTTTCTGGGACAGTAAAACTAAAAATAATATTGTCCTCCATGTTCCAAAATTGTGAGTTTCTGTCAAGAGGCTGACTTGCCCCGAGCATCAGTCTCTCCTTCACTCCTTAAGAAAGTTACCAAGCTCTGTTTAACATCCTTAACTTGTTGGGACATGCTCAGACACCTCCCTGGATGTTAATCCACCACACAGTACACCTTTTTGCCTCTGCAGTTACGATTTAGTCCTATTCTGAAGAACTTTTCCAATCCCTATGGTTTTTACTTTTGTTTCATTAACTTTTCTTCTAAAACTTGTGTGTTTGGGAAGAAAAAGCATGAAACTATAGTCCCTAAGGTTACTGATCAATCCAGCAAGTATTATAGCGCTAGTTTTATATGTTTCTCAATTTTGAGGTCTCATAGCAATTGTTGAAAAATGTAAACTGCCACCCAGAAAATTGTTAGAAATGTCCTGGGAGCTGTTGGATTGTGCTGGTGAGAGCTCATTTGAAGGATTAGAACTCCCCAAAGAATAGGCAGTTTTCCATCCCATAATTCCTCCTTTTTCTATTTTTGGAGGGTTATGGCTATAACAGTCCAAATGGCTTTCTGAATAAATACTAATGATAAAGAAGGCTATTTCCTTGCTTATTCCCTTGCTTGAAACCATCTCACACTGATTCAGCGTCTCATACTGATTCTCTCCAGAGTAATTTCTTTCTCTGAGAGCAATGAGGTCCGAATGCTCAAATAAATAAACCAGTCATGTGGGAATAAGTATTCCCAAACAGAAATCCCTTCCATGACTAGAGAGGGAGTGTTCTAAATACTATTTAACCATCTTGGAGGTGAGTTAATTCATCCAGAGCTCTACCACCTTAAAAGAAAGTACATGATGAATAGCCTAAGTCCAATCATAAAATGATAAAGATGTCTCAGGAACACAAAATGTGCTTGCACGTTTTCAGTACAGTGGTTACTTATTTCTCTGGAAGTGTTCAGAGGAAAGGAGAAAGGAAAAGAAAAGATCATCATTTCTGTTATGTCATTCACTTGTGCTGTACTACCAACCACTTCTCAAGTTATGACAATATTATGTGTCTCTCTTGACGAATCAGTATTTATAAACCCCTGACCCTTTATGCTCCCCACCCACATAAGTCACTGACCAGAATCTGCTATGTGAATCAAAGACATCTTACCAGGATATTACACATATGGATATTTGTAACATATATATATATATACACATATATATATATATATATATATATATATATACATATATATATATATATTTGTGGTTTGGTGTCACATGCCTTTAGCCACACAAGTGCTTAACTTAAATAGGAACTAAAGTGCATTATGTATACAATGATTCAGTGACTAATTCTATTAAAAATTGTGATGCACCTGATTGCATTAAGAATATAGTATACTTAATTTACTTAACATAGAACATACAATTAAAAGTTAGGTTTTGAAAAGAATTTAAATTAAGGAGGACGTCACAGAAACAAAGATCCACTGTATCTTGGGGGAAAGATCTGAGAAAAAAAAAAAAATAACAAACACAAAATGGTAAGACAGCAAAATTCAAGTTTCTGTGACCATTAAATTCCTATCTGTGAAAGCTGTCAAAAAGCTTCAATCTAGACCAGGTAGACAGCAGAGAAAAAGCCATAATTATAGACTGATGTAGATTGGAATGACCACTAGTGGATCTGAATTGCAGTTGCTGGGACAAAATTTTCTAGCGAGCCCTAGCTAAAAGTAAAAAAAAAAATAAAATAAAAATAGAGGGACTCAAATATGCAGCTTCCAACTATACACTCAAATATCTGTTTAGGTATAAACCAGAAAATCATGTCTGCATCAGTCATATGTAAGTATTTACATTATATTGAAATAGCTAAAACCAAAATAATGCACTACTTAGAATGTGGTGCAATGGTCATGACTGGTCTACAGGACCCCAAGGTATAACAAAGGAATAATATAAACTGAGGCTGGAGAGAGAGGATGGGACTATTATTTGTATTGGAAATTTATATTCTAATTTCCCTACATTGGAAAGCTTCATTTCCCCTCAGTGGGTAAGGCAGAGTCCTTGATAGTTTTAAATACAGAAAGTACCATATACTAATGGTATACTACATCTTCAATGCAGGAGACTCAGGTTTAATCTGGGTCGGGACGATTCTCTGGAGAAGAGAATGGCAACCCACTCCAGTATTCTTGCCTGGAGAATCCCATGGACAGAGGAGCCTGGCGGGTCACAGTCCATGGGGTCGCAAAGAGTCGACACAACTGAGCGACTAACACTACCATATTGTAAAGATACTACAGCATCAACCATACTCAGATAATACCAAAGATGTGGTTTCCCTGTTGGCTCAGTGGTAAACAATCTGCCTGCCAATGCAGGTGATGCAAACTTGATCCCTGGGTCTGGAAGATCTCCTGGAGAAGAAAATGGCAATCCACTCCAGTACTGTTGCCTGGGAAATACTGTGGACAGAGTAACAGCAGGCTACAGTCCATGGGGTTGCAAAAGAGTCGGACACAACTTAGTGACTAAAACAACAACAATAAAACCAAAGATAGTCCCCAAAATAAGAATAATAGCTATAATAACAGTTTCAGTGTTGTATCCTTTAAATAAGTATACAGATGTAGCAAATATTATTGGGATAAGTCCCATGATAAAATATTAAATCTGTAATAAGTTTATAAGTTGCGGCCTAAACAAATTCTATTTTTATATAGTGAAAAGTAAATGTGTTGGTCGCTCAGTAGATTTTTCTCATAACTCAGCTATAAACTCAGTTATATTTTTAGACAGCTACAGCCCATTTGCACTTCCTTTTCCTCCTGACATCGGTTAGAAACTAGTGTGTGTTGGGCTGAGATGAAAACAATTCTCTAAGTTCAGTTCAGTTGCTCAGTCATGTCTGACTCTTTGCCACCCCATGGACTGCAGCACACGAGGACTCCCTGTCCATCACCAACTCCCAGAGTTTACTCAGACTCATGTCCATTGAGTTGGTGATGCCATCCAACCATCTCATCCTCTGTCGTCCTCTTCTCCTCCCACCTTCAATCTTTCCCAGCATCAGGATCTTTTCAAATGAGTTAGTTCTTCCCATCAGATGGCCAAAGTATTGGAGTTTCAGCTTCAGCATCAGTCCTTCCAATGAATATTTAGGACTGATTTCCTTTAGGATGGACTGGTTGGATCTCCATGCAGTCCAAGGGACTGTCAAGAGTCTTCTCCAACACCACAGTTCAAAAGCATCAATTTTTCAGTGCTTAGCTTTCTTTACAGTCCAACTCTCACATCCATGCATGACTCCTGGAAAAACCATAGCTTTGACTAGATGGACCTTTGTTGGCAAAGTGATGTCTTTGCTTTTTAATATGCTTCCTAGTTTGGTCATAGCTTTTCTTCCAAGGAGCAAGCGTCATTTAATTTCATGGCTGCAGTCACCATCTGCAATGACTTTGGAGCCCCCAAAATAAAGCCTTTCACTGTTTCCATCTATTTGCTGTGAAGTGATGGGACCACATGCCATGATCTTAGTTTTCTAAATGTTGAGTTTTAAGCCAACTTTTTCATTCTCCTCTTTCACTTTTATCAAGAGGCTCTTTTGTTCTTCTTTGCTTTCTGCCATAAGGGTGGTGTCATCTGCATATCTGAGGTTATTGATATTTCTCTAAAAAATTCTCTAATCCTCAACAAGTATTGAACTTGAATAGTACATATTAGTAAAGCCAGAAAAAACTCTAAGAATAAGAGCAAGTTGAATAATTAGTATTAATTAGCATCAATTGCTGTTTTCCCTGAAAATAGCTCATGCTGAGGAAGCCATGTCATGGCATAGGCTGAATGCATGCCTACAGTTATCTTGAATTTCACCAATCTTATATATATATATTTTTTTAATTGAACTTAATTTTATTTTATTCAAGAACACTGATCAGGGGAAACAGCTTTATTTGATGAGATAATGTAGCATTGGATTGTTGGCTTTTGTGTGCTGTCTGAATTGGAAGGGGCTGTTCTCACTTGGCTCTGTTTTCTGACATGAAATGAGCCTTGAAGATTAACCAGTCATGTGGTATATGCATCCCTGATATCATATATTGTCTTGGACTTACTGTCAACAGAAGTCTCTTATTTTTTTCTTTATCTCCTCATATCATCTGCCTCACATTCATATTGGAACTTCAGATCATCACACAGCCAGAATACTGAAGAAAGTGATTATGAAACAATGTCCACTATGTCTGCAAAATTCCTATTGGCCAGGTTAATACCTGACTGAGCAATACTGTCTCAGCTAATGCAAGGTGGCCATTCACATCCAAAATAATATATCTCCCTCCCTGGGGCAAAGTCCAAAAATAGCATGAAATGCAGGAATTTGCCACAGGCCAGTAGCTAATTTTCAGCTGTTTGTTTTGCTTGTTTGTTTTTCTCATTTAACATGGTAAAATTATATGCACATCAATTAGCCCTTCCTCTTGGAGTTAAAGAAAAATATATATGCTCCTAAGACACTATCAAGATGTTTTTATTCTTAATTATATTATTATTCAAGTCTTTGACTTCCACAAAAATCAAATAATCTCACCAAAATCAGTCTGCTCTGTAAATTTTTCAATATTTCTTAAAGCTGTTGCATAGAGCCATTGTCCCTGAATCCCTCCTTCAATGCATTTACAAAGGGTTTCTTCTTAAGTGGGGTGTGACTTGGTTCTCAATCTCATAGTCTCCGACAACTTTCAGTCTCACATGTCTCTCACCATGGAGACATGTACATTGGGGTATGGATCAGCTCAGAGTGCTGAGCATTACTTCTGTAGTTTCATGGCTGCTGTTTATGATCATATTAGTTTAATTTCAGTTCCCTATTCCATGTCTCTTTTTCCTGTCTTGTCAAAAAGAATTTTAGCTAACAATACTCTTCCATGGATAGTGCCCAAGGTTTGCAAAAATGTATCTGAAGATGTGTGCTCTTCTGGTCTTTTTTATGAGTTTACATAAAAAGGTACACTTTGAAAAAATGTACAGTCTATTCTGTTACCAGTTTACGTAGATCTAACAAGCTAGACCGTGCTCTACTTGCAAATTATTTTAAAAATATTTGAAAAAATCATTTTAGCTGTTATTGGGAATTCTAGATATGGTTTTTGTCACCAAACAATCCCACCTCACGTACAGCATTTATGGCTGATGAGAAGGGCTCTGAGAAATTGAGGCCTGAGGTCATTACCAGGGCTCTAGAAGCTTCTGGGAGGTAGGGATATTCTGGTAGGAGGATAGAAACTTAGAAGGATATATGGGTCTTAGGGGAATGATCCCATGGGTTCATATATGCAGACTTATGAGGCAATGAATCCAATGTACCAATGACAGCAGGAGTATAGCCCTAACATAAGGGATGTGGGAGGTAGGCATTTAGGGGTATGGCAGGGACCCCATTTTTAACAGTTGGAGCTCCTTGTGAGAGTTGGTGGGCTCTGGGTGTTAGCCAAGAGAAATGTAAATTATGGATTGATTTTTTTTTAAACAAAGCTACACAATAGAACACTCTATTTTTTCACCATTTGAGACACTTAACACAATGGAGTATTACTCAGCCATTAAAAAGAAAACATTTGAATCAGTTCTAATGAGGTGGATGAAACTGGAGCCTATTATACAGAGTGAAGTAAGCCAGAAGGAAAAACACCAATACAGTATAACAATGCATATATATGGAATTTAGAAAGATGGTAACAATAACCCTGTGTATGAGACAGCAAAAGAGACACTGATGTATAGAACAGTCTTATGGACTCTATGGGAGAGGGAGAGGGTGGGAAGATTTGGGAGAATGGCATTGAAACATGTGAAATATCATGTATGAAACGAGATGCCAGTCCTGGTTCGATGCACGATACTGGATGCTTGGGACTAGTGCACTGGGACGACCCAGGGGAGGGAGGAGGGAGGAGGGTTCAGGATGGGGAACACATGTATACCTGTGGCGGATTCATTTTGATATTTGGCAAAACTAATACAATTATGTAAAGTTTAAAAATAAAATAAAATTTAAAAAAATTTAATCATATTTTGATGCTTGCCTAAAATATGGTTACATGTTAAAATCTAAATATCAACTTTAACTCTACTTAAATCATCTCTAATAAATATTTCTTGCGTTTTCTTTCTCATGGTAGATGATATCGTTACATGCTTACACAAAATTGTATTCTTTTTGATGCACATCATACCTACTGTCTACTATGTTCCTGGCTTTATAGCAACTTTTGAAGATATAAAGATGGATAAAAAGCTGTGTTTGCCTTCAAAGTCTTCACTAAAGATAAGTGTGTGATATATTGAAGTATCAACAAATAATTATAATGCAGTGTGAAATATGATAACAATTGAATATACAGATTAATAACAACAGTTATATCAGTCTTTATATATAAAGTATAACAGCACTCTTACACTTTATTTTTTAATTGGATCCTGATAACTGCCCAATGATGGAGATATTATTATCATTTAGTTGAGGTACAGGAGAAAGAAAATAACTTATTCAAGGTAACACAACTATTAAAAGATGTCTTTAAGCAGCCTGGCTCCAGAGCATTGAGTTAGAGGGTCTTACTTCAGAAGATGTAGTGATTCAGCTCTTCCCTGGGGATGGTTTTGAAAAATCAATAGAAGTTAGCAATGTCAATTGTGGCATGAAACTAAGGGGTTAGAACAGGGTATAGCCTAGAAGAGGCAACAGTCTGGAAAAGGTACAGAAACTGGATAGAATTTTGAAACAATAATAGTTCCAGAACTCTAAATCTAAAAGAAGGAAGGAATAAATAATGAAAAAAATGCACCTGGAAAGCTGAGCTACTGACTGAAGCTTGAAAGGAATTTCAGATTGTTGTTTAGTCACTGTCATGTCCAACTCTTTTTATGACCCCTATGGACAGAGGACCCTGTAGCCCACAAGGCTCCTCTGTCCATGGGATTTCCCAGGCAAGAATACTGGAATGGGCTGCCATTTCCTTCTCAATGGGATCTTCCTAACTCAGGGATCAAACATGAGGTCTCCTGCATTAGCAGGTAGATTCTTTACCACTGAGCCACCAGGGGAGCTCAGGATATCAGGAGCTTAGGTTTAATTTAAGATTGAGAGCTACTGAGAGATGGAGAGGTTTGTATGGGAAAGAGTGAAGGGTTTGTAAGGAGAGTACATGGGATTGTGGGCAGATCCAAGACAAGTAGACAGTGATGGATAGTTAGACTGTCCAGCTCAGAGAATATAGGACCTGGAGAACATGGGGGCAGTGATGACAGAGGGAAAGGGATAGATGCAAAACACATCTCAGAGGAGATAACAGATTTGGACAGTAATTTGAGCATGAGAGCTCGGAAGCAGAGTAGACTGGCTCTAGAAGTTTGCTTCTAGTAGTAAAAATTGTAAATAATTAACTGCTGGTGAACTCATTTCCATTGAATACATAGAAATTAGAAGTTTCTTTTAAAAAGAGAACAATGATAATGAGCTGCTTTAAGTTTTTCGCAAAGTCAGATCTAATGCAACTCTGCTGACATAGTTATCTAATAGCTGGGAAAATGTTACAAAACTACAAGGGAAAAACATCACAATTGTGCCAAAATAACTCTTTTTACATTGCATTAGTCATCATTATATAAAAGCTATTCCCCCCTCCTCCTTTTAAGGGATTACATTAAATAACACTCATTCTTAGCTTCTTTATCCACAAAATAAAGACAAGGTATCTATAATAGCACAATCATGTACTGCAGAGCTTTGCAATCTTGGCTCTAGAAGAGAGAACCTTTTCTGTCTGTGGATCCCCATTCTATCCTGAGGACAGGGCCAGCTTCAACTGAAACATCAGCTTTCAAGGGGCTCTTCTATGGAGGTTTGCAGAACAAAATTCTGAAATCAGCACTCTAAAATGCAAATCAAAGCTACAATGTGAGGGACTTCTCTCGTGGTCCAGTGGCTGAGACTCCAAGTTCCCAGTGCCGGGGGCCTGGGTTCTATCCATGGTCAGGGAACTAGATCCCGCGTGCCACACCTAAGACCAGATGTAGCCAAATAAATAAATATTAAAAAAAATAGGTCAGAATGGTTATCACAAACAAGTCTGCAAATAAAAACTGAAGGAGAGGGTGTGGAGAAAAAAGAACCCTCTTACTCTGTTGGTGTGAATGTAGATTGGTACAACCACTATGGAAAGCAAGATGGAGGTTCCTCAAAAAACTAAAATCAGAGTTGCCATATGATCCAGCTATCCCACTGCTGGGCACATACCCAGAGAAAACTATAAAGTGAAAAAATACATGCACCCCAATGTCCACCACAGCTCCATTTACCATAGCCAAGACATAGAAGCAACCTAAATGGCCATCAACAGAAGAATGAATAAAGAAGTGGTGCATATATGCAATATATACATATTTACAATAATATATTTTAGTGAACTCTGGGAGCTGGTGATGGACAGGGAGGCCTGGCGTGCTGTGATTCATGGGGTCACAAAGAGTCAGACACGACTGAGCGACTGAACTGAACTGATATACAATATATAGAATGTTACAATAATACAATATTATGGCAACCCACTCCAGTATCCTTGCCTGGAGAATCCCTGGTGAACTACAGTCTGTGGGGTTGCAGAGAGTTGGACACAACTGAGCAACACACACACACACACACACACACACTCAGCCATAAGAAAGAATGAACTGATGCAGGTTGCAGCAACTTGGATGGACCTAGAGATTATCATACTGAGTGAAGTAAGTTGCACAGAGAACAACAAATATCATATGATATCACTTATATGTGGAATCTAAAATATGACACAAAAGAACTCCTTTATGAAACAGAATGGACTTATAGGCATAGAAAACAAACTTATGGCTATCAAAGGAAAAAGGAGAGGGAGAGGGATAAATTAGTATTTGGGATTAGTATATACAAACTACCATATATAAAATAGATTAAACAACACAGCCCTACTGTATAGCACAGGAAACTATATTAAATATCCTATAATAAATCATAATGGAACATAATATATATATTTTAATCACTGCTGTATACCAGAAACTAACACAATATTATAATTCAACTGAACTTCAGTAAAAATTCTTAAAAAAAAATCAATACGCCATGAAACTTAGAAATTCTTCATGGGACTCAATTAAATGCTTTTTGGTTACAAGCTAATTTTAGTTCATTTTCTTCTGAAAAAAAAATTTATGATGAATGATTATAAATCTCAAGAATGATCAATTGTGATAAAACTTAAGCCTTACTTTACTTCAGAGACATGATAAGGAAAGATTCTTTTTAATTTGCTTGATTGATTTTAGGGCTGTGGACCTTGAATGGAGAGGAAGTTTAATTAGAACAGTCTTGTAATGATACAGGTAAAGCATCAAAAAAAAAAAAAAAACAAAACCCAAACAGTTCTATTCACATTGTATTTAAAAGATGAATATCCCACCTCTTCCCAATAAATGTCTAATCTGCATACTTTCACAAATTCTCAAAACACTAATACTAATTCTAGCCCATAAACTCAAGAGTTTATAGAGCCTCCAAGGTATCAGACTGAAATAAAAGACTGGTGGATTCAATCAACCAAGCAAGCATTTCATCAATTTAAATGATGTTACGCGGTACAGTGATTAGTACACAATAGGTGTTCACAGCCATAAACCCAAAGTGACACAGCACCAAACCATTTCTGCACCAGACTGAAGCCTAGGGATTTGTCTGTTTATATATACACACGTGTTCTTTATCCAAGAATTTTTAAACACAGATTTTTTCCTCTAAAGGACAAAACATATCCTACAGGGAAACTTACTGTAATATATTAATCAAAGAAAATAAACTAGATAGTTCTGCTTGAAGACTTTGTCCCTGCCACCAGTAGGAGGCAAGGAGTATACTATCTCAAACCTCTTTGGTACAGCTCAAAAATCTAGGAGTATCTTCCTAACAAGAGGGTTGGGTTTAAAAAAGTAAACTCTCTTTTTTTTTTAGTTTTATTTTATTTTTAAACTTTACAATATTGTATTGGTTTTGCCAAATATCGAAATGAATCCATCACAGGTATACATGTGTTTCCCATCCTGAACCCTCCTCCCTCCCCATGCCATCCCTCTGGGTCGTCCCATTGCACCAGCCCCAAGCATCCAGTATCGTGCATCGAACCTGGACTGGCATCTTGTTTCATACATGATATTATACATGTTTCAATGCCATTCTCCCAAATCTTCCCACCCTCTCCCTCTCCCACAGAGTCCATAGGACTGTTCTATACATCAGTGTCTCTTTTGCTGTCTCATATACAGGGTTATTGTTACCATCTTTCTAAATTCCGTATATATGCGTTAGTATACTGTATTGGTGTTTTTCTTTCTGGCTTACTTCACTCTGTGTAATAGGCTACAGTTTCATCCACCTCATTAGAACTGATTCAAATGTATTCTTTTTAATGGCTGAGTAATACTCCATTGTGTATATGTACCACCGCTTTCTTATCCATTCATCTGCTGATGGGCATCTAGGTTGCTTCCATGTCCTGGCTATTATAAACAGTGCTGCGATGAACATTGGGGTACACGTGTCTCTTTCCCTTCTGGTTTCCTCAGTGTGTATGCCCAGCAGTGAGATTTCTGGGTTGTATGGCAGTTCTATTTCCAGTTTTTTAAGGAATCTCCACACTGTTTTCCATAGTGGCTGTACTAGTTTGCATTCCCACCAACAGTGTAAGAGGGTTGCCTTTTCTCCACACCCTCTCCAGCATAAAAAAATAAACTCTTAACAGGCACTGTCAACTGCGTTTGGCTAAGAAAACAAGGACAGACAGACATATGCAGACTGCCCTGGTGGCATAGTGTGTAAAGATTTTCTGCCGCCAATGCAGGGGACAAGGGTTAGGTCTCTCATCAGGGAAGATTCCATGTGCCACTGAGCAACTAAGCCCCTCAGCTGCAACTACTGAGCCCACGCACCCTAGTGTGCCTAGAGCCTGTGCCCCTCAGCAAGAGAAGACATTGCAATGAGAACCACTGCACCACAACTAGAGAAAGCCCATGGGAAGCAACAAAGACCAGCACAAAGATAAAAATAAATAAGTAAATAAATTTAAAAATTGAAGAAAATGGCCTCCACTTTTATAAAAACACCTATGCATATCATTTAGTTTGTAAATTATAAGTTCTCCTTCTGCTATTATAAGGTAAAGAAAAGCAGTATTTAATCTTCTTGGTAATTCTAAGGACCTGGTCAACACGAATGAAGAAGGGAATGGCAACCCACTGCAGTAATCTTGCCTGGAGAATCTCATAGATGGAGGCGCCTGGGGGGCTAGAGTCCATGGGGTGGGAAAGAGCTGGACATGACTGAGCGACTAACAGTTTCACTTTCACTCAGATCAGACCAGATCACATCAGTCGCTCAGTCATGTCCGACTCTGTGACCCCATGAATCGCAGCACGCCAGGCCTCCCTGTCCATCATCAACTCCCGGAGTTCACTGAGACTCACGTCCATCGAGTCAGTGATGCCATCCAGCCATCTCATCCTCTGGCGTCCCCTTCTCCTCTTGCCCCCAATCCCTCCCAGCATCAGAGTCTTTTCTAATGAGTCAACTCTTCGCATGAGGTGGCCAAAGTACTGGAGTTACAGCTTTAGCATCAATCCTTCCAAAGAAATCCCAGGGCTGATCTCCTTCAGAATGGACTGGTTGGAACTCCTTGCAGTCCAAGGGACTCTCCAGAGTCTTCTCCAACGCCACAGTTCAAAAGCATCAATTCTTTGGTGCTCAGCCTTCTTCACAGTCCAACTCTCACATCCATACATGACCACAGGAAAAACCATAGCCTTGACTAGATGGACCTTTGTTGGCAAACTAATGTCTCTGCTTTTGAATATGCTATCTAGGTTGGTCATAACTTTCCTTCCAGGGAGTAAGCGTCTTTTAATTTCTTGGCTGCAGTCACCATCTGCAGTGATTTTGGAGCCCAGAAAAATA
Source organism: Bos indicus x Bos taurus (assembly GCF_003369695.1). Taxonomy (NCBI): domain Eukaryota; kingdom Metazoa; phylum Chordata; class Mammalia; order Artiodactyla; family Bovidae; genus Bos; species Bos indicus x Bos taurus. Next base: position 39,173,943 of record NC_040086.1, read on the forward strand.
AAGTCTGACACTGTTTCCACTGTTTCCCCATCTATTTCCCATGAAGTGATGGGACCGGATGCCATGATCTTCGTTTTCTGAATGTTGAGCTTTAAGCCAACTTTTTCCCTCTCCACTTTCACTTTCATCAAGAGGCTTTTTAGTTCCTCCTCACTTTCTGCCATAAGGGTGGTGTCATCTGCATATCTGAGGTTATTGATATTTCTCCTGGCAATCTTGATTCCAGCTTGTGTTTCTTCCAGTCCAGCGTTTCTCATGATGTACTCTGCATATAAGTTAAATAAACAGGATGACAATATACAGCCTTGATGAACTCCTTTTCCTATTTGGAACCAGTCTGTTGTTCCATGTCCAGTTCTAACTGTTGCTTCCTGACCTGCATACAAATTTTTCAAGAGGCAGATCAGGTGGTCTGGTATTCCCATCTCTTTCAGAATTTTCCACAGTTTCTTGTGATCCACACAGTCAAAGGCTTTGGCATAGTCAATAAAGCAGAAATAGATGTTTTTCTGGAACTCTCTTGCTTTTTCGATGATCCAGCGGATGTTGGCAAATTGATGTCTGGTTCCTCTGCCTTTTCTAAAACCAGCTTGAACATCAGGAAGTCCACGGTTCACATATTGCTGAAGCCTGGCTTGGAGAATTTTGAGCATTACTTTACTAGCATATGAGATGAGTGCAATTGTGCAGTAGTTTGAGCATTCTTTGGCACTGCCTTTCTTTGGGATTGGAATGAAAACTGACAATCCAGGCCTGTGGCCACTGCTGAGTTTTCCAAATTTGCTGGCATATTGAGTGCAGCACTTTCACAGCATCATCTTTCAGGATTTGGAATAGCTCAACTGGAATTCCATCATCAGATGACACTAAAGGGCAATGCAATGAAAACTAGATTCTAGACTTCTGTGGAAAAACAAAATGTTTTGTTATGTGCAAGGGAACAAGAGGGAATTTAGTTTTGCTTTTTTTTTTTTTTTAATCTGTAAGAAATGAATTTCTGGACAGTGTTAAGCCTCTGTGAGAATATTCATGGTATTTATGTAAGACATATAATTTTGGGCAAACAATAAGCACACAGGAGGAAAGATCTTTTTATTTTCAAAATAATTTGTTGGATTAAAAGCTTTACATATCTTAAAATATTTTCCTTCTAATTTCTGTGACCAAAATTTCATTTGCATATGTAATAAAACATTTAGCAATATAAAAATAAACCCAACTCCCACTGAATCATTTGTGAGGAGGAAATCTTGAACACATTCAAAAGATGTGTTGTACCAGTTGTACCACCCAGTAGTTATATATTTCAAGATAAGATTAAAAGTCTTATTCCCAAACTCTAAATTGAGTCAAAATAAGACAATTACAGCAAAGAGAGGGTGTAGCGCTTGGCAAAGACGCCAAGGAGCAGAAGCTGAAGAGACCCAAATCTCTCTTCCCCACTACTCTCTGCCGTCTAAAGAATTTGTAGACTTTGGATTTTAAACGTTACTTTGGATATTTATTTCCATGCTCAAGTCAGCTCCTCCTTTATCTAAATGTTTCTTTAGGATTAACTGCCTGGACAGTAATATTATTTTACCTTATTTTCACATCCTCACCCCAACTGTTTATTAATACTGGGGGAAGAATCCAGGCATCTGGGAGGTGTCAGACTGTCACAGCACAGTGACAGAGCAGCTATAAATGCTGGCAGGGATGTGACTTGCCTCGCAATACGAGTCTGTCTCCTACAAGGCAGACAGCAATATACAAGTTATACATCTAGCCCGAATTGTCAAAACTGAAATGCAAAAGACTGGTCTATGTGCATCTAAGTATATTTACCTTTATCAAACAGCTTTGGTTGGTTTCCCACAGGCTCAGATTTCAGAAGATCTAGAATTGTAACTTGTTTTGATAACTTTTAAAAAAAATTTTTGGTGGTGCTTTCTAGAGACAATCCAAAAAGATAAAGATGTTGGACTGCAGAGGAGTTGATAACCAAATACTTTTCCAGATGGGAGACTGTGAATAAGCAGAATTAGGGAGGTGATTTCCATGCTCTGATATCAGCCTAGAAATAATGTTTCTATATATTTATATTTTTCATATTAAAATTTGTGAAGCACTTTTTAGTTCAGTCACCCAGCCATGTCCAAACCTTTGCGACCCCACGAACTGCAGCACGCCAGGCCTTCCTGTCCATCACCAACACCTGGAGTTTACCCAAACTCATGTCCATTGAGTCGGTGATGCCATCTAACCATCTCATCCTCTGTCGTCCCCTCCTCCTCCCACCTTCAGTCTTTCCCAGCATCAGGATCTTTTCAAATGAGTCAGTTCTTCCCATCAGGTGGCCAAAGTATTGGAGTTTCAGCTTCAACATCAGTCCTTCCAATGAATACTAAGGACTGATCTCTTTTAGGATGGACTGGTTGGATCTCCTTGCAGTTCAAGGGACTCTCAAGAGTCCATAGCTATGACTAGATGGACCTTTGATGGCAAAGTAATGTCTCTGCTTTTTAATATGCTATCTAGGTTGGTCATAACTTTCCTTCCAAGGAGTAAGTGTCTTTTAATTTCATGGCTGCAGTCACCATCTGCAGTGATTTTGAAGCCACCCAAAAATAAAGTCAGCCACTGTTTCCCCATCTATTTGCCATGAAGTGATGGGACTGGATGCCATGATCTTCGTTTTCTGAATGTTGAGCTTTAAGCCAACATTTCACTCTCCTCTTTCACTTTCATCAAGATGATCTTTAGCTCTTCTTCACTTTCTGCCATAAGGGTGGTGTCATCTACATATCTGAGGTGATTGATATTTCTCCCGGCAATCTTGATTCCAGCTTGTGCTTCATCCAGCCCAGTGTTTCTCATGATGTACTCTGCATAGAAGTTAAATAAGCAGGGTGACAATATGCAGCCTTGACGTACTCCTTTTCCTATTTGGAACCAGTCTGTTGTTTCATGTCCAGTTCTAACTGTTGCTTCCTGAACTGAATACAGGTTTCTCAAGAAGCAGGTCAGGTGGTCTGGTATTCCCATCTCTTTCAGAATTTTCCAAAGTTTATTGTGATCCACACAGTCAAAGTCTTTGGCATAGTCAATAAAGCGGAAATAGATGTTTTTCTGGAGCTCTCTTGGTTTTTTGACGATTGTGCATTATTTCCTGTGGACAGGAAGACAGAAGACAGAGAAGTAGGGAGAGAAAAAACACTGAACTAAGTAATAAGACATCCAGATTCCAGGCATGGTCATATCACCACAGGCAGAGATATGAATTCTTGTAAAAGTCACCTTATTTTTTTACATTTGCTTCCCCTTCCATAAAAATAAGAGCACTAGATAGAAGATAACTAAGGTCCCATTGAGTTCTAACATTCTGCTCTTCAAAATAGGATAGACAATAACTCTCACTGAAGTTCACACTAATTATGAGAACAGAACGCTAGAGTTTAAGTGATGTGGCCAAAAGCATATGTCTAGTAAGTGTTAACCTAGCCTGGTTACTGATATTTGGATGAAGCCTCTGTTAAGCTAGCCACTCTTTCAATAACAAAGTCAGTAGGCAGTGTCAGACCCTTTACTCAGGTTTACCAGATTTAGCAAATAAAATTATAGGATGCCTAGTTAAATTTGAATTTAGGATAATGAATATATTTTTAGTATAAGAATGCCCCATATAATGTTTATTTATTTTTGGCTACCCTGCATGGTATGCAGAAGTTCTCTGACCAGGGATTGTATTTGTCTCCCCTGCAGTGGAAACATTGAGTCTTAACCACTGGACCACTGGGGAAGTCTCTATAATATTTTAGATATTATACATACACTGTACTTTACCTGACAACCCTACCATTGCTCCATGAATGAATGGGACAAAGGTTATAAGGTACCTGCTGCTCCCACCCACCTCTAAATCCATGTGGGTATCCTATGCCATCCTTAGACCCTAAAACCTGTCCAATGTATAGCACCTCCTCCCTTCAAAATACTGGTGCTCTGGAAAGAAGGGATACTTTCCTGTTCCTAAGCTGTCTTGACAGGTTAATTTGTTTATCTTTCTTCTGCCAGCCCTCTTTCTGAAGATACAGATCATATTTCTGGCCCCAGGGAAGTTCCTCCCCTTGATTCACCTTTGTCTGACACTACGATTGTTTCTGTGCTGCAGTCTAAACACTGACTTGTTCTCCATGCCTCCAGACAGGATCTCTAATTGGGGATTCTCAGCATGTGTTTTGGAAACAGATGGATTCTGGCCACCTCATTGAGAACTTAGCCTTTATCTGTAGCATGTGAACTCTCCATAGGGCTGTCCTGCCACCTCCCCCTGCCAAGACTTTTCAAGCTTCCAAAAATGACCCCTCACTCTCAGTTTAGCCTGTGTCATATCCAGCATGCTTCAGAGCTAACACCATACAGAGCAGTCAGTGTGAGATATCGAATAAGAATCAATCAGAATCTTTGCTTTTATAGAAAATGATCCACATATTCACAGTTAGCTAGAACTATCCTCTCCAACAGGGTAGCCACCAGTCACCTGTGGCTATTTTAAGTAATGAAAATTAATAAAATTAAAAACTCAGTTGCTCAGTCACACTGACCACATTTTAAGTGATAAATTTGTCACAAGTGGCACCTGATCACCGCTTTGATCAGAGCAGAGTTGGGATATTTCCATTGTCACAGAAAGTTAGTACTCTAGATAAAGGGTCAGCATACTTATTCAGTAAAGGGCCAGATAATATATATTTTAGACTCTGGGCCATATTGTCTCTATCTCATATACCTCTTTGCATTTTTACAATGCTTATTTAAAAAGTAAAAACTCCTTATCTGGTGGTTGTATGAAAATTTTTCATTTGCCAGATTTATCCCTCAGCTCACAATCTGCCAACCTCTCCTCTAGATACTGGAAAAGCCAATGTGCCTGCCTTCTTTTTTTTTTTCTTTTTATCATCAAGTTATCTCCTCAGTGGCCCCTCAGTTTGCTCCCTTGGCTCTAATCACTCTGGCTCAAGTCCTCAACTTGTTGTTGTTTAGTTGCTAAGTCCTGTCTGACTCTTTGCAACCCCAGGGACTGTAGCCCACCAGGCTCCTCTGTCCATGGGATTCTCCTGGCAAGAATCCTGGAGTGGGTTGCCATTTCCTTCTCTAGGAGATCTTCCTGATACAGGATTGAACCCACATCTCTTGCACTGGGAGGCAGATTCTTTAACACTGAGCCACCTGAGAAGCCCAGTCCTCAAACTGCCTCAACTTTAATTCTATTCTTTTAGAATCACACAGAAAAAATTTCCATATAGTTTTCCCCTAGTGAAAGGATTGAAGGCTTTACAATTATTTTTACCTTTGGAAGTTTTATCTTTCAAAAACCAGATAATAAGTTACAAGAGATCCTCCCTATGCCTTCTCTTCCACTTGTCTCCCTCTCTGAATTACTGAACATGGTCCTGAGCCCATGTGACAAAGTATTTGCTAAGTGACAGAGCACTTATCTTAGATTTCACAATACTATGGAATATGAGGGGGGAAAAAAAAAAAAAAAACAACTCATAAAGCTCTTTTGTACATAGCCTGTTTGAATGAGCATATGAATTATAATAAGATGTTTTTCGTATATCCTATAATCTGTAATCTACATAATATATAACATTTGATTTATTGCCACACTAAACAGAAAATGGTGGTGGTGAGCATTATACTATTCTTTCACATGCTTAAAGTTTTTCTTACTTCCTATTTATATAATGAAGAAAATTGGAGAAAGAGAGGAGAATGGGCACTATGAAGTTAAAACCTAGTTTTGAGAATGCAGTGGACAATATGGATTTAACAGAATATGGCATTCGGATTTTTAAGTTATATATGAACTTGATCAATCCAATAATAGCTAGGGCCTGCTTATTAAACTACAAAAATTGCCTTTCAGACATTCTTACTTCAACTTCATTTTCCTCTCCTGGTTGGAAGAAATGAATGAGGAATCTGGCTTTAGTTGACTCTAAACTAATACAGGTGTCCTTTTAAAGCAAAAACAGTTGGACAAAACCCATAATATTCTCAAAATTTGTATATCTGTCTTCCGTGTTTGAATGTATACTAAACATATTTTACTTTTTAAGGCTCTTTGAGAAAAATAGTACCGTAGCATCATAATACAACTGTCCCATCGACAATTCAGTTTATGTCCCCAGGATCTGATTACACTTAAAATTCTTCCTTCACGTGGAAAGATACACCCACCTTCACTCAGGGATTTAATTTACTTTGAAAATCAATTTCATTTAACATGCAGCATGATCTCAATATTTAATAGCCATATTAACAGGGATTGATTTACTTACTGAACAGTTCTTTTAAAAGCTAGAAATCAGATATCTTACCTCTACAAAATGCGAGAGGGTACCAAAATATACTGAGGTGTAACGTGTAATGGAGCTAAAAAGTAAAAACTTAAAAATCAATTAAATTTTTGATTTTGGGGGCATCTAGTGTTTAAAAGAGTGACTGACTGGGATATACTTTGAATTTTTTTAAAAAGAATCTTGCTTCTGTCATTTGATACAATTTCTAAGTAGAGTGTAGAGAGAGATATGGGATAACAACTCACTGCAACAGGGTACCCCAGTTTTCATTGTACAAGAAAATCACAGTGTACCAACAACTGGATTGTTTTCATTAATGAGTTTTTATAGAGTGAATTATGATGCCAGAATCTGTACTAGTTACTGACAGACTAAAACACCCAGGACTTGGCAAATTCATTTTCTAAAAGTCAAGCATGAGAGGGAAGACACCGGGCAGATCATAAATTCTGCAAGAGTGAGCAAAGTGGCTCAAATCAACAGCTTTTCTTCAGGGAGGGACCCAGCCCTCTGCAACTGCAGGACACAGGACATCACACTGACAGCCTGGGCAGTGCTGCCAAGAGGGAGTGACAAGTCGCTATTAGATTTCCACACAAGTAAGGCCACTTTCCAATTCTTTTGCAAAGAGCTGACAGATCTGATTATAGCGACAGGCTGCCCATCCGCAAGGAGAAATTGATGTGCTTAAGGAAATTGCTATTGTTTTTGATACCTGCTGGAAACAGGGAATGCCGATTTCTGCCACCCAGGGGTGGGGACAGGATTGCCAAAGGTTATCAGGGCAGGTGACACTGATCTTTATTTTGAAAATTCAGTAACTTTCTCTTTCTGAAGACTGGTTTAGAAAAGAAAACCACCAAAATCCATTCCATACAATCCCTGGGTAGAATATAACATGAAACTCCAAAAGTAAGAGCTGGGTGACATGTTAACATTATAGACAAACAATGATAGGGTTAGTTGTCAAAAGGTTTTATACCTTGCTACAAGGTATTATAAACTTTTAAACTTAAATACTTGTTTACAGAATACCTCTGAGAACCAAGTTAGCGGAAACTGACCATTTTGGTAAGAATTAACTGTCACTATTTTACATCAAGATTTAGAGTACTGATTGATTAGATTAAGGTAGCTCCTTAAGTGTGCATGAAGCAGTTAAATCAAGAAGAAAAGCAATGAGGAATGTTTTGTCAACTTGAAAATTTTACCGTTATAAAAAATGTTGGAATGGAAAAAAATGATATAATGTCAAATGTGTACAGAAGGCATGTAGTCTGCATGGAATCTAAAATAAGAAAGACAAATGGGAGAATGGGGACTTACAAATATGATTCTGCAATATTCAGGAGGAATGGTGTTCTGTCTCTATCAGCTGGTCCTGATCAGTGGGCAGAAAAAACTTCCAATGTGGAAAACAGCAATTCATTATTTCCCAGTGTTCCCCCAACTGTGTTTCCTGGAGCACAAATCATATGATTAAAACTAGACAAACAAACAAAAACTGCTCATCATCTAGTAACTTCAGAAAATACTGTGTGTTACATACTCACTTAGGGACTGATATTGGACATCAGCATATGTCCAGTGACCTCTAGGAGAATTTCTGACTAAGAAAACTTGTTAACTCTGTTTAACCAAGAATTTTTCAAATTTATTTAATTTAACCATGTGGTTGCCCAGACTTTTCAACATTAAACAACTTTACCATTCCAGGAAATTATGATTTGTGACATATGCTACATAAGAAAAGATGTTTACATAAACCAATTCCTTTTCCCTAACTGCACGCTTAGCAAGCATTCCTGTGATCATAATGCAGTGTTTGGTTTGAATCCACCTACCTGCAAAGCAAAGACCACAGTAGGCTAGTCTAGATTTCAGGCTTGGTATATGTCTGACTCCTTCTCCAGGGCCTTCCTGCTGCCAGGTTAATTGCTAACATGGATTCTGGAAATAATAACTGAGATCCTAAAGCCCAGTTCTTGATTTGTTTTCAGATCTCCTCTGTCTCTGCACAATTATTTCTGTTTCCTTAGGGAAAACTGGATACCTTTAGAAAGGGATAAAGAGAGAAGGAGAAATTTTATCACTTCATTATAATAGTTAACACACACACACACACACACACACACACACACACGGCCTACTAAGACTTTATTTATGAGGGAGGAAGAAATGGACAGAAGAACAATAACAGATGCAAATTGCCTGTTTGCTCTGTATGGACTCTGGTGTAACCTAGTGAGTGCAGCATTTCTCAACTACAGGTCTCAGCCTGCTAACAGTAAGCTACAACTAATTGTAACTCATAAAAAAGTGCAGAAGTGTGTGTACTACAGCTTAAAGATTAGACTTGCTGTAGTTGGCACAAGTTTTTTTAAAGATACAGAGATTCATGTTTTGTGGGGCAAAGAAGAAAAATTGAGGACATTACATTGGTACTTCAATAATCATTTAAAATGTGATAAATTAAAAATGGAAAATCTATTATTAGTTCATGGGCAGTAAAACAATTTTAAAAATAAATAAATAAAGCCAAGCAACTAATCAAATTCAGCCAGTAGGCTGTAGTTTGCCAGTCTCTGGTTTACAGCATGGGCTGTAGAATCAGACAGTTGGGGTTCTGGTGTCTCCTATAATCAACTGTGAGACTGACAAGGCAAAGTGCTTAATTTCTTTCTTAGTTTTTCCATCTATTAAAAAAAAGATGATAATTACATCCTCTAGATCATCAAATAAGCAAGACAGTTCCAGAAAAACATCTATTTCTGCTTTATTGACTATGCCAAACCCTTTGACTGTGTGGATCACAATAAACTGTGGAAAATTCTTAAAGAGATGGGAATACCAGACCACCTGACCTGCCTCTTGAGAAATTTGTATGCAGGTCAGGAAGCAACAGTTAGAACTGGGCATGGAACAGACTGGTTCCAAATAGGAAAAGGAGTATGCCAAGGCTGTATATTGTCACCCTGCTTATTTAACTTATATGCAGAGTACATCATGAGAAATGCTGGGCTGGAAGAAGCACAAGCTTGAATCAAGATTGCCCGAAGAAATGTCAATCACCTCAGATATGCGGATGACACCACACTTATGGCAGGAAGTGAAGAGGAACTAAAAAGCCTCTTGATGAAAGTGAAAGTGGAGAGTGAAAAAATTGGCTTAAAGCTTAACATTCAGAAAACGAAGATCATGGCATCCGGTCCCATCACTTCATGGGAAATTGATGGGGAAACAGTGTCAGACTTTATTTTGGGGGGCTCCAAAATCACTGCAGATGGTGACTGCAGCCATGAAATTAAAAGACGCTTACTCCTTGGAAGGAAAGTTATGACCAACCTAGATAGCATATTAAAAAGCAGAAACATTATTTTGCCAACAAAGGTCCGTCTAGTCAAGGCTATGGTTTTTCTAGTGGTCATGTATGGATGTGAGAGTTGGACTGTGAAGAAAGCTGAACGCCGAAGAATTGATGCTTTTGCACTGTGGTGTTGGAGAAGACTCTTGAGAGTCCCTTGGACTGCAAGGACATCCAACCAGTCCATTCTAAAGGAGATCAGTCCTGGGTGTTCTTTGGAAGGAATGATGCTAAAGCTGAAACTCCAGTACTTTGGCCACATAATGCGAAGAGTTGACTCATTAGAAAAGACTCTGATGCCTGGAGGGATTGGGGGCAGGAGGAGAAGGGGACGCCAGAGGATGAGATGGCTGGATGGCATCACTGACTCGATGGACATGAGTCTGAGTGAACTCCGGGAGTTGGTGATGGACAGGGAGGCCTGGTGTGCTGTGATTCATGGGGTCGCAAAGAGTCGGACACGACTGAATGACTGAACTGAACAGAAGCGACTTAGCATGCATGCATAAATATGTTACGGAAAAACACTGTTAGGTTCCAGACTGTAATAAAGTATTTAATGTAACTTGGATGTGTCCTTGTTCACTCTAGGAGAGCTACCAAGTTTTGCAGTAGTTCTGAGAAGGAAGCTCCTAGGAGAGAAATTGTCCATGATTGTATCGGGAACAAATCCTCAACTGTGGTTGAAAAACTTTATTGAGCATGAAGTCTTGCTGTCTTGGAATTTTTATGGTCTGAGTGCTGAACTGAGCCCAAATGTCTGTATCCTCTCCAACTTAAAATCTTTAAAATCAATATAAATATTCCTGTAACATCACAGGGAAACAAGAATGAATGTCATTCGTATTTTTGCAATTTTGGAAATTCCTTTAAGGATAGAAATCAAATGAAGTAAGATTGACAGGAAAAGGTAGAGAAAAAAAATATATATCTAAAACATCAGAATCCAATGAAGTACTTAAGAAATTCCAAGCCTGAAGTCTGCAAATTGACAAGGCAGACCTCATAGTACCAAGGTGAAGAAGAACTGTATTGAGTACTGCTAAGTTCACAGGGTTCACTTTTCAACCTGTAGAGCAGATGAGAGCAGTGTCTCCTGCCTGAAAGTCTGTGGACCATCTCTCCAGGGAGGGTTCACAGTATACATGGATAGTGAGGCAAGAGCAGTCTCCAAAAAGACAGAAAATCAAAAAGGATGGCTGCCTGCTAAGGCCGTTCTGTGAAGTATCAATTAAGACAAGGGAGGAAGCCCAGGCCTGAAAGCAGCCTGGGTAAATTACCCCAGGTAATTTACAGTTTCTGGAGGGACAGAGAGTTCTCACAGCAGGAAGGCAAATCAGTCTCCTGTACCACAACCCTCCCCACGATCAGCAGAGGCAGCCACTGGAAGAGGATAAATGCGAGACAAAAGCTGAGACACAGGTTAGATCCCGAAGTCTCAAGGTCCATCAATTATGTGTTTCAGAATGAAAAACTCAGGGGAATGGGACAGGAAGGAATAATAACGAATGAAGTCAAATAAAATCAAAGTCTGATGACTGAATATTGTGTTAGTACCAAGGAAACTGCACTGACACAAATTGTGGTGAACTTTTCAATAGTTAAATAGAAGGGAAAAAGTCAACAGCTTCCCAGAAGAAAAAATAAAAACTTACTTACTGGCATGTGAACATCAAACTTCCATCAGAATTTTGGTCAGTAATACCCTCCAGAAAACTACAGGGTCATGTCTTCAATACTAAGAAAAATAACTTAAAGGTAGTATTCAAGTATAAAACAGAAATTCAAGAAAGGAAGGCATGAGAATAAAACTGCTTTTAAAGGAAAAAGACTGGTCTTTATACAAGTAAAGAAGGGGAAGGTGGAGCCTCTAGCTAAGTCTAAAAATTGCTGTTGCATAATATATGAGAAAAAAATTAAAATATGTAATAAAATCATAAATGTGGTTAATACTAGAGCTGGTGATGATGGAGGGAATGGGACTTCAAAAACAGACTGGCTTTTTATTTTCCATCTCAGTTGAAACAAATCATCAACAAAGGGCTTTCCTTGTGGCTTGGTGGTGGAGAGTCTGCTTGCCAAAGCAGGAGACACAGGTTCGATCCCTGGTCTAGGAGAATCCCAAGTGCCACATGGGAACTGAGCCTATGCACCACAAATACTGAGTCCAGGTGCTGCAGCTACTGAAGCCCACACACCCTAGAGCCCATGATCTGTAACAAGAGAAGCCACTATAATAAGCTCACACATCGCAACTGGAGAAAGTGAAGAGTAGCTCTTGCTCATAGCAGCTAGAGAAAGCCCATACACAGTAAGAAAGCCCATGCACAGCAGCAAAAGTAAATAAAATCATTCAAATTTATATGACCCAGTGAGTATAAAATTCTCTATCCTGACCCATTCTTCATCTGCTTCATGAAAGTATCTAAAGGTTAGTGATATGGTAACTTCAGAGCCCATATCATCATATAAAACATGTAAGATGATACACGCTCTCCCACAATCCTGACTGGAATCACAAGGGAGACTTAGCAACATCCAACACTCACTGTGAGCTGAGCTGGACCAAATGGAGATGAGATTATTTTTTTCCCTAGGCTATAGGTGAGCAGTAATTAAGACCAGAGGGAAGGATCTCCTTGTACATTGTCTCAGAAATTGCTTTCATTTTTATATATTTTTAAAGCATACTTATGCTTACTTCTTGGAAGGAAAGTTATGACCAACCTAGATAGCATATTGAAAAGCAGAGACATTACTTTGCCAACAAAGGTCCGTCTAGTCAAGGCTATGGTTTTTCCAGTGGTCATGTATGGACGTGAGAGTTGGGCTGTAAAGAAAGCTGAGCGCCAAAGAATTGATGCTTTTGAACTGTGGTGTTGGAGAAGACTCTTGAGAGTCCCTTGGACTGCAAGGAGATCCAACCAGTCCATTCTAAAGGAGATCAGCCCTGGGATTTCTTTGGAGGGAATGATGCTGAATCTGAAACTCCAGTACTTTGGCCACCTCATGTGAAGAGTTGACTCATTGGAAAAGACTCTGATGCTGGGAGGGATTGGGGGCTGGAGGAGAATGGGACAACAGAGGATGAGATGGCTGGATGGCATCACCAACTCGATGGACATGGGTTTGGGTGAACTCTGAGAGTTGGTGATGGACAGGGAGACCTGGCGTACTGAAATTCATGGGGTCACAAAGAGCCAGACATGACTGAGCTACTGAACTGAACTGAATGGAATGTGGATAAAGAGGAGAAATAGCACACTTCCACTATTCACTATTACATCATTCACCTTTATCCTTAGAGATTTAATGGTATACAAGGGTCATTGTGTATAGGACCATCTACTAAAAAAGCATTTGATTTACTCATTGCTGTTAGCTTTTGCATTAACAAGACATTTTGATTTTAAAAGCCAATCCAGCTGCAGCAGTAAAGTCAATAAGAATCATGGCTTTACAGAGATAAGGAGTCCAGCAATGAGTTCTTAATAATACCAAATGCTTCCACATAGATCTTTGAGAAATATATGCATACCCTGCCTTCCATGAAACAATGAGATAATTCTTTAAAGAAGTAGACATGCTTAGAAAATAAATTTCACATGAGGAAAGAATTATTCACATCTACCTAAAGAGTTAAGTCAAGGCTAAAGGAGGCTGGGATCAAAGCCAAGGATAATAGATGTTACCCCACCCCTGCCTCCATTTTCAGGAAATAATGCTTCTACAATGGGCCAGCTCTCCATTTCACTCAACTGCAAAACAGTGAGTGAGGCACCATTCCTGTGTGGCCAGATAAGACCATATACTTTACCCTGTGTTCTTCTGATTTCCATCAGTAGAGTACAACAAAGCTCTCTTCCCTTTAAACTCTTCATTCCTCTCCATCCTCAGTCTTATTCTGAAGAGCTTTTATGACATCATGGTGAGCACAAGTTACCCTATCAGATTTATCTCTGTAATAAGAGAAACATTTCCTTCTTTTCAAGGCCTTGTTATGCCTTTTCTACATGTTGAAGAATGTGAACAACTGGAGAATTTGACTTGGTGATACAGAGTCACCATATGAAACACATGAAACTCAATTTTTTCAGATTAAGCACAAGTGTAATATAAAGTAGAACTTTTGGGAGAGGAATAGGAAACAGTCCATGGGAGAGAATCTATCATGGCCCACAGCACCAACCTCTGGACGCCAGGAAATTCGTGACTCTACTGGAAAGATTTGGTTCTTACTGGTGATGGACCAGGTACTATTCTTTTCCAGATTTTAATCAGAATGCTAGATTGCATGAGCATGACTCATATTGATCACAGAAGTTCCTACATCTTTTCAGATGTGAAAGGCAGTTAGAGGCTAAATTGATACCCTAGCAATTGCTTATAAACAACTTATAGTCTTTGTTTTCTTCCTCCTTTCATTTCTGTTTCTTCAAGATTCAGAATAATTGGTTTTATGTACTGTAAAGGAGCCATTACTCCATGAGAGCACACAAAGAAATCTGAGTAATTTAAGCAGATTTCCTGTTATTTTCAGCAAATGGGTGTTGGGGGGGCAGCTATTTCATTTTGGAAATTTCTTTTTTGGGGTAATAATTCTATTTAAAATTCTGACTACAAAAATACACATGGACACTATAATTTGAAAACTACAGAAAAAACTAGAGAAGAAAATTAAAATACCTCATAATCCTATCATTCAATTTTTTTTATGCTTTGGTAACACATAAACACATATAACATACATTTATAAAATTAGTATTAATGTGTCTATAATATCTTAACTCCTTCAGTTTTTCACTAAATATTATATCATAATTATTATTTTATTTTTCTTAAATTTTATTTTATGATTTATAGTGTTTCATTTGTATGCACTGTTATCCACTGAACTAGGCACTTAATACAGAAAATTTTTATTTTTATTATAAATGACACTGCAGAAAGGCATCATTCATTTGACTTACATTAAACCAACACCACTTATACCTCTTAAAGTGTTGTTACCAAGTTACCAAAAGCTAGAGTGCTGCCATTGCCATCTCCCTGCAACAACACATGAGGGGAACAACTGTACAGGGAGAATATCAAATAGTTCCTTCTGGAATTGGAGATGCTATTATGCAGGTTGGGAAGAGGAACAACTTCATAGGCACTGTTTTGCAGAGTGATAGTTAATAATCAGATTTTGGGAAAGTGCCCAGCTGCTGTGGTGGATAGCTGAATAGCAGCATAGTCAATTCTGAATAATCTTTATAATGAAGGCAAACTTCGAGCAAGATAGGAAAGATGTCAGATGAGTAATCCAAACAGCAATCCAATATAAATAAAAAAAAATCATTGATATTTGAGGCTAGATATGCTTTCTTTAGACCATAGGAATAATTTCCAAAATTCAGTCTTTAATAATTCAAATTAATATTGCTTGTACTCACACAATCCTGGACACTGCTATGGAAAATTAACCAATACAAGGAAGTCTTCTCAGGATTAAATTTATGCTTCCAGGTAAATATGCATCAAGAATCATCAGTATGCAGAGAGCCTAGAGCCACTGTTGCAATGTTGATAAATAGCCATAACACATTTTAACTGAGGCTATGGAAAGAAAATTATGTTCTAACAAGAAGATTCTAAGAAAGAAGCCAGCATTGAAGATAATGATAACAAAAGAAGGTAAAAGTGCTATCTCCAAAGCATACTGAACATGAGAGTTTGTTTAAATCATTTAAAATCTAGATTGTTTTATGACTGATATGTTTCTCCAAAATATGTGAATTGTTTGTTAGATGTGTGGAGTATTTTTCCCTTTTAACTAAGTTGAAAACTCCGGCATACTACACATACTGGATTTCAACTTCTACTCAACATAAAAGTTACTACAAGGCAAAGTGTGGCATTAAGTGTTTTCACTGTATGTTCAGTTCAGTTCAGTTCAGTTGCTCAGTCACGTCCGACTCTCTGCGACTCCATAAATTGCAGCACACCAGGACTCCCTGTCCATCACCAACTCCCAGAGTTCACTCAGATTCACGTCCATCGAATCAGTGATGCCATCCAGCCATCTCATCCTCTGTCGTCCCCTTCTCCTCCTGCCCCCAATCCCTCTCAGAATCAGGGTCTTTTCCAATGAATCAACTCTTTGCATCAGGTGGCCAAAGTATTGGAGTTTCAGCTTTAGCATCATTCCTTTCAAAGAACACCCAGGACTGATCTCCTTTAAATGGACTGGTTGGTTCTCCTTGCAGTCCAAGGGACTCTCAAGAGTCTTCTCCAACACCACAGTTCAAAAGCATCAATTCTTCGGCGCTCAGCTTTCTTCATAGTCCAACTCTCACATCCATACATGACCACTGGAAAAACCATAGCCTTAGCATACTAATAATTTCACCTTGACCTGCTAAAAGCACAACAGTCCCATTCCTCACTTCAAATCCAAAGGAATCCTGAGTCCCTGTCCAAAAAGTAGCCAAACTCATGTGCTTCTAGGCACCCTTTTCCTTTCTCTCTGAGTGCTCCAGTTGTTTGTCCACCTTCTTCCTTTTCTAGTTACTCCCATTTGTGATTTCTTTTCCTCAACTGATAAATGTAAACTGGTAAACTGACAAATGTTTAACCAGAGACTCTTTGGAAAAAAACATGCATATACACATATGTGTACATAAAACCCTTTACCATTTTAAGAGGTTTTTAGTACACAATTAAAAAAATAATAAAAAATGCAATACACAATTAATTCCACATACCCACTCCTTGCTCACTCAATGTTTTGGTTGATTTTTGCCACTTTTAATGTTCAGAAACAATCTATAATTGCAGTTGACAAACAAGTGTAGTTCTGACCTAAATAGTGGATGATATTTTCATTTACATTAATGAGTTACATGAACGTGAAACATAGAAGACATTATGTCAGAATGGCACTCATTCCTCAATGATGCTAGTGGTTTTCTTGCTAACTGGGATAATAGTTTTCAAATATTGGAATATTTTCCAAATTTTCTGTATTTCTCACAATGTAACTGATACAGATACAATACACTTTTAATTTAAATGAATTATGAACTTTTCAACATTCTCTTAAGTTTACACTAAAGATCAGCAAACTTTGGCTGACGGGCTGTATATGGGCAACCTCCTGCTTTGGTAAATGGTTTTATTGATACAAAGGTAAAGAAAAAGTTTGCCAACTTCTAGAGAGACAGTAAAACAATAAAAAGAGCCTTAGAGTGTAATATTTGCTGATTTCTATGGTATGAAAATTCCCCCCATGGCAAAATTTAAGCTACAAACCTGACTATGGAATTGGGAGAAAGTACACAGTAACACATGGCTTCCCTGGTGGCTCAGCATTAAAGAATCTGTCTGCCAAAGAATGAGATGTGAGTTCAGTCCCTGCATAGGAAGATCCCTGGGAGAAGTAAATGGCAACCCACTCCAGTATTCTTTTCTTGGGAAATTCCATGAACAGAGGAGCCTGGCGGGTTACAGTCCATGGGGCTGCAAGAGTCAGACTGGACTTAGGGACAAAACACCACCACCACAATAGCATACTCTTGTGTACTATTTCCACCAGGTAAAAACAATGGATATAAATAACTTTGATCAAATAGAATAGTAACATGTAAGTGGTGAGTTTTGAGTATTACCTTTGTCTTTAATATGTTATTTAAATATAAATTTACATAATTTAATTCTTAATAATGGCTTTGTTACAAGGCCAATGTTTTTAATAATTAATGAAAAGCTAACAGTTGGCTCTGGTGGGCCACTCTCAGCTGATGCTCTGCAGGGCCAGCTGGAGCAAGCTCTGGCTTTGACTTTACTCCCACTGTCCTCACCTCACAACTGCTGACCTGTGTATTCCTGTCCCTCAGCTAAACCCATCCTTCTGGGCAGAACGGGCTTTAGATATGCTTATCAGGAAAATACAGGCAGTGATTTAAAGGAATTTTTCTACTTCATTGTCTATCTTTTATTCTTTGCAGTTAAACTCAACAGGAGAATTACTAAAGTGCACACAAAAGGGATCAATGTGGATTTTTAAACATTAATAGTAGAAGATCCCATTACATTATAAAGAGAAATAATTGAGCCTTAATTTTGGGCATTTGATCTGAAAGAGCCTGGTCTAAGGTGAACGAATGAAATAAAAGAATTGGAGATAAAGGACCAAAAATTCCACAATTTAGTATGTCTAGGGTGGCAGGAGGACTGCCTGGGGTGGCCAGAACACAAGTCTGAGATGGGGGATGTTCATGAGGGCTCACACTCCCCATCCTGCTAGACCCGAAGGGAAGGGGAAAGTTGGGCAATCAAAGGAAAAGGACTGGAAGTTCACATTTTAAAACATAAACAATATGGATGTACAGGAAGTTACAGTAGTAGCTAGTCTTGAGTTCATAAGTTACACGATGAATATGAATAGAAACCAGCATTTAAAAAAAAAAAAAAAAAGGTTTTATGCTATTTACCATCATTTTACCAAAGCAGTTTTGGTGGATGAAGTGATGATAGTTTATTTTCATTTTCACATTTAATGAGGTATAATATTTAGGCAAAACCAAGATCCTCAGTGGAGGCTCTATTACACTTTTTCTCTACGTTCCTACTTCCTCATTCAACAGGGGTTTTCTCCAGGTTTTCAAATAGTCAGATTAATGTTTCATGGAGTGCCTTCTATAAAGCCTTAGAGCCAGGAGTTATTTTGTATCTCTATGAAAAAAAACATAATATGATTAAATACATTTGGGCAATGTTGAAAAGTATATGTTTTTCCCCTCTTAGACTTACAAATGTACATTAGCAATAATAAGCATTCTGAGAAATCTAGTAGTAAAAAGAACTATAAGACTTCCCTGGTGGTCTGGTGGTTGGGAATCCACCTGCCAATGCAGGGAACATGGGTTTTATCCCTGGTGTGGGAGGATCCCACATGCAGTAGAGAAACAAAGCCCCTGTACCACAATCACCAAGCCCCCATTCTAGAGCCCTAGACACACTACTGAAGCCTGCACACCCTAGAGCTTGTGCTACGCAACAAGAGAAGCCACTGCAATGAGAAGCCCCCACAATGAGAAGCCCATACACCACAACAAAGATGAGCCCCCAGTCAATGCAACCAGAGAAAGTCTGCGCCCAACAGCAAAGTCCCAGTGAAGCCAAGAATAAATAATTAAAAAAAAATCAAACTGCATGAAAACTTAGATATTTTTAAAAAACCAAGAACTACAACAACAACACAACTAGTTTTTTTCTCCAATATACAAGTTAGAAAACAATGAGCTAGACCATTAAATAAAGGTGGTCTATGAAGCCACCTCGCCCAAATAGTTATGGTGCACTGTGACATCACAGGGCTGGCAAACACTTCCCCATTTCAGAACATCTCTCTCTTGCTTGGTTTTAGTTGTATTTAGTCTCATTTGAGGCAAGGTGGGATAATGGGACACTGGCATTGTAGACAGTACATAAGTCACAAACATATGCGGGTCCTAATACTTGACTCAGGGTTATAATGAGGATGGAATGAGAAATGAATCTGAGTCAGCAATATCTTCAAATACAAAAGGTGACACTGTCAACCAAAGCACTTACTTAAGTTGTCTTTACTAGAAATGCCATGAAAATTGCGATCTGGTCCCTCAAGAAGTTTCCTGATTCAAATTTTAATAATAGTGAGCTCCTTCCTTCATAGACATTCCTGACATAGGACCTTTGATATGTAAATTACTCATACTCCCTTTGAAAGTCATTATAAATGATCATGCCAGAACAATCCACGTGCAGACATGCCACATGTTAGGTTCTGCAAGGCTTCTCTTCGACAGGTACAAGGATTCAGGGCATATGGTGTCTGTCACAAACAAATGCTTCACCATTTGAACATGGGACTTTATTTTTTTTATTTTTAAACTTTACATAAGTGTATTAGTTTTGCCAAATATCAAAATGAATCCGCCACAGGTATACATGTGTTCCCTATCCCGAACCCTCCTCCCTCCTCCCTCCCCATACCATCCCTCTGGGCCGTCCCAGTGCACCAGCCCCAAGCATCCAGCATCGTGCATCGAACCTGGACTGGCAACTCGTTTCCTACATGATATTTTACATGTTTCATTGCCATTCTCCCAAATCTTCCCACCCTCTCCCTCTCCCTCTCCCACAGAGTCCATAAGACTGTTCTATACATCAGTGTCTCTTTTGCTGTCTCGTACACAGGGGTATTGTTACCATCTTTCTAAATTCCATATATATGCGTTAGTATACTGTATTTATGTTTTTCCTTCTGGCTTACTTCACTCTGTATAATAGGCTCCAGTTTCATCCACCTCATTAGAACTGATTCAAATGTATTCTTTTTAATGGCTGAGTAATACTCCATTGTATATATGTACCACAGCTTTCTTATCCATTCATCTGCTGATGGGCATCTAGGTTGCTTCCATGTCTTGGCTATTATAAACAGTGCTGCGATGAACATTGGGGTACACGTGTCTCTTTCCCTTCTGGTTTCCTCAGTGTGTATGCCCAGCAGTGGGGTTGCTGGATCATAAGGCAGTTCTATTTCCAGTTTTTTAAGGAATCTCCACACTGTTCTCCATAGTGGCTGTACTAGTTTGCATTCCCACCAACAGTGTAAGAGGGTTCCCTTTTCTCCACACCCTCTCCAGCATTAATTATTTGTAGACTTTTGGATCGCAGCCATTCTGACTGGTGTGAAATGGTACCTCATAGTGGTTTTGATTTGCATTTCTCTGATAATGAGTGATGTTGAGCATCTTTTCATGTGTTTGTTAGCCATCTGTATGTCTTCTTTGGAGAAATGTCTATTTAGTTCTTTGGCCCATTTTTTGATTGGGTCGTTTATTTTCCTGGAGTTGAGCTGTAGGAGTTGCTTGTATATTTTTGAGATTAGTTGTTTGTCAGTTGCTTCATTTGCTATTATTTTCTCCCATTCTGAAGGCTGTCTTTTCACCTTGCTAATAGTTTCCTTTGATGTGCAGAAACTTTTAAGGTTAATTAGGTCCCATTTGTTTATTTTTGCTTTTATTTCCAATATTCTGGGAGGTGGGTCATAGAGGATCCTGCTGTGATGTATGTCGGAGAGTGTTTTGCCTATGTTCTCCTCTAGGAGTTTTATAGTTTCTGGTCTTACGTTTAGATCTTTAATCCATTTTGAGTTTATTTTTGTGTATAGTGTTAGAAAGTGGTCCAGTTTCATTCTTTTACAAGTGGTTGACCAGATTTCCCAGCACCACTTGTTAAAGAGATTGTCTTTAATCCATTGTATATTCTTGCCTCCTTGCCAAAGATAAGGTGTCCATATGTGCGTGGATTTATCTCTGGGCTTTCTATTTTATTCCATTGATCAATATTTCTGTCTTTGTGCCAGTACCATACTGTCTTGATAACTGTGGCTTTGTAGTAGAGCCTGAAGTCAGGTAGGTTGATTCCTCCAGTTCCATTCTTCTTTCTCAAGATCGCTTTGGCTATTCGAGGTTTTTTGTATTTCCATACAAATTGTGAAATTATTTGTTCTAGCTCTGTGAAGAATACTGTTGGTAGCTTGATAGGGATTGCGTTGAATCTATAAATTGCTTTGGGTAGTATACTCATTTTCACTATATTGATTCTTCCAATCCTGAACATGGGACTTTAAACACTCCTGAATCGAGAACAGCAGGAAGTCAGTTACAAAGTGATCAGTGTTGGGAGAGGGGGCAATTCCAAGAATCAATAGACAGTAATCACAGTAAGAACAGCTAGTTCAGTTCAGGTCAGTTCAGTCACTGAGTCATGTCCAACTCTTTGTGACCCCATGAATCAGAGCATGCCAGGTCTCCCTGTCCATCACCAACTCCTGGAGTTTACCCAAACTCATGTCCATCGAGTCGATGATGCCATCCAGTCATCTCATTTTCTATCGTCCCCTTCTCCTCCTGCCCCCAATCCCTCCCAGCTTCAGGGTCTTTTCCAAGAGTCAACTCTTTGCATGAGGTGGCCAAAGTACTGGAGTTTCAGCTTTAGCATCAGTCCTTCCAATGAACACCCAGGACTCATCTCCTTTAGGATGGACTGGTTGGATCTTCTTGCAGTCCAAGGGACTCTCAAGAGTCTTCTCCAACATTACAGTTCAAAAGCATCAATTCTTTGGGGCTCAGCTTTATTCACAGTCCACCTCTCACATCCATACCTTGATTAGATGGACCTTTGTTGGCAAAGTAATGTCTGCTTTTTAATACGCTATCTAGGTTGGTCATAACTTTCCTTCCAAGGACTAAGTGTCTTTTAATTTCATGACTGAAATCACCATCTGCAGTGATTTAGGATTTCAAATCCTGAAAGATGATGGTGTGAAAGTGCTGCACTCAATATACCAGCAAGTTTGGAAAACTCAGCAGTGGCCACAGGGCTGGAAAAGGTCAGTTTTCATTCCAATCCCAAAGAAAGGCAATGCCAAAGAATGCTCAAACTACCACACAATTGCACTCATCTCACACGCTAGTAAAGTAATGCTCAAAATTCTCCAAGCCAGGCTTCAGCAATATGTGAACCGTGAACTTCCAGATGTTCAAACTGTTTTTAGAAAAGGCAGAGGAACCAGAGATCAAATTGCCAACATCCACTGGATCATCAAAAAAGCAAGAGAGTTCCAGAAAAACATCATTTCTGCTTTCTTGACTATGCCAAAGCCTTTGACTGTGTGGATCACAATAAACTGTGAAAATTCTGAAAGAGATGGGAATACTAGACCATGTGACCTGCCTCTTGAGAAACCTATATGCAGGTTAGGAAGCAACAGTTAGAACTGGACATAGAACAACAAAGTGGTTCCAAATAAGAAAAGGAGTATGTCAAAGCTGTATATTGTCACCCTGCTTATTTAACTTATATGCAGAGTACATCATGAGAAACACTGGGCTGGAGGAAGCACAAGCTGGAATCAAGATTGCCGGGAGAAATATCAATCACCTCAGATATGTAGATGACACCACCCTTATGGCAGAAAGTAAAGAGGAACTAAAAAGCCTCTTGATGAAAGTGAAAGAGGAGAGTGATAAAGTTGGCTTAAAGCTCAACATTCAGAAAACTAAGATCATGGCATCTGGTACCATCACTTCAAGGGAAATAGATGGGGAAACAGTGGAAGATAAGCCAAGAGGAATGTAAATATGTATAAATGCTAAGCAATTCAAGTGCTTATATGGAAGGGCATCTCCAGAGATCACATCCTAAAATTAGTAAAGGTAATGTCTGCCCTGAAAATATGCAAGAGTCACTTTAGTGATTCATCTGGATCCAAAGAGAATTAAATGAGATATACAGTTATATCACCTCTATAAGAAAAGAAACATGAAAACTGGTGATTATCATATCATGGGTGCCAAGAAAGGCAACTCTCTGTAAATTATTCTATCTTCTGACATCCTGATGCTTGAAGAAATATCAAATGGCTTCATTATTAGAGATAAGATTTAATATCCATAAGTCCCTCAGGAATTTAACAAATCACAATACTTCATAAAAGATGATTATAATAATAGCAATGACTAACATTCACTGAATACTTATTAATGCCAGTCCCTCAAATGGATAATTATTTTTTTTAACCATTAGAGGATCCTATGAGTTAGTCAGTTTACTCGACTGTAAACAGAGAGGTTAATGAACTTGCCCAGAGTATACAGCAGTAAGTGATAGAGTCAGAATTTGATACCAAATGGGCTATCTCCAAACCCCACACTCTTAACCACCACTCTATACAATCTCTTTTTATACTTTACATTCTGAAAGCAGAGTTTGATATACTAATTTCAACTAAAAGAGATTTCTGAACATAACACAAGGAGGAGTTAGAGAAGTCAAGAGGTGAGGAGAAGAGCAGGCATAGAATGCTGTTTACCACTGAGACACAGCTTCTCCACTTCGTGCAATTCCTTTCCTCGTCTCCTCTGACACTTTAAGAAATAGCCTAGTAGTTAACACTGGGTGATGCCTAAGAAGCCTTCTTTATTATATTTAAGATAAGACAATGAATTATTTCTTACCATTGACAAATACTTCTGATTAGATTAGACCTGCCAGAAGTCTCAAAAATGTTTTTAGTGTGATTATGTGAAAATTATGCTTTTATTCAGTTATTCACAAAATGATAAATTTTAAACTTGCCAATGACTAAGGTTTCAAGTAGCCAGGAAATGCTGGTAATCAACATATTCACTGAGGGTTGAAATCTCATGGAAACAGTATAAAAGTGGTTACCATGGGTTGGGGGCTGGAGGAAATGGGGAGAGGTGGGTGAAAAGGCACAGATTTTCTGCTGAATAAAGCCTGAGGATTGAATGTATAACATGGTGACTACAGTTGATATCACTGTGTTGTACAACTGAAATGTGCTAACAGAGTAGAACTTAAATGTTCTCGAAAATAGAGATATATATGTGAGACAATAGATGTTTTTAAATCGATGGGGGACTTTTTTCACAATATTCACATATATCAAATTGCCATGATGTATACTTCATTTCACAAGATTCTATAGCTCAGGGGTTGGAGCACTGGTCTTGTAAAGCAGGGGTCCTGAGTTGATATTTTGCTGGAGCCTACTGTGTATTTCTTTGGGCTCCCCTGGTGGCTCAGTGGTAAAGAATTTGCCTGTAATACAGAAGATGTGGGATCCATCCCTGGGTCAGGAAGATCCCCTGGAGAAGAAAACGGCAACCCATTCCAGTATTTTTGCCTGGGAAATCTCATGGACAGGGGAGCCTGGCAGGCTATAAACCATGGGCTATAGTTCATGTACAAGAGTTGGACATGACTGAAAGACTAAACAACAAACAAACACTTCAATGACCTTACAAATTTATTTGTCAATTATGGCTCAATAAAGCTGAAATAAAAAAAAATAAGTTGGAATATCATATTGTAGAAGTACAGATCCTTCATTGCTTTAAAGAGACATTGACACATTTGCTGATTTTGTAAGGACAAAAACTGCAAAGGCTGACCTAGGAAAGTAACTTGCTTGATGTCCAACTGTTCTCAATTTTATCTTCAGAAAATCTTAGGGACTCTTAGACTGCAATCTTACGCTACTGGAGAAAAATTAACAGGTTCTTTTTGGAACAAAAAAATTAAATGCCTTATTTATTCAAAAACATGAATAAATAAATATTTATTTATTCTGATAAAATATGCTTTGGAATAAATGTTCACTGCTGCTGCTGCTAAATCACTTCAGTCATGTCCAACTCTGTGTGACCCCATAGACGGCAGCCCACCAGGCTCCCCCGTGCCTGGGATTCTCCAGGCAGGAACACTGGAGTGGGTTGCCATTTCCTTCTCCAATGCATGAAAGTGAAAAGTGAAAGTGAAGTCGCTCAGTCATGTCCGACTCCTAGCGACCCCATGGACTGCAGCCTACCAGTCTCCTCTGCCCATGGGATTTTCCAGGCAAGAGTACTAGAGTGAGGTGCCATTGCCTACGCTATCATTTTTCAAAGGGCTGAGGAATGAAATGATTTAATCTGGAGAAAATGCCTTCTGAGATTTTGATGCAAACTCTTAGGTTTGAAAAACATATCAATACATGGAAAATAGAGAATATTATCAACATGATTCTCTCTGACTGAAAACAACAACAGTGTCACCTATCTAACAGGGAGCATTTTAAATTGATATTTCATGATCTCATTTAAACAGCTTCTATTATCATCTTCCCTTGTTGGAGCCCTGACTTCCTTGACTTCCAACAAGCAGCTCTTGTTGTTTAGTTGCTAAGTCATCTTCCACTCTCTTACAGCCCCACAGACTGGAGCCTGCCATGCTCTTCTGTCCATGGGATTTCCCAGGCAAGAATACTGGAGTGGGTTGCGATTTCCTTTTCCAGGGGATCTCCCTGAATCAGGGATTGAACCCCACGTCTCCTGCATTGGCAGGTGGACTCTTTATCACTGAGCCACCAAGGAAACCCAATACCGCTGTTATACTCTTTTATGTCACTATGACACTGTGGCTCAGACACGAGCCACATGATTTATCTGGCACATCAACTTAACCTCTGCATACCGAGACACAATATTAGCAGTGAGTTCAACACAGAATCATGATCAGTATTTGATGATAAGACAAAGGCAATTCATTCTAGCTATAATTAAGAAGTGAATCACATTTATCCAACTTTTCCAGGTTTATATACAGCAAAATTGAAAAAAAGAGAAGATCCTCTTTAAGGTTTTATTCTCCAGATCATAAAAAGGAATATATCAAAGAATCTAATAGAAATAGACATATCAATGACCAATTGGCCATTTGAAGGTCACAGAGTTTGTCACCTGAGCCCTCAGGTCTAGGCTTGTGCTGTGAACTAAAAGATAAGATGCACAATATAAAACAGAAATGGAGAAGGAAATGGCAATCCATTTCAGAATTCATGCATGGATAATTCTATGTACAGAGGAGCCTGGTGGGCTACAATCCATGGGGTCACAAAGAATCGGACACAACTGAAATTAGCAGCAGCACATGGAACAGAAAAAAAGACATAAACCCATAAAACAATAGAAAAGAAAACTGATTATATGTCCAAATCCAAAAATGCTTGGGCAAACAAATATGAAACAAGTCTCACAAACCTACATATGAATTATGACATAAACACACGATTAAAAGCAATATATAAAACATGTATATGGTTCTATTGTAGTAGCAATACATGCAAGAATTTACATATAAGATTATTGGTAATATTAACTCAAAGGGAATCAGAAAGCAGTTGATTACCTTGGAGAAGTCCATAGGCACTTTGTTTAGCACCACAGGACAGAAAATAATTAAAAGTGTATAAACCACATAGAGAACAAATGATGTTTTTCAAACTTTTACTGAGGTTATGGTGTTAATTCTGCATTTACTTCATAAAGGCATATATGTGTTAGATAAATGTTTGGTGAAGGAATGAATCAGTCAATCAAAAATATTTGACAAATATTGTCAGAGAGTTTCTGGGAGGAGGGAACAGAGTCCAGGGAAGCCACCAGGTCCCTAGATCCTACCTTCTTTTGTTGCCTCTTTCAGTTCAGTTCAGTTCAGTTCAGTCGCTCAGTCGTGTCTGGCTGTTTGCAACCCCATGAACCACAGGACGCCAGGCCTCCCTGTCCATCACCAACTCCCAGAGTCTATCAAAACCCATGTCCATCGAGTTGGTGATGCCATCCAACCATCTCATCCTCTGTCATCCCCTTCTCCTCCTGCCCTCAATCTTTCCCAGCATCAGGGTCTTTTCAAATGAGTCAGCTCTTTGCATCAGGTGGCCAAAGTACTGGAGTTTCAGCTTCAACATCAGTCCTTCCAGTGAACATCCAGGACTGATCTCCTTTAGAATGGACTGGTTGGATCTCTTTGCAGTCCAAGGGACTCTCAAGAGTCTTCTCCAACACCACAGTTCAAAAGCATCAATTCTTTGGTGCTCAGCTTTCTTTAGAAAACACAAAATCAAAGACTGCTTACCATGGTTTACTGTCTGCCCAGTTTTGTTTAGTAACAGGAAATGAAAATTTGAGGGGCTACCTGGTTATTCTTTTACCTTGGGGGCTAACTGTAAGCTGTAATTTCAGTCCTACTTCACAGTCACACATCATCATAACAGGCTATACTGATCTAAAAAAAAATGCACTAGATTGAAATCAGAAATTATAATCAAGTTTTAAAATTTACATGAAATTTCCTTTTTATACTCGACTAAAATTTACCTTTGAATTATAAATACACCATTTGATTTTAAAGGAATCTTTTTCTATATTACATGTTTGAATTCCTGGAGGAAGACATGAATAGAAAATATAATGAGCTTTAAAGAAAGATTGACTTACATTTCTTGGTGCACATATTTCCAGGGTTATTTTCTTTTATTGCCTTCTATCCTTTTATTTTACACAGTTGGGGGTATTATTCTTTCATGAGTATAAATTATGATGGTTGGAAGGAAGGAACAGTGTTCCACTAAAGATAATATAAATAAGATTGTATTACAACTGATTAAATTTGGAAAACTCAGCAGTGGCCACATGACTGGAAAAGGTCACTTTTCATTCCAATCCCAAAGAAAGGCAATGCCAAAGAATGATCAAACTACCTCACAGTTTCCCTCATCTCACACGCTAGTAAAGTACTGCTCAAAATTCTCCAGGCCAGGATCAATAGTAGGTGAAATGTGAACTTTCAGATGTTAAGCTGGATTAAGAAGAGGCAGAGATCAAATTGCCAACATCCGTTGGATCATCAAAAAAGGAAGACAGCTCCTGAAAAACATCTATTTCTGCTTTATTGATCCAAAGCCAAATCCTTTGACTATGCAGATCAAAACAAACTCTAGACATTTTTAAAGAGATGGGAATACCAGACCACCTGGCTTGCCTCTTGACAAATTTGTAGGTAGGTCAGGAAGCAACAGTTAGAACTGCACATGAACAACAGACTGGTTCCAAATAAGACAAAGGAGTACGTCAAGGCTGTATATTGTCACCCTGCTTATTTAACTTCTAGGCAGAGTACACCATGAGAAATGCTGGGCTGGATGAAGTACAAGCTGGAATCAAGATTGCCAGAAGAAATATAAATAACCTCAAATATGCAGATGACACCACCCTTATTGCAGAAAGTGAAGAGGAGCTAAAGAGCCTCTTGATGAAAGTGAAAGAGGAGAGTGAAAAAGTTGGCTTAAAGCTCAACATTCAGAAAACTAAGATCATGGCATCTGGTACCATCACTTCATGGCAAATAGATGGGGAAACAGTGACAGACTTTTCTCTTTTGGGGCTCCAAAATCACTGCAGATGGTGACTGCAGCCATGAAATTAAAAGACATTTGTTCCTTGGAAGAAGAGTTATGACCAACCTAGACAGCATATTAAAAAGAGGAGACATTTCTTTGCTAACAAAGGTCCATCCAGTCTAGCCTATGGTTTTTCCAGTAGTCATGTATGGATGTGAGAGTTGGACTATAAAGAAAGCTGATAGCTGAAGAATTGATGATTTTGAACTGTGGTGTTGAAGACTCTTGAGAGTCCCTTGGACTGCAAGGAGATCCAACCAGTCCATCCTAAAGGAAATAAGTCCTGAATATTCATTCGAAAGACTGATGCTAAAGCTGAAACTCCAATACTTAGGCTACCTGATGGGAAGAATTGATTCATTTGAAAAGACCCTGATGCTGGGAAAGATTGAAGGCAGGAGGAGAAGGGGATGACAGAGAATGAGATGGCTGGATGGCATCACCAACTCAATGGACATGAGTTCAAATAAGCTCTGGGAGTTGGCAATAGATAGGGAGGCCTGGCATGCTGCAGTCCATGGGGTTGCAAATAGTCGGACACAACTGAGTGACTGAACAGAACTGAACAGATAACTGATTAAAATTTAGAGCAGAAGAGAGTATGAATTGGGTGTGGAGACTCATTTCTAACAGCTTTGTTTGTGGAATTTTGATTATTATTTAAGAAGGTCCATTTTAATTTCTGGTCCTTTTATAAGCTGTGTGATCGTAGAAGCCTCACATATACTTTATCTTCTTTCACAGCACCGTGCTCCGCAAGTTTCTCAGTTTCTGTTTGCTCGAATTGTAAGGCACATGATTGTGTTGCTACAGAGCTAACTCTGGAAATAAGTCTTTACAGAGTTAGCACACATACTATCTTAATTATAATTTCTGTGTTTCAGGTCCTTGCAATCAAAAGTATGGCTCATGAATGGACAATATTCACATCATCTGAGAGCTTCTTAGGGAAGCAGAATCTCTTATCCTAATTTACTGAACTTACTCTAATTTACTGAAAGATAATTTGCATTGTAATAAGATGCTCAGCTAATTTGTATGCATATTGCAGTCTGAGAAGCACTGCCCTAACGTAAAGTATAAACAGGGAAAACTGAATCAGTACAAGGCAGGTGTTTATCCTGGTATTGACTTCCTGTTTTTGCATTCCAGTCACCTATAATGAAAAGGACATCTTTTTTGGGTGAGATGGTAGGAGGAGTGAAATCTTTATAAAATCAAATCCCATACACACTGTATGGGTGACTCACGAACTGAAAAATAATTATGCCAAAGAAGTTTTCCCACAGGAGAAAAAGTTCTGAGCTCCACTCCAGGTTACCCAGCCTAGAAGTCTAGCAACCAGGAAGAGGATCCCCCAGAGAATCTGACTTTTAAGGCCAAGGGGGTTTGCTCTCAGGAATTCCACAGGACTGGGGGAAACAGAAACTCTTCTCTTGGAGGGCACACAAAGGGTCTTATGTACACCAGGATCCAGGGAATAAAAGTGGTGACCTCATAAGAAACTGGGCCAGACTTACCTGTTAGTATTGGAGGGTCTCCTGCAAAGGTGGTGAGTTACGCCTATGGTTCACTGCAGAAACAATGCCACTGGTTGCAGTAGTTCTGGAGAGTACTCATAAGCATGAGCCCTCTTAGGAGCTGTCAGTGTTTACTCACTAAGACCTGTTCCCACCCAATAGCCTGTAGGTACCAGTGCTGGGATGCCTTAGACTAAACAAGCAACAGGGCAGGGACAGCAGACAGGCTGTTTAAAGTATTCGTGAGCACAAGCTGCCTGATAAACACACCCCTTTACATGGACTTGCCCACCAGAGGGACAAGACCAAAACTAGACAAAGATAACTACAACAAAAGAAAATTGTGGAACAATATCACTGGTGAACATAGGATCAGAAATCCTCAACAAAATACTAGTGACCCAAACCCAACAATACAATAAAAGGATCATACACTGCCGAGGTCCAGCCCTGGCTGATCCAGGGAGTTCGAAGCGGGGACGGCGTCAGCGAGGATCAGGATACAATAGCTTCAATTATATATTAATTAGAGATATAAAGAGTAATAGAATGAGGATAGCTCAGTAGGAAAATTCAGTGGAGAAAAGAGGCTGAGTAGCTTGGTTTACGCGGGAAACCAATAAAACTTCAAGACAAGAAGCTTGCACCACTTACGTAGGCTGCAGGCATCCTTCTGTTCTCCCGAAGGAGAGGAGACACTGAGGCATCCCCGGTTGGATCCTAGAAGCCCAGGCATAATTAATAAGCGTGGCAGGCTCCGCGCTCCAGATGGAGACTCAGCCAGAGTTTGAGAGGGAGAACGACATGGGGAGACCAGTATTTCGAGGAACTGATCCCAATTCTTTATTTTCCATGGTCTACTTTTATACACTGAGATGTTATGCAAAAGTCATGCGGGGTCAGCAGTCGACTTTTATCAAAGTCAGGTGCTTCATGCAAATGTATACAGAGGTCTTATGGGTGTTACATCATCTTCTGGCCAGGGGGCCTGCTGACAATTTATGACCCTCTCCTTGTGACGGTGGTCAGTCAACCAGGACACTTATTTCTCCAGGGGTGATTATTCTTAAAAAAGACTCCACCTTCCGAAGGTACCAGATAAAGTTACATTCCTATAGGGTGAGGGTGTAGTGGGTTTTAATTAAGGAAAGAATTTACTTAGCCTAAGGTCTAACGTGATTAATATCAAAGGTTAATACTTATTTCTTCTATATATTCATTAATGTGTGTAAGGTCAGGGGATGTGGAGACTTAGCAACAAACATTGGCTCAACAAATGAAAAACCCTTCACCAATACAATTTCTAATCAGCCCACTATACTTATACTAATGGGTTTTTTAACTTTTCTGAGGAACCTGTTTTTAGAAGGTTTAAAGCATCTCATGCCTCTTACAGTTGGGAGGCTGTGAGCAATCACATATGGCCGGACAAGCCTGTCAGGAGGCTAGAGAACCTTCAGAGGAGTTTGTAGGTTAAAACACTCTTGTCACGCCCAGGAGTTTTTATTAACTGGAGCTCTAAGTTAACTCCTTCTCCGAAAGAGGTGGTGGGGGACAGCCCTCCGTAAAGTCAGAGGTGTAGGTGAGAGCACAAATTAGTAAAGTAGGCAGGCTCTGGTTATGGGGGTAGATGCTCGAGGATTTCCAGGGGGACTCCTGAGGCTCGATCCCGTCTTTGCATATGTCGAGCCTCCTTCCTCATGACCTTTGCCATGGGCGGAGTGCCTCACGCTGGCCCCCAACAATATACCACGATCAAGTGTGATTTATCCCACAGATGCAAGGATTTTTCAAAATATGCAAATCAATCAGCTTTATACATGATATCAACAAACTGAAGAATAAAAATCATATTATCATCTAATTAGATGCAGAAAGTTTTTGAAAAAATTCAACACCTATTTAGGATAAAAATCTCCAGAAAGTGTCATGGAGGGAACATACTTCAACATAATAAACACCATCTATGACAAATCTAGAGCTAACATTGTACTCAGTGGTGAAAAGCTAAAAGCATTTCTACTAAGATCATGAACGAGACAATGATGCCCACTCTTACCACTTTTAATGATCATAGTATTGGAAGTTCCAGGCATGGCAATTACAGAAGAAAAAGAAAAGGAATCCAAATTGGAAAAGAAGTAATACTGTCACTATTTGCAGATGACATCATACTACACATAGAAAATCATAAAGATGCTGCCAGAACATTACAAGAACTCATCAATGAATTTGGTCAAGTTGCAGGATATAAATAAATATACAGAAATCTGCTGCCTTTTTATACACTAACAATAAAGATTCAGAAAGGGAAATCAAAGAAAAAGAACCTGTCTACCATTGCATCAAAAAGAATAATATCTATATTAATTAGCCTACCCAAGGAGGCAAAAAACTTGTACTCCAAAAACTATAACATTCTGATGAAAGAAATAAAAAATGACACAAACAGATGAAAAGATATACCATGTTCTTTGGAAAAATTAATATTGTAAAAATGACTATACTACCCAAGCCATCTACAGATTTAATACAATTCCTATCAAATTACCAATGTCATTTTTCACAGAACTAGAAAGAAAAAAAAATCTTGAAATTTGTATGGAGACTCAAATGACTGCAAATAACTTAATTAATCTTAAGAAAGAAAAAAGGAGCTGGAGAGATCAGACTCCTTGACTTCAGACTATGGTACAGAGCTACAGTCAGAAAAATAGTATGGTACTGGCACAAAAACAGAAATACAAATCAATGGAACAGGATAGAAATCCCAGAAATAAACCCACACACGTATGGCCAATTAATCTATGACAAAGGAGGCAAGAATATTCAATGGAGAAAAGACAGTCTCTTCAATAGATGTTTCTGAGAAGATTATATAGTTACATGTAAAAAAATGGAATTAGAATATTATTTAACATCACATACAAAAATAAATTCAAAAGGGATTAAAAGCCTAAGTATAACACTGGACACTATAAAATTCTTAGAGGAAAACATAGGCAGAACACTGACAAAAACTGCGGCAATATCCTTCTTGATGCATCTCCTACAGTAATGGAAATAAAAACAGAAATAAAGAAACAGGCTCTAATTAAACTCAAAAGTTTCTGCACAGCAAAGGAAACCACTGATAAAATGAAATGAAAATCCACTTAATGGGAGAATATATATTTAACATTAGAAAATGACAGAGGATTAATCTCCAAATTTTACAATAGCTCATGTGGCTCAACAACAAAAAAACAATCAAAAAATGGGCAGAAGACCAAGATAGACATTTCTCTGAAGAAGACATTCAGATGGTCAAGAAACACATGGAAAGATACTCAACATCACTAATTCACTAATTATTAGAAACAAATAGAAACTTAATGAGGCATCTCCTCACACTAGTCAGAATGGCCATCATCAAAAATCTATAAACAGTAAGTACTAGAGAAAGAAAGAAAATGAAGTCGCTCAGTTGCGTCTGACTCTTTGTGACCCCATGGACTGTAGCTTACCAGGCTCCTTTGTGGAGAAAAGGGAACTTCCTATACTGTTGGTGGGAATGTAAATGGTACAGCCACTATGGAGAACAATATGTAAATTCCTTAGAACACTAAAAATAGAGTTACCATATGATCCAGCAATCCTACTTCTGGGCATATATCTGGAAAAAATACAGTTCAAAAATATGTATGCACCCCAATATTCATTGCAGTACTGTTTCCAATAGCCAAAATGTGGAAGCAACTTAAATGTCCATCAACAGATGAATGGGTAAAGATTATGTGATACATATGCACAATAGATAATACTCAGTGATGAAAAAGAATGAAATAATGCCAATTACAGCAACATGGATAGATCTATTAAGTGAAGTAAGTCCAACAGAGAAAGACAAATATCAAATGACACAATTGAATTTATTTACAAAACAGAAACAGTCCTACAGACATAGAATATGAGCATATGGTTACCAGGGGGATTGAACTGGGGTGAGGGAGAGGATAGATTGGGAGTTTGGGACTGACATGTACACATGGCTATATTTACAATAGATAACCAACCAGAACCCACTGTATAACATATATAACTGAATCACTTTGCTTTAACCTGAAGCTAATACAATGCTGTTAATCAACTATGTGTGCTCAGTTGCTCAGTTGTATCTGACTCTTTGCAATTCCATGGACTGTAAGCCCATCAGGGTCTTCCATTCATGTAATCTCCCAGGCAGAATACTGGAGTGAGTTGCCATTTTCTACTCCAGTTAGTCAACTATACTCCAATATAAAATTAAAAAAAATAAATTTCTTTTGGATTAAAAAATAATCGGTGCTAATATTCTTACCTGGAAAATCCCATGGATGAAGGAGCCTGGAGGGCTGCAGTCCATGGGGTCTCTGAGGGTCGGGCACGACTGAGCGACTTCACTTTCACTTTTCATTTCATGCATTGGAGAAGGAAATGGCAACCCACTCCAGTGTTCTTGCCTGGAGAATCCCAAGGACGGGGGAGCCTGGTGGGCTGCCGTCTATGGGGTTGCACAGAGTCGGACATGACTGAAGCGACTTAGCAGCAGCAGCAGCAGCAGCAATATTCCTATAATTTCATTCTTTAAAAGTTTTATTACAAGGTAAAGATAAATGATTTTTCTGATAAACTTTATATCATTATTTGTCTTGAAAACTTTAAAAATTTAAGCATAAAACAAAAACAAATAGAAGTCAAGTTCAACTTAAACATCATTTCCTTTGTTCTCTTCTTAACTGAATCTATACAATTAAAAAACATAATGATTCAAATTTATACTTATTACAATTTTGTCTCTGAACTATTGAAATTAGGAATGGATACAAATAAAAACTTTTTAATTTTAAAATTACATTAAAAAATAGAAATAAATAAGTATTGGACATCTCCCAAGATAGAACTATTGAAATATCTATCAACAAATCCCCTCCCATCTCACATTTTGCTCTCATTTATATTAAACGAATACATATGTTTTACTTAGGTGTATGATTTTCATTGGACTTCCCAGGGTGGTTGTAGTTGGTAAAGAACCCACCTGCCAATGCAGGAAATATAAGAGACGTGGGTTCAGTCCATGGGTTGGGAAGATCCCCTGGAAGAGGGCACAGCAACCCATTCTAGTATTCTTGCCTGGAGAATTCCATAGACAGAGGAAACTGGCGGGCTATAATCCATGGGGTCACAAAGTGTCGAACATGACTGAAACAACTTAACACGTAGGTGCATGCATGATTTTCAGAATAGGTAAAATTCAATGAACATCTATAATTGATCTCTTAGGTAAATTCTGAGTGCTTCCCAGGTGGCTCGGTAGTAAAGAGTCCGCCTGCCAAAGCAGGAGATGTGAGTTTGATCCTTGGGTTGGGAAGATCCCTTGGAGGAAGAAATGGCAATCCACTCCAGTATTCTTTTCTCTAAGATCCCATGGACAGAGGAACCTGGTGGGCTCCAGTCCATGGGGTCACAAAGAGTCAGACACAACTGAGTAAATGAGCAAGCAGGTATAAACCCTGAGAACATATCCTTGCTCTATTAAAATTGACATTTGTTTAAATGACCTTAGAAGACTTCCTTTGGAAAGGAAATAGAAGAGAAAAGAAAGTTTCATAGCCTGTCACACCAAGTTAGTTGCAAAGCAAAGCATGACTGGGATACAGAGAAAAACAACCAAATTCCCCAAATTATTTATGTGGGCATCATTATATTTCCTTTGCTGGAGTCCAAAAATATACAAGGATGATAAAATTGGTTTTTATCAAATGTGCCATGCAATTGGGTCAATGTTCCTATTTGGGTCAGATGTCACTCTGTTTATGGTAAGAATACTGCAAAGTCATATGGTTTTTTGTAATGAATAAAAAGAGGTTTGTTTTTTTTTTAAACACAGATACACATACATGTCATAAGCACAAATACAATTACTTTTGTAGTATAGTGACGAATGTAGAGCAGTTTCACAATACAGAGAGGACACAGTGGGATTCTGACTATGTAATCTTCCTTTTTTGAAATTTGAATGTTCACAATCTATAGGTGCACATTTTAGTAATGAATAGAAGATATACCACCTATGGATCTGTAAAAATTTCTAACTGAATACTGACCCCTAAAATGAAACTAAATTTAAAGCACACATACATAGCTTTGTGCTCATAAATGTTTGAAGACAGAGATACTAAAAATAGATTTAATCCATTAAATTAATACTTATTACATAACTACTCCAAAATCACTGCAGATGGTGA
Source organism: Bos indicus x Bos taurus (assembly GCF_003369695.1). Classification (NCBI taxonomy): domain Eukaryota; kingdom Metazoa; phylum Chordata; class Mammalia; order Artiodactyla; family Bovidae; genus Bos; species Bos indicus x Bos taurus. The sequence goes on from NC_040086.1 coordinate 39,210,284, forward strand.
TTACAGCCATGAAATTAAAGGACGCTTACTCCTTGAAAGGAAAGTTATGACCAACCTAGATAGCATATTCAAAAGCAGAGACATTACTTTGCCAACAAAGGTCCATCTAGTCAAGGCTATGGTTTTTCCTGTGGTCATGTATGGATGTGAGAGTTGGACTGTGAAGAAGGCTGAGCAGCGAAGAATTGATGCTTTTGAACTGTGGTGTTGGAGAAGACTCTGGAGAGTCCCTTGGACTGCAAGAGATCCAACCAGTCCATTCTAAAGGAGATCAGCCCTGGGATTTCTTTGGAAGGAATGATGCTAAAGCTGAAACTCCAGTAGTTTGGCCACCTCCTGCGAAGAGTTGACTCATTGGAAAAGACTCTGATGCTGGAAGGGATTGGGAGCAGGAGGAGAATGGGACGACAGAGGATGAGATGGCTGGATGGCATCGCTGACTCGACAGACATGAGTCTCAGTGAACTCCAGGAGTTGGTGATGGACAGGGAGGCCTGGCGTGCTGCGATTCATGGAGTCACAAAGAGTTGGACATGACTGAGTGACTGAACTAAGCTGAACTGAACTACTCTGTGTCAAATATTCTAGATGCTAGTATTGTTGATATTTCTCTTATTTTAATGTTTGGTAGAATTCATCAGTGAAGTCATCTGACTGGAAGTTTTCTATGTAGAAATGTTTTTAACCAAAAACTTTAATTCCTCTAATAGGTACATGGCTTTTCAGATTATCTCTTGCTTCTTGAGTGAGAGTCAGTTGTTTGTGTCTTTCAGGAAATTTGAATCATCTAAGTTTCAAACTTAGTATAAAGTTGTTTATAAATTTCCCTTATCTTCTTCAGTTTCATAGGATTTATACTGCTGTTCCTCATCTTACTCTTGTTTCTCATCTTAGTATTGGTAACACATGTTCTTTTTCATTATCAATCTGGCTAAAACTTTTGACCAATTTATTGACACTCTCAAAAAGTCAGCTTTCAATTTCACTGATTTTCATTCTTGATTTTTAGTTTTCCATTTTATTTGTTTTTATCTTTGTTATTTTGCTATTTCTTTAATTCTGCTTATTTTGGATTAAACTTAACTTTTCTTTTTCTAATGTCTTAAGAAGAAAGCATATGTAGGTCACAATATAAGACTAATTTTTTCTTTTACTTATGTGTTTTAAGTTCAAAATTTCCTTTATGTACCACTTTAAAACTTTCAGATCCCAAGAATTTTGATATATCTTGTTTTCAATTTCATTCAGTCCCAAATAAATTCTCATTCCCTTCAGATGGAAAGATTTATCATGTTTGTGGACCAGAAGAATCAGTACTATTAAAATGATCATACTACCCAAGGTAATCTATAGATTTGATGCTATTCATATATATATGGTGTTTCACACAGAACTAGAAAAAAATTAATCTTGTATGAATGAGGCATAGTTCTTGAGGTGTTAGCCTATTGTGTTTCCATTTTGCCTGGCAAAGAGATAAAGCCACTATTATCCTTTTCATCAAAAAAAAAAAAAAAAAAAGTTATGGAAACATAAAAAACTGTGAATAGCCAAAACAATTCTGAGAAAGAAGAACAGAGATGGAAGAAAACACTCCTTGACCTCAGACTACCCTACAAAGCTACAGTAATCAAAACAGTATGGTACTGGCACAAAAATAGATACATATATCAATGGAACAGGATAGAGAGCCCATGAATAAATCTACACACTTATGATCAATTAATCTATGACAAAAGAGGCAAGAATATACAATGGAGAAAAGACAGTCCCTTCAATAAACAGTACTGAGAAAATTAAACAGCTACATGTAAAAGAAAATGAAAATAGAACATTCTCTAACACCATGTACAAAAATAAACTCTTTGACCCAAATCTTATTTACAGATGTTGGTTTATTTTGTTTAGAAATTTTCCAGATTTCTTATATTATGGTTTTCTAATTTAATCTCATGTTTGTTATACAGTATACTTTGCAGGATCTGAATGCTTTTCAATTTACTGAGATACGCATATAATCATGATACAGTCTCTCCTGGTAAAAGTTCTATGTGCAATTAAGAGGAATGACTATTTTGTTACTGTGGAGTAAAAGGTTCTAAAACTATTTATTAGATAAAATTTGTTTATATTGTTGTTCAAGTCTTCTAAATCCTTATTTATTTTTGTTTTGTTTATATCCAGTATAAAAATCTTTCACTGTAGTTGAGAATCTGCCCATTTCTCCTTTCAATTCCATTAATTAAAATAAAAATATCTATAAACTTTGGTAATAGGAACATAAACATTTAGGGCCATTATTATATATTCTTTATAATTAGAAATAACTCACATTATTGATGGCATTATTCTTTGCTTCACATTTATCTCATCTCATATTATTATAGCCATTGTAGCTTTCTTTATATTAGCTTCGGATCAGATAATATTAGTCGCTCAGTCATGTCCGAATCTTTGCGACCCCATGAATCACAGCACGCCAGGCCTCCCTGTCCATCACCAACTCCCGGAGTTCACTGAGACTCATGTCTGTCGAGTCAGCGATGCCATCCAGCCATCTCATCCTCTGTCGTTCCCTTCTCCTCCTGCCCCCAATCCCTCCCAGCATCAGAGTCTTTTCCAATGAGTCAACTCTTCGCATGAGGTGGCCAAAGGACTGGAGTTTCAGCTTTAGCATCATTCCTTCCAAAGAAATCCCAGGGCTGATCTCCTTCAGAATGGACTGGTTGGATCTCCCTGCAGTCCAAGGGACCCTCAAGAATCTTCTCCAACACCACAGTTCAAAAGCATCAATTCTTCGCTGCTCAGCCTTCTTCACAGTCCAACTCTCACATCCATACATGACCACAGGAAAAACCATAGCCTTGACTAGATGGACCTTTGTTGGCAAAGTAATGTCTCTGCTTTTGAATATGCTATCTAGGTTGGTCATAATTTTCCTTCCAAGGAGTAAGCGTCTTTTAATTTCATGGCTGCAGACACCATCTGTAGTGATTTTGGAGCCCAGAAAAATAAACTCTGACACTGTTTCCACTGTTTCCCTATCTATTTCCCATGAAGTGGTGGGACCGGATGCCATGATGTTCGTTTTCTGAATGTTGAGCTTTAAGCCAACTTTTTCACTCTCCACTTTCACTTTCATCAAGAGGCTTTTGAGTACTACATATATTTTCTCATTATCTGACTTTGACCCATTTATGTCTCTATGCTTGAAAGGAGCTTACTGCATACCACATATATTTATTTGCATCTTGCTTTTTATGCAATCTGACTTATCTGTCATTTAATAGGATATCATGACCATTTGTATATTTAATGTGATTTATTAATATTTTAAGGTTTAGTTCTACCGCCTTACTTATCATTTTTATTTGTCCTATCTGATCTTTGTATCCTTTTTCCTCTTCACTCCTGTTTTCTGGAATTAGCAGTTATTTTTTTCAGTCCATTGTATCTTTTTTATTGACTTATTAACTCATCTCTTTAAATGATTACTTTATCATTAGCTATTACATTAGCTATTATATAATTAACCTTTCACAATTGTATTACTTAAGAGGATAGTAGAAAAATATTGTGACATTATTATTTCCTCTTCCCTCTACTGGACTTTGTCCTATTGTTTTCATACATTTGCTTTTCCAAATGGTATAAATGTCACAATGCTAAATTTGTGATATTTTACTGGGCTGCTACTGCTGCTAAATCGTTTCAGTCATGTCCGACTCTGTGAGACCCCATAGATGGCAGCCCACCAGGCTCCCCCGTCCCTGGGATTCTCCAGGCAAGAACACTGGAGTGGGTTGCCATTTCCTTATCCAACGCATGAAAGTGAAAAGTGAAAGTGAAGTTGCTCAGTCATGTCCGACTCTTAGCGACCCCACGGACTGCAGCCTACCAGGCTCCTCCGTCCATGGGATTTTCCAGGCAAGAGTATTGAAGTAGGGTAGACAGCAAATGTTTTAAACATTGCCAGTCACATGAGATCTGTTGCACATAATTGGTATTCATTTTTACTTATGTCTTATTATTGTTAAATAGGTAAAAATTACTCTTAGCTCACAAAGCATATAAAGTAGGTTGTAGGAAATAGATAATGTCCATAGATCTTATTTTGTTAACTACTGTCTTAAACAGTCCAACTTTTCATTGAAAATCAAAAATAAGAAAAAAAATCTTTATATTTACCCACGTATTTCCCATTTCCAGTGTTATTTATTCCATGTCAATACTGATTTCCATCTCTTTTCTTCTGATGGTATGATTTTCTTTAACATTGCTTATAGCATTGATCTGCTGATGGTACATTTTTTCACCTTTTATATTCAAAAAGCATAAGCTGCTGTCGTGTTCAACTCTTTGTGACCTCATGGACTGTACAGTCCATGGTATTCTCCAGGCCAGAATACTGGAGTGCATAGTCTTTCCCTTCTCCAGGGGATCTTCCCAACCCAGGGACTGAGCCCAGGTCTCCCACACTGCAAGCAGATTCTTTACCAGCTGAGCCACCAGGAAAGCCTGATATTGAGAAATGTGTTTGTCAATTATCCAATTGTAAGTTGGCAGGGTTTTTTTTTTTCCTTTTAATGTGTTAAAACTGCTTCAAAATATGTTTTCATTTGTATTATTTCTCACAAAGTCAGTTGTCAGTCTTTGTTCTTTCATATCTAACACATTGGGAGGATAATTTTAAGGAAAAGATGAATATTACATTCTTTTACTTATATGTAGAATTTAAAGAAGAAAACAAATGAATAAACACAACAGAAACAGACTCATAGATACACAGAACAATCCTGTGATCACTGGAGAAGAGGAGGGTGAAAGGCAAGCAAAACAGGTGAAAGGGATTAAGGGTACAAATTTTCTGTTACAATAAAAATAAATCATGATGATGTAATGTAAAGCCTAGGGAATATAGTCAGTAATACTGTAATAATTTTATATGGTTACTAGACTGATGGTGGCTAATTTGTAATGAATATAAATGTTGAATCACTATACTGTATATCTGAAGTAAACATACCATTATTTGTCAAGTATACTTCAATTAAAAAAAGAGTTAAAGAACTTTAAGGGATGTAACAACAAAATGCAATGTGTAGACTCTCAATATTGAGTTAAAAAACAGTACTGCAGCAAACTGAAGATAACTAAAAATCTCAGTATACCAACAAACTAAAGATACTTGGGATGCAGTTCAAGACACTTCAATATGGTCTACATGTTAGATAATAGTTAGGCAAGAAGATCAGGAGCTGACTCAGGCTCAGATCATGAAAGCCTTATTGCAAAATTCAGATTTAAATTAAAGAAATTAGGGAAAACCACTAAATAATTCAGGTACGACCTAAGTCAAATCCCTTATGATTATACAGTGGAAGTGAGAAATAGATTAAAGGGATTAGACCTGATAGAGTGTCTGAAGAACTATGGATGGTGGTTCATGACATTGTACAGGAGGTGGAGATCAAGACCATCCCCAAGAAAAAGAAATGCAAAAAGGCAAATGTTGTCTGAGGAGGCCTTAGAAATAACTGAGAAAAGAATAGAAATAAAAGGCAAAGGAGAAAAGGAAAGATATATCCATCTGAATGCAGAGTTCCAAAGAATAGCAAGGAGAGATAAGAAAGCCTTCCTCAGTGATCAGTGCAAAGAAATAGAGGAAAACAACAGAATGGGAAGACGAGAGATCTCTTCAAGAAAATTAGATACCAAGGGAATATTTGATGCAAAGATGGGTACAATAAAAGGATGGAAACGATATGGACTCAACAGAAGCAGATTAAGAAGAGGTGGCAAAAATACACAAAGCTATACAAAAAAGATCTTCATGACCCAGATAACCATGATGGTGTGGTCACTCACCTAGAGCCAGACATCCTCGAGTATGAAGTCAAGTGGGCCTTGGGAAGCATCACTGTGAACAAAGTACATGGAGGTGATGGAATTCCAGTTGAGCTATTTCAAATCCTAGAGATGATGCTGTTAAAGTGCTGCACACAATATGCCAGCAAATTTGGGAAACTCCACAGTGGCCACAGGACTGAAAAAGTTCAGTTTTCATTCCAATCCCAAAGAAGGGAAATGCCAAAGATGTTCAAACTATTGCATGATTGCACTAGTCTCATACACTAGCAAAGTAATGCTCAAAATTCTCCATGGCAGGCTTCAACTGTATGTGAACCATGAATTTCCAGATGTTCCAGTGGGATTTAGAAAAGGCAGAGGAACCAGATTGCCAACGTCATATTGCCAACATCTGCTGGATCATAGAAAAAGCAAGAGAGTTCCAGAAAAACATCTATTTCTGCTTTATTGACTATGCCAAAACCTTTAACTTTGTGGATCAAAACAAGCTGTGGAAAATTCTGAAAGAGCTGGGAATACCAGACCACCTTACCTGCCTCCTGAGAAATTTGTATGCAGGTCAAGAAGCAACAGTTAGAACCAAAAATGGAATAACAAACTGGTTCCAACTTGGGAAAGGAGTATGTCAAGACTGTATATTGTCACCCTGCTTATTTAACCTATATGCAGAGTGCATCATGTGCAATGACGGGCTGGATGAAGCACAGCTGGAATTAAATTGCCAGGAGTAAATATCAGTAACCTCACATATGCAGATGATACCACCCTTATGGCAGAAAGCAAAGAACTAAAGAGCCTCTTGATGAAATTGAAAGAGGAGAGTGAAAAAGCTGGCTTAAAAATCAACATTCAGAAAACTAAGATCATGGCATCTGATCCCATCACTTCATGGCAAATAGATGGGGAAACAGTGGAAACAGTGACAGATCTTACATTTTTGGGCTCCAAAATCACTGCAGATGGTGATGCAGCCATGAAATTAAAAGATGCTTGCTCCTTGGAAGAAAAGTTATGACCAACCTAGATAGCATATGGCTCAGACGGTAAAGTGTCTGCCTACAATGCGGGAGATCTGGGTTCGATCTCTGGTTGGGAAGATCCTCTGGAGAAGGAAATGGCAACCCACTCCAATATTCTTGCCTGGAAAATCCCATGGATGGAGGAGCAAGGTAGGCTAGTCCACGGGGTCACAAATAGTCAGACATGACTGAGAAACTTCATTCACTCAGACAGCATATTAAAAAGCAGAGACATTTCTTTGCAACATAGGTCCATCTAGTCTAAGCTATGGTTTTTCCAGTAGTCATGTACGGATGTGAGAGTTGGACTATAAAGAAAGCTGAGTGCAGAATTGATGATTTTGAACTGTGGTGTTGGAGAAGACTCTTGAGAGTCCCTTGGACTGCAAGGAGATCCAACCAGTCCATCCTAAAGGAAATCAGTCCTGACTAGTCTTTGGAAGGACTGATGTTGAAGCTGAAGCTCCAATACTTTGGCCACCTGATGCAAAGAACTGACTCATTTGAAAAGACCCTGATTCTGGGAAAGATTGAAGGTGGGAGGAGAAGGGGATGACAGAGGATGAGATGGTTGGATGGCAACCCCAACTCGATGGACATGAGTTTAGGCAAGCTCTGGGAGTTGGTGATGGACAGGGAAGCCTGGTGTACTACAATCCATGGGGTCATGAAGAATCTGGCACACTGAGTGAGTGAACTGAATTGATGTTTAATATTGGTATTATAATGACCATATATATATGAGAACATTTCTCACAGTTAGGTAGTTAGAATAGGAAAAAGGAATCCAGAATGGAGGTTGCTAAAAGACAAGGAAGGAAAAAGCCTGCAAAAATAGAACAAAGGAAGGTCTGAGAACCTCAGGTAAAACAAAAGTACTCCTGCCTGGCCCAATTTACATAGGGCAGGCCCAGAGGGGAGGAGAAAAAACATAGAAAAAAAGGAGCCAAAATGGGGCCGTGGCCTCTCTTCTCTTTGCGTCTTTTCGGTTGGCATGTCCTCACGCCTCAAGGATGTATTTTCCTTTACTTTCTGAATAGAACTGAGCTGTAACACGGAGCTGTAACTCTGGTCCATCCAAGGGCTTTGACACTGGTCTGTCCAAGGGCTGTAATGCTGGTCTGTCCATCGCTTCACATTTTTGTTGTGATGAGATAGAAACAAGGAAATTTCAAACTCCCTCGACATCACTTTTCGAAATAATATGCTGAAGTATGAATTCTGTATATGACAGAAAGTTATAAAAAAAATCATTGGGAGGAGGAGAAAAATCAATGACAGTTAACTAGACTTATGATTATTAAAACATACCATTAGGCCTCTTTAAACAAAAGGTTGTGATTTTAACTTTTCATGTTGCTTAAGCAATAAAGCAGAGGAAGGATGATTTTCAGATTGTTAACGTATAGTATTAGTACAACATAGATTCAAGGTCCCTGGTCATCAGAAACATAATTTCACTGAAGAGATGAAATAATATTAAATCATAGCTCAGATCTTGCTGTGATATGCCACAAGTCCTGACCTGTGGATGTGTATTTAGAAGTTTAGCTTTGCCTGTAATTCAAAGGTGTGTATTTGTGGCTCTTGCTAAGCTCTAGGCAAACACAAATCTCCTTTGCTCCACAGAGCATGTCAAATGACAGTGAAGCTTGGGCTCTGAAGTCTGACAATGAGGACTACCCTCTGATTCCACATAATAGCAGTTTTAGGACAGACATCCAAGCCAAGGTGAAACAGAGTCAAGAGTTAGGACTAGTCCAATGTTGGGGATTATGGCCAGAAATATTTCATTCACAAAATAATTGATACTATGTAGAAATCCATATATCACTGAATTACTAAAAAGTTTTAGAGGCAATTATTTTTGGCTCTTTAAATCCACAGACAAGAATCTGAATTCAAAAGACAGTTTCAGTCAGTTCAGTAGCTCAGTCATGTCTGACTCATTGTGACCCCATGAATCGCAGCACACCAGGCCTCCCTGTCCATCACCAACTCCCAGAGTTCACTCAGACTCACGTCCATCCAGTCAGTGATGCCATCCAGCCATCTCATCCTCTGTCGTCCCCTTCTCCTCCTGCCCCCAATCCCTCCCAGCATCAGAGTCTTTTCCAATGAGTCAACTCTTCGCATGAGGTGGCCAAAGTACTGGAGTTTCAGCTTTAGCAACATTCCTTCCAAAGAAATCCCAGGGCTGATCTCCTTCAGAATGGACTGGTTGGATCTTCTTGAAGTCCAAGGGACTCTCAAGATCTTCTCCAACACCACAGTTCAAAAGCATCAATTCTTCGGGGCTCAGTTTTCTTCACGGTCCAACTCTCACATCCATACATGACCACTGGAAAAACCATAGCCTTGACTAGACGGACCTTTGTTGGCAAAGTAATGTCTCTGCTTTTGTATATGCTATCTAGGTTGGTCATAACTTTCCTTCCAAGGAGTAAGCGTCTTTTAATTTCATGGCTGCAGTCACCATCTGCAGTGATTTTGGAGCCCAGTTTAGTCCCCTTCAAATAGGCAAATGAACCCTAGGGAGTACAAAAGACATAATACCTTTCACATGGTTAGTCTTTGAATTTTAATAAAATAGTCTTCGAGAAGGTAACTCCAAAATCATATGCTTCCAGGTAAGAGCAACATATGACAGCACTGACGTCATGGTTCACAGATTCTATTAGGACATAAATAATACATTTCTTCATTTCCAGTTTTCTGATCATACAAGGTAGAATTCATAATAAAGTGATTTCAAAAGACATACCCATTGCCTTGATGCTCTGTGTTATCATTTAAATGACTCTAGAGAGTATTTCGGAGAAGGCAATGGCACCCCACTCCAGTACTCTTGCCTGGAAAGTCCCATGGATGGAGGAGCCTGGTAGGCTGCAGTCCATGGGGTCGCTAGAGTTGGACACGACAGAGCGACTTCACTTTAACTTTTCACTTTCATGCATTGGAGAAGGAAATGGCAACCCACTCCAGTGTTCTTGCCTGGAGAATCCCAGGGATGGGGGAGCCTGGTGGGCTGCCGTCTATGGGGTCGCACAGAGTCGGACACGACTGAAGCGACTCAGCAGCAGCAGCAGCAGTAGCAGAGAGTATTTACCCATACAGACTTTCTCAGTGGCTCAGATGGTAAAGCAGCATCTGCCTACAATGTGGGAGACCTGGGTTCAATCCTTGGGTCGGGAAGATCTCCTGGAGAAGGAAATGGCAACCCACTCCAGTATTCTTGCCTGGAGAATCCCATGGACAGAGGAACTTGGTAGGCTACAATATATGGGGACACAAAGAGTCAGACATGACTGAGCGACTTCACACAGAGAGTATTTTAAACTTAGTGTTTCTAATGTTTAGAGTGTTTGCTGTTCTTACTTGGATTTCAACATCTGCAAAATTCAGTATTTCAATTCAGTCTACTTTTTTATGAACTTCTAGACATCTCTCTATTATATCTCACAAGGATGTCAAAAACTAGATTCACCACATTTGTCCACACAGCTGTTCTTTCTTCTTCCACACAGAGATGGCATTAGTTCCCTGTCATTCAAACAGAAATCTGAAAGATATGTGCAAACTTCCCTCTGCTTCACTTTCCATTTGGAGAGCATCAAATGAGCTTTTAGCTCATCTATATCTCTGCAATCTTTCCTCTCTTCTCTGATACTCTTTATTTTTTTCCCTAAGGTCTAGTTTTCACAACCCCAGATCAATGCAGTAGTCTCCTTACTTGTTATGTCTCCCTTTACAGTTCATCCTACATATTACTGCCCTTACACTCTGTGCAATGCCACTCTGTCACTCCACTGACTATAAGAGGAAGCCATTCAGAAATCTCTTCTTGCTGCTTCATCTCCCAGATACCCTACAAGTAGGTCCTAAGTTCCAGGGGCTTAGGAGCCATGGGACTCCTTGAGCATCTATCACTTCTGAATTCACCCTGCACACAGCTATTTGTCCTTATTATTCAATTCCAATATCTCCTTCCTCTTGGAAGTCTCCATAGACTATTCCTTCCCCTCTCCACTTCCTTTAGGTGGAAGCCAGCCTCTTTATTGTGTGTTTATGCAACCTATTTCTCCTTCAATGCTGATGCAATTTTTTCATTGTTTTAAACATTTGTTTCTTCCTTCAAAAGTGACCTATCTCTAGGCAGCAGTGGCTTTTTGTCAGTTTATTTTAAAACTCATATTGTCTAATGCAGGGTTTGCTATATAATAAGATCTAAAAGTATTGTTGAATAAATTGAATTTCGTGTGAAACTGGAAAGTAAAAATTAGTTGTGAGATTTAAACCTACCTAAGATTGAAATGTTTTCCCTGCTTTATACATTTATTTCATGAGAATCATAAGCTTGTTATTTTATCAAGGAAAAAATTTTATAGAAATATATGCCAAGTAGTGTCATCACAGCTTGCATATGAAAAGTAAAACTTCAGTTCATGAGCCAGATGTTTTATCTGTTTGATGCCAAACATCTGAATGTTTATATAATCAGCAATGATTGGTTAATTTTGTTCTAATTTTTTATCCAGTGCTCTGTATCATGTAGCAACAACTTATATTTCTAATGTAATATAACATGTTTTATATACACAGAAAAAAATACTGTGTTTGTGTTTAGTAAAATAGCAGATGGTCCCAATTTTCCTTTTTATATTTTTGTTTCTACAGTTTTGACTTTGAGGTATTATACACGGAAGACATTCATACCCTCCCACACATCAATAATCATGCATTTTAATCCCTATTTTATAAGTGAGGAGGCTATATATGTTGTCTTGGTACATACAACATTGTGGAGAGCTATGACTTGAAACTAGGTCTTTCTGACTTTAACTTCCAAGGTATTATCTACATCACACCAAATTTTAGACTAATGTCCTGAGTCCATCTCAATATGGATCACTTTTTAATGCTGCATTTACTATTACTAATAAAAAATGCACTGAAAGTCCTTGGCATCATGCCATGATGATATCTCTGATTCCCCCTTTATATTTGAAAATATTTTATTCATACACTCCTCAAATATGTTCTTCACTAAGGTGTAGTCTTATTGTTGACATAACAGGTGAAAAGGAGCCTCTCTTCCATCAAGACATCATATCAGATTTGAAAAGCTATCAAGATGGCCTCTCACAAGTAATTTTTACTTTTCAATTTCATAACCAATTCAATTTATTCAATAATAATTTTGAATCTTATTATATACCAAACCTTGCATTAGACAATAGAGATTTACAAACAAATAAAAAGAACTTGAAGTTTGGAACTGAAGATGTTTTACTTAATCACTACAAAAGCCTTCACTATTCCTTGTTTAACATTTGCCAGAGCAAATTCCGATCTCCTTAGGGAAATTTTAGGTTGTATATGCTGGCCTTATTCAATGTTCCATATCTCCATGTCCATTTGTTGTAATTTGTGGCTGACTCCAATATTTCTGTTAATACAACAGACCAGATAAGATTAAGCTATTTGGACTATCTCTGAAGTATTTGAGTTAACGGTATTTTTCCCTAAAATATTTTGTATTTATCTCCACTATGTTAGAGTCTCTACAAAAAGGAATATTCATTTTAAAAACAGTTTTTATCTACAAAGTATTCAAGTGAAGGCTCTGTAGTCATTCAGAAGAGGGATTGAATTCTGCCTCTATCACTTTCTAATTGCTGTGACCTTGGGAAAGTACCTCAGTTCTCTAGGATTGTTTCTATATATTCATATGACTCATGTGATCCTAATTTATAGGATTGTTGTGAAGATTAAAGAAGATAAGGCAGGAAAAGTGCAGTACCCTGCCAAGTAAACTCTCAATAAATTCTAGCTATTATGATGCTGATGATAGTGATCATGATGGAACCAATGTAAATCAATGATGCTAGAAAGGATATTAGATTAGAATTAGTGATTTGCAAACCCTTAGTGTGTAGTTAAATAATTATCTAGTGTGCCCTATAGCCTGGGCACACAACCCTACAGAGAGACTCACTAGGTAGGGAGGATTCTGCCAGGAAAGCTCACTCAGACAACACTTTGAGAAAACACTGGACGAGTGAACTCCAAGTCCACTACATACCTTTTCATTACGATTTTGAATTTATCCTCCCATGTTTTTATATAACCCCTGCCCTTGCTCGTACCCCTAATCTCTCTCTCTTAAGGTGTGGCAGGTGGTGGGACTGCACCTTTAGGGAGGAAAGTGAGGCAGCCAGCATCTCTGATGTCCATCCAGGGAGCACTCCTCTTCTCCCTCATTTTTAGCATCAGTTAGGGCTTCCTTGGCAGCTCAGCTGGTAAAGAATCCGCCTGCAATGCAGGAGACCCTGGTTTGATTCCTGGGTCAGGAGTTCCTGTGAAGAAGGGATAGGCGGCCTACTCCAGTATTCTTGGGCTTCCCTGGTGGCTCAGAAGGTAAACAGCACTCTTGCAATGTATGAGACCTGGGTTCAACCCCTGGGTTGGAAAGATAACCTGGAGGAGGGCATTGGCAACTCACTCCAGTATTCTTGCCTAGAGAATCCCATGGACAGAGGAGCCTGGTGAGCTACAGTCCATGGAGTCGCAAAAAGTCGGACATGACTAAGCAACTAGGCATAGCACACACAGTTTATCTGTAATCAGAGTAGCTCTGGTTGCTTGCTAAAAATATATATTTGCTTGGGTATGACTTGTAAAGGGATTATAACAAATGAATGAACAAAAACTACTTTCCAGCTGGTAACAGAGCTTTAGCAGATGATAAGAACAAGAGCAAACCAAACCCAGAAATGCATTAAAATAGCAACTCTCACCTTAATTATTCAAAAAGCCAAAATTAAGTTATTGATCTAAATGGACATAAAGTGGGTAGAAAGAAATAACTATAGCTGTGCATATATACATTATACAGGAATACATCTTAGAAATACATACACATACTATATTAATACAATATTTTGAATACAATAAAATGGTTTGTGTGTGTATCTTTTAAAACTCCAATTGATATCACTATCTATGATATGTAAACAACTGTTTCAATTCTCCACTTTTACTTAAGGCAGCATTTTACAAATCTTTCTGGAAAGAGGAAGCTGAGGGACTTTTTCATTTTTCATTTTGCAAATAAACTCTTATCCTGATTTTTTTTTTTTTTTTTTTGACAAACTACCTTTCCTGACAAATACCTTTGAATTTTGATGAACTCATTTAGGATCAAGTGCATTTTTTTCCCTCCTATGCATTCAGAGGAGGTAAAATGTAGACTATGACAAAATGACGGCCTTAGGCAAAGGCCTGTAGGTGGATTCAAGACCTAGCTCTGGTTACCACCTGCAATTTGTTCTATGACTCTCAAGTCAGAGTCCAGCTGTGAAAAGAATGGCAGAAATCCTGGCCTCACTTTTAATAGCTACAAGCCAAGAGAATATATAGTCAACAAAGGTCACAGTCCCCTCAGTCAAGAATAGCAAGGTAGCTCTTTCTCCATGTCTCATATTGGTTCTCCAGCTAGGAACAGGTTAGAACCCAGACAGGAAGAGACCATCACTCTACCAAGGGGAAATCAGAGCTTGTGAGGAAAAATGACATCTCTGAAACATACCCCCTTGAAGAATAAATAATAATGTCTTAATATCAGCCTTTGTTATTATGAGTTATATATATATATTTATTATTATTATTATTATATATTAATATATATTAATGCTTTGTCTCAGGATCAGTTTTGAGTAGTAACTCTTTCTGCTTTCCAGAGGACTGAGTGCCTTGTAAGTGAAAACACTAATTGAGCAGGTTGTGAGGGCCCAGTCATTCTCTTGATAATTCCAAGGGGATGAGCTATCATGACTGTGGAAACATGGAACACGGCAAGCTTATCAAAATTTTTATGTGACAGAAATTATTTCTGATCAAAGCCAACTCCCAGAATAAATTTAAATTACACAGCCACTCTTATGGATTATGTAAAGCAGTCTGGCAATGAGAGCTGTAGGGTCTTTGCACTAAAATTAGCTCAAATTAGACCTATGTTTAACTCTAAAAGCCAGTTGCAATTTAAGTTTAAGAATTACAGTATTAAGAGAGATTTTCCTAAATGAATCAGCTGTCAAGCTCTGCCCCTAGTGAATATATACATCAAAGAAAGTATTTTCTGGTACAGTGGTTACTTTTTCAATAGATCATCATCGTGTAGCAAAACAATGTTTCCTTATATACTTACAAAACTAATATTTTTCACATTCACATGCTAACTTCAAATCTGTCAGATCACAATGTTCACTGCTGAGATGTCAAATAAAAGTGATTTGTTGGGAGAGATACTTTATTTCTAAATTTATTATATTTCAAGCATATATTCTGAAATTGCTCAAAATCACTCACAACATCCCAGATTGTCCCTATGACTCAAATCAAAAAACTTATATCTATATTAAGTAAGAAAGTGCATCCCATGATCATTGCAAAATCATATTAATATTTTATGAAAAGGACTTAATTTTTATTTTACTTTGTATTGTTGCTGAATATTTTTTCAGACAATTCCAAATACTGAGCAATAAGCTAAGCTTATTTTTACTTGTAAAAATATTTTCCCCTAGTTGACTATGTGGTCTGAGGCTGGATCAAGGCATCTTTCAAAATGTTATCCAGGGCTCAGATAGTTTGCTGATGGGCTTACAGAAATATTTGTAAATAAGGAAGGCTTCTATATATCCTTTCTCACAGACTCAGTTTTAAAATCTGTATGGAAATACAAAAAGCCCCAAATAGCCAAAGCAATCCTGAAAAAGAAAAATGGACCTGGAATAAGGCTTCCTGGCTTCAGACTATACTACAAAGCTACAGTAATCAAAACAGTATGGCACTGGCCCTAGGACAGAAATGCCAATCATCACTGAAAAGATAAAAAGCCCAGAAATAAATGCACCCACCTATGGTCAATTAATCTATGACAAAGGAGGTCATAGAGAAAAGACAGTCTCTTCAATAAGTGGTGCTGGGAACACTGGAAAGCAATATGTAAAAGAGTAAAATTAGAACATTCCCTAAAACTACACACAAAAACAATGAAAATGGATCAAAGACCTAAATGTAAGGCCAGATACTATTAAATTCTTAGAGGAAAACACAGGCAGAAAATTCTTTGACATAAATCATAGCATTATATTCTTTGATCTACCCCCAAGAGTATGAAAATAAAATAAAAAATAAACAAAGGAGACCTAATTAAACGTAAAAGCTCCTGCACAGCAAAAGAAATCACAAACAAAACAAAAAGGCAACCCACAGAATGACTGACGAGGGGTTACTGTCCAAAGATACAAAAAGCTCATGCATTTCTATTAAAAAAAAATAACTAGGTAGAAGATATGAATAGACAGTTCTCCAAAGAAGACACAGACATGGCCAAATAGCATATGAAAAGATGTGCACTATCACTAATTATCAGAGAAATAAGAATCAAAACTATAATGAGGTATTACCTTACAGCAGTCAGCATGCTGCTGCTGCTGCTGCTGCTGCATCCCTTCAGTCGTGTCCGACTCTGTGCGACCCCATAGACGGCAGCCCACCAGGCTTCCCCATCCCTGGGATTCTCTAGGCAAGAACACTGGAGTGGGTTGCCATTTCCTCCTCCAATGCATGAAAGTGAAAAAATGAAAGTGAAGTCATTCAGTCGTGTCTGACTCTTAGCGACCCCATGGACTGTAGCCTACCAGGTTCCTCCATCCATGGGATTTTCCAGGCAAGAGTACTGGAGTGGGGTGCCATTGCCTTCTCTGAGCAGTCAGCATAGTCATCATCAAAAAGTCTACTAACAATAAATGTTGGAGAAGGTGTGGAGAAAAGGGAACCCTCTTGCACTGTTGGTGGAAATGTAAACTTGTACAACCACTATGGAAAATAGTATGGAGTTTCCTTAAAAAACGAAAATAATAAAATTATCATATAATCCAGCGATCCTACTCCTGGGAATACATCTGGAGAAAACCGTAATCAAAAAGACACGTGCACCTCAATGTTCACTGCAACACTACAATATCCAGGACATGAAAGCAACAGAGAAATGGATAAAGAAGATATGTTATGCACAACATATAAAATAGAATACTACTCAGCCATAAAAAAGAACAAAATAATGCCACTTGCCTCAGTGTTGACAGACTTAGAGATTATCATACTAAGTGAAGTAAATCAGACAAAGAAAGACAAATGTCATATGATATCACTCATATGTGGAATTTATTTTTTTAATGACACAAATGAACTTATTTAAAAATAGAAACAAACTTACAGATGTGAAAAACAAACTTATGGTTACCAAAGGGGAAATGTGGGTAGGGGGAAGCAAACTCATGAGCTTGGGATTAGCACATTAAACTACTATATGTAAGATAGATAACCACCAAGGACTTACTGTATAGTACAAGGAACTCTACTTAATATTCTTGTGACAGTCTATATTAGAAAAGAATCTGAATAATAAATATATATGTAAAACAACCAATTTACTGTACACCAAAAACTAACACAACATTGTAAATCAACTATAATAAAATATAAAAAATAAAAGACTCAGAAAACCCCTCGATAACAATTTTGGATGATTTTTATATATAATATTTAAAAATCAAAACCTTCCTAATTAAGAAAAGAGATAAATAAATGAGGCCAAGACATCTTTCAGTCCTTTGATTTGAACGTGTTAATTCAAAATGATAGCATTCTTTAGAATAGACCTCCCTGGAGAAGGAAATGGCAACCCACTCCGGTATTCTTGCCTGGAGAATCCCATGGACAGAGGAGCCTGGTGGGCTACAGCCCACAGGGTGGCAAAGAGTCAGACATGACTTAGTGACTGAATGACTAGAAAGAGACCTAGAAAGATACTGTACTTTCTCTTCTAAGTTCCAAATCCTCTTCTCTAGCTGTTCTTTACACTTTCATCAACTATTACCTTGGGGCAAAGTTACAGGTAAAAGCAACAGCTGTATCTGATATTTTTGAGTGGGTCCACAGAGGAACAATGAACAGCAAAAGGGATGGGGTTTCAAGAACTAACAGCCCTAGGCACGTGGGGAATGCTAAAATGCTGACATCCTCAACAGGTAAAGGAATATATACGTAGAAGTTACAAAAAGAAACAAGTAGAGGCTGCCTAAATAGTTTTGGGCACCACCACTTGAGGAAACTCAAAGGTATCAGTTTTTATGCTGTTCCAAATACAAGTAAGTTTTTCTTAGACAAATTTTGTTCTTCATTGAGAAGAACATTCTCAGGAATGTAATGAACATTTACAGATAATCAGAATTTTTTTTTTTTAAACCAAGCTTTATTATTTATATTTTGGCACCATAGTCAGTAATTCACAGAATGGGTCGCTTCAAGCTGTTCAAGATTACCAGGGAACCCCCTCACAAACACACCCCCACATACAACATTTAGAACAGAGGAACAGATTCATGGCCGCCGCCTCTGCAGAATGAAGGAGTCTTTTCATAGAGCAAATCTCATAATCAGAATTTTAAAATGCATTTTCTGTAAAAACAGACCTAAGGTCTTTAAATGTTAATCTATTTCTAATGAAAAGGTCTTTACTAAGACCATCTTTTTTCTGTCCACATATATTTGCATTTGGATGTCATTTTATGAGAGAAAAAAAAACACAGGCAAAAATTTTTAAAAAGATCTTAAACCATGAGAAAATCTTTTGGAAAGCCTCATAGACAACTTGCATCTGTTTTATAATAATATTGATATTTATTTCTAAAGATTGAGCTGGAAAGTCTCATAGAAAACTTGCATCTGTATTATAATAATATTAACATCTGTTTTTAAAAATTGAGCTGGAAATAAAGTTAATGCCACTGTATTTCACAATAATGTAGGGTAATTTCTTCCTAAAGGGAATGCATATTTTTACACATATATGGTTAATAATTTAGCTTGTGCAATATCAAAAGCTGCTACCCAATTTCTCAGTGTTTTTAACACCTGAAGAATTGGGCCCTTACTTTTAATCACTGTAGAAATCACTGACATTGGATTACCTACAATAAAGTGCTTATGTCATTGATAGCCTTGGTTATTTTCTGAAGATGTCTTATTATATAATAATGAACTCATATTGATGATAATCCAACAACAAATTTTTATCAATTCCCAGAACTATACTTGATGCTTGAAGGAAAAATGGATGTTTTATAGTTTATAAAACTGAGACAGAGATAAAATTGACTTACCCCAAATCCCATAATCAGTGAGAAACAGAAAGAGAATTAAAATGCATGCCTCTTGAGTCTCAGGACCTAACAGTGGCAGACATCCATAGAGATTTCTTAAGCATAAAAAAATTGATGATATCTGCCAGCAATTATTCTGTTGAAGAAGTATGTTATAAATTTCTATCTGCACCTCAAGGTTTTCTCTGCTAGAATGGCTCTAAAAATTGTATGAGCTGTATCATAAAGTGTTTGAAATATCACAAAAAATTGATGTTTGAAAAAAATAGATGTATATGAAAATATAAAGATCTTTTAAATAATATAATGTATACTGGGTTTATTTTTTGATTAATGCATCTGTGAAAATAGTGAACTTTAACTGTCTTAATCTTTTAAGTTTTCTCTCAAATGCTGCACCTATTACACTATCTTATTATCCAGGTTATTAACCAGCACTTGCTGACTAATCCAAAGAAACTCAGTTTATCTTACATGTCTCAATATTCCAAGCTATAAAAATATAGGGTTAAACTATATAATCTCTGAAAGCCTCTTCTGCTTCATGTAAATACAAACATAAATGATCATGCCTAATATTTTAGAGTATCTACTATGTACCCATCAGTGGGTTAAGTACTTTATAAGCTTTATCTCATGTATTGGACACAAGGATTCCATGATTTAGGACCAGGTATTATATTCTTTTTATATAATGGGAAACTCAGGCTTAGAAACATTTAATAGTTTAGTCACAGCTAAGTAAGGTGAAGTCAAGCTGGAAGTCAAACTCAGATCACCTGACACTAGAACCCATGGTCTTAATCATTATATTTCACCACCCCTATTGGTCCTGAATTAAGGAGGTCAAATAGCTTACTACAATAGCTATAGAAATAGTAACTATTACATAATAAAAACTAGAAGTATGGTCTGCAGATCAGCAGCATCGGCATTAGCTGGGTGCTTTTTAGAAATCTAAAAATTTCCAGATTCTGCATTTTAATAAGATGCATAAATGATTCAAGTTCATATTAAAGTTTTGAAGCACTTTCCTAAAGAACATTTAAGAAAGAACAGACTTGAAGAGAAGAAAATGATCACACATTACCCAATTTTAAGACTGGAAAATGTCGTTCTTTAACAGTAATTTTTTTCCCCCCGTTAGGCCTTCAAGTTAATTGTATCTGGGGTAAACACTAAAATTGCGAAATGTGAAATGAAAGCAGCCACAAAACTCAAAATGTGTAATCAACAATATGGAACTAGTGACAACTAGACTAACCATCCTAAGTCCTGGAAAATTAATTTTGTCTTTAAGCTGATTCGGCTACTTAAATCACTGAAAATGAGGCCAAAACCTTAATAAATTTTTATCTGTGTTCATATGGTATCACATACAGAGAAGGCAATGGCACCCCACTCCAGTACTCTCGCCTAGAAAATGCCATGGACGGAGGAGCCTGGTAGGCTACAGTCCATGGGATCACGAAGAGTCAGACACGACTGAGTGACTTCATTTTCATTTCTCACTTTCATGCATTGGAGAAGGAAATGGCAACCCATTCCATTGTTCTTGCCTAGAGAATCCCAGAGACAAAGGAGCCTGGTGGGCTGCTGTCTACGGGGTCGCACAGAGTTGGACACTACTGATGTGACTTCGTAGCAGCAGCAACATAGAAAAGGTAAAAATAAAAACAAGAATTGCCAATGAATATTTTTGTACTATCACTTAGGTATTATTCTTTGCTTTCCATATTCAAATATCATGGATTCTATCCAATAAAAAGGAATGTAAGTAGAGAAAGTCTGCTTAATTTATCAGACTTTTATATATGTATGTGGTATTACCAGGTGGTGCAGTAGTAAAGAATCTGCCTACCAGAGGAGGAGATAAAAGAGATGTGGGTTTGATCCTTGGGTCAGGAAGATCCCTTGGAGGAGGACATGGCAACCCACTGCAGTATTCTTGCCTCAAAAATTCCATGGACAGAGGAGCTTGGCAGGTTACAGTCCATGGGGGTGCAAAGAGTCAGATATGACTGAACATACACATGAGAAGTTTCACTTCAGTTCAGTTCAGTCGCTCAGTCGTGTCCGACTCTTTGTGACCCCATGAATCACAGCACGCCAGGCCTCCCTGTCCATCACCAACTCCTGGAGTTCACCTAAACTCATGTCCATCGAGTCAGTGATGCCATCCAGCCATCTTATCCTCTGTCATTCCCTTCTCCTCTTGTCCCCAATCCCTCCCAGCATCAGAATCTTTTCCAATGAGTCAACTCTTCGCATGAGGTGCCAAAGTATCGGAGTTTCAGCTTTAGCATCAGTCCTTCCAAAGAACACCCAGGACTGATCTCCTTTAGAATGGACTGGTTGGATCTCCTTGCAGTCCAAGGGACTCCCAAGAGTCTTCTCCAATACCACAGTTCAAAAGCATCAATTATTCGGTGCTCAGCCTTCTTCACAGTACAACTCTAACATCCATACATGACCACAGGAAAAACCATAGCCTTGACTAGATGAACCTTTGTTGGCAAAATAAGGTCTCTGCTTTTTAATATGCTATCTAGGTTGGTCATAACTTTCCTTCCAAGGAGTAAGTGTCTTTTAATTTCATGACTGCAGTCACCATCTGCAGTGATTTTGGAGCCCAAAAAAATAAAGTCTGACACTGTTTCCACTGTTTCCCTATCTATTTCCCATGAAGTGATGGGACCAGATGCCATGATCTTAGTTTTCTGAATATTTAGTTT
Organism: Bos indicus x Bos taurus; assembly: GCF_003369695.1. Taxonomy (NCBI): domain Eukaryota; kingdom Metazoa; phylum Chordata; class Mammalia; order Artiodactyla; family Bovidae; genus Bos; species Bos indicus x Bos taurus. Next base: position 39,232,142 of record NC_040086.1, read on the forward strand.
TTTGAGCTTTAAACCAACTTTTTCCCTCTCCTCTTTCACTTTCATCAAGAGGTTTTTTAGTTCTTCCTCACTTTCTGCCATAAGGGTGGTGTCATCTGCATATCTGAGCTTATTGATATTTCTCCTGGCAATCTTGATTCCAGCTTGTGTTTCTTCCAGCCCAGCATTTCTCATGATGTACTCTGCATATAAGTTAAATAAGCAGGGTGACAATATACAGCCTTGACGTACTCCTTTTCCTATTTGGAACCAGTCTGTTGTTCCATGTCCAGTTCTAACTGTTGCTTCCTCACCTGCATACAAATTTCTCAAGAGGCAGGTCAGGTGGTCTGGTATTCCCATCTCATTCAGAATTTTCTACAGTTTACTGTGATCCACACAGTCAAAGGCTTTGGCATAGTCAATAAAGCAGAAATAGATGTTTTTCTGGAACTCTCTTGCTTTCTTCATGATCCAGTGGATGTTGGCAATTTGATCTCTGGTTCCTCTGCCTTTTCTAAAACCAGCTTGAACATCTGGAAGTTCACGGTTCACGTATTGCTGAAGCCTGGCTTGGAGAATTTTGAGCATTACTTTACTAGAGTGTGAGATGAGTGCAATTCTGTGGTTGTCTGAGCATTCTTTGGCATTGCCTTTCTTTGGGATTGGAATGAAAACTGACCTTTTCCAGTCCTGTGGCCACTGCTGAGTTTTCCAAATTTGCTGGCATTTTGAGTGCGGCACTCTCACAGCATCATCTTCCAAGATTTGAAATAGCTCAACTGGAATTCCATCACCTCCACTAGCTTTGTTCGTAGTGATGCTTTCTAAGGCCCACTTGACTTCACATTACAGGATGTCTGGCTCTAGGTGCGTGATCACACCGTCATGATTATCTTGGTTGTGAAGATCTTTTTTGTACAGTTCTTCTGTGTATTCTTACCACCTCTTCTTAATATCTTCTGCTTCTGTTAGGTCCATACCATTTCTGTCCTTTATCGAGCCCATCTTTGCATGAAATATTCCCTTGCTATCTCTAATTTTCTTAAAGAGATATCTAGTCTTTCCCATTCTGTTGTTTTCCTCTATTTCTTTGCATTGATCACTGAGCAAGGCTTTCTTATCACATTTCTTTCACACACTTCATAGGCTTAAAAGTTGTTGAAGAGAATAATCAAACCACAGTGCCAAAAAAGAATTCTCATCTTTCCTTTTCTTATTTCCAAAGTAGGACATTTACATGACAGTGAAATCTGTGAGATAACATAGTAAGAATCAAAGTAGCCCATGTCATGTCATCATCTGTTAAAATATTATTGTACTCTGCTGGGATTCTTGGCTGAGATAAGAAATCTGAACAATCAGTAAACTTCTTTTGTTTTTTTTTCTTTTTTAAATTTTATTTTATTTTTAAACTTTACAATATTGTATTACTTCTTATGGGAAGTTTACCAAGGGGAAATATACATGTGCTTGTAAATGCTGCAAAGCTTAGTAGTGGTACTACTGTTGATTTAATGAAATAGATTAAAAAATATTTTTAAATTTTATATTCATTAAGAGATGTAAACATCAAGTTTATTTTTATGTCATATTTTGGAAAAAAAGGTCAATTGGATGCAAATGAAAATAATGTCTTAGGTAAATCATCATTCCGCCAGTTACTCCATGTTTCCTTACTTTGAGAATACTTGATTTAATCTAAATTAATTCTTAGGTAAGTTAGAGGTCCTGTTACCTAGTATGTTCTGTTTTGTTTTAAGGAATCTGCCTAGTGTTTTTGCTACTGGATTTGATTCTTTTTTTTTTTTTTTAAACTTTACATAATTGTATTAGTTTTGCCAAATATCAAAATGATTCTAATTGGGCAGCAAACATATACTTTCCGGTCAGTGTCAATGCTGCAATTCCCCCTGATCAGTACTCCTCAAGTTGGCTTATCTGTGCCCTTGGCTGTTAAAAACTGACTCTTTAATTGGAATCAACTCTGTGAATTACTGTTCTTCTTAGTACAGGTAATGAGTTTCATGTGCTTGCCATAAATTATACACTTCATAGGCTTAAAAGTTGTTGAAGAGAATAATCAAACCACAATGCCAAAACAGAATTCTCATCTTTCCTTTTCTTGTTTCCAAAGTAGAGCATTTACATGACAGTGGAATCTGTGAGATAACATAGTAAGAATCAACATAGCCCATGTGATGTCATCATCTGTTAAAATATTATTTTACTCTGCTGGGATTCTTGGCTGAGACAGGAAACCTGAACAATCAGTAGAAGTACTAATTTACAAGCAAATCACTGCTCATATAATATATCAAGTTATTCATAAGATTTACCTGTGTTTCACAATCAGGTTCTTCTCAAATACTTAAAAATGTCACAAACCATAAAAATTAATTTGATTTACACTATAGTTATTGATTCCTTATGAAAGTAATTCTCTGACCACTGGCAATATACACAATATATGCTTTGCCTGTTGTGTAATTAATCCAAGTGTGAAAGCAGAATGTAGGGTCTGGGCCATATCTGGGGAATGTGAAGATCAGGCTAGACATTGACTAACTTAGGCAGCAAGGTAACTCATTAACTTATGAAGGTTAATGGAAGTTAGGTTGGAATCCATTTGAGGTATACAAATATTTCTCAGATTAGTTTTGGTCTGGAGCACAGTGATAATTAAAGGCAGTTATAATCAGGAGGATAATATTCAAGGCAAATATTGTATCAAGAATAAGGATACTGGCCCTTGGATGCAGAAAGGTTAGAAATTGAGTATCAGAACCATGGATAGTTTCCCTGAGAGCCTTGTAAGGAAGATGTTACTGAGGCATCCAATCTTCATAACTCTTCCAATCTCCACCAGAGAAAACTTATAAAAAGTCATCTTCCTTTGAGAGAGTAGCATTGAAACATATATATTACCCAATGTAAAACAGACAGCTAGTGGGAAGTTGCTTTGTTATATAGGGAGCTCAACCTGGTGCTCTGTGACAACTTAGAGAGTTTGGATTGTGGGGCTGGATGAGAGGGAGGTTTAAGAGGGAGGGGACATATGTATACTTAAAGCTGATTCACACTGTTGTATAGCAGAAACCAATACAACAATGTAAAGCAATTATCCTCCAATTAAAAATAAATTAAAAAAATTTCATCTTCCTTATAGTTTACCTATTATCACAGAGGCGTTTATAGTCTTTGCATCATAAAGGAGATTCCTTTTATACAGCCCAACTGAAGTCTCCACAAATACGTCCAAATATTCCCTGGGTTCACTGATTGCCATGCAGCTTTTAAGACTGTTTGTCCTCAGATAATTCAGAATCTTTCTCTCTAATGCAGAGTAGACCAGTATGTAACCAGTCACCAGCTCGACACTACTCATAATAAGCAGTGTGATATAAATATATCTTGAAGTTAGCTACAATGCAGAGTTTTTCAAATAAACTTATAACATAACTCTCCTTTGAATCCCCTGTAAGAATGTTAAGAGACATGGTTTTATGCCTATTACACATGCAGAAAAGGCATGCTGGAAAATTCAATGTCCTGAGCAAATGATAAACCAGGTAGTACAGACTCAAAATCCAATTTCAGACTTCTGTTCTTTTAAAACCAGTATATGGTAGACTATATTCAATTTAAAAAATACACATTTAAATTATTTTTGGATGAATATATAATATGGTAGACATTGAAGTGTCTCAAAAAATCTGTTTATTATTAGTCTAATTGTGGAACTCAATTGCTCCAAGCCAGGCTTCAACAGTACATGAACCAAGAACTTCCAGATGTTCAAGCTGGATTTAGAAAAGGTGGAGGAACCAGAGATCAAATTGCCAACATCTGTTGGATCATAGAAAAAGCAAGAGAATTCAAGAAAAACATCTACTTCTGTTTCATTGACTATACTAAAGCCTTTGACTATGTGGATCACAATATGCTGTGGGAAATTCTTCAAGAGATGGGAATACCAGACTACCTCACCTGCCTCCAGAGAAACCTGTATGCAGATCAGGAAGCAACAGTTAGAACCAGACATGGAACAATGGACTTTTTCCAAATTGCGAAAGGAATTTGTCAAGGCTATGTATTGTCATCTTGCTTATTTAACTTCTATGCAGAGTACAGAGTACATCATGTGGAATTCTGGGCTTAATGAAGCTCAAGCTGGAATCAAAATTGCTGGAAGAAATATCAATAACCTCAGATGACACCACCATTATGGCACACAGCAAGAGGAACTAAAGAGCTTCTTGATAAAAGTGAAAGAGGAGAGTGAAAAAGCTGGCTTAAAACTCAACATTCAGAAAACTAAGATCAGGGCATCTGGTCCCATCACTTTATAGCAAATAGATGGGGAAACAATGGAAACAGTGACAGACTTTGTTTTTGGGGCTCCAAAGTCACTGCAGATGGTGACTGCAGCCACAAAATTAAAAGATGCTTGCTCCTTGGAAGAAAAGCTATGACCAATCTAGACAGCATATTAAAAAGCAGAGACATTACTTTGCCAACAAAACTACGTTTTTCAAGGAGTCATGTATGGATGTGAGTGTTGAACCATAAAGAGAGCTGAGTGCCAGAGAACTGATGCTTTTGAACTGTGGTGTTGTAGAAGACTCTCGAGAGTCCCTTGGACAGCAAGGAGATACAACCAATCCTAAAAGAAGTCAATCCTGAATATTTATTAGAAGGACTGATGCGGAAGCTGAAACTCCAATACTTTGGCCACCTGATGGGAAGAGCTGACTCATTAGAAAAGACCCTGATGCTGGGAAAGATTGAAGGCAGGAGGAGAAGGGATGACAGAGGACAAGATGGTTTGATGGCATCACTGACTCAATGGGCATGAGTTTGAGTAAGCTCTGAGAGGTGGTTAAGGACAGGAAAGCCTGGCATGCTGCAGTCCATGGGGTTGCAAAGGAGTCAGACATCACTGAGCAACAACAAACTGTTGAACTATAGTGTCTATAGGTTTTAAAGACTTTTTTCCTTCTCTTTAGGGTAAATATCTTAGAACGCCTTCTGCCAGTGGCACCTCAATTTAGTTCCTCTCCCAAACATCTATCAACAGTCCCAACTAAAGGAGTCCATGGGGAAGAAAAAATTATTCTGTGGTAAAGCAGCAAAGAAGGATAAGTGACATACCACTTATTTCTCAAGGATTCATGTTTTGCTCTTTTTTCTTTATGAGTAGGGTGGAATAATTGCTTGGAAATGGTTGCCCACTTAGGGACTAGATTTTCCAGTTCATATTCATCAATGTGATGCCAAGGGCTACTTTTCTCAACAGAATGTAAGCAGATACAATGTGCATGCCCTTTCCTTACCAATGTAGTTAACAATTGAGCAGTTTTTTTTCCTGATATCTTTTTCCATTCACAGGATAGAAAAGACTCAAAGCCCCTTGCAAAAGGTAGATCTATTAAATATAAGGGGCTTATATTTCTTCATTACATTATGGAAGGCTGTCTGACAAGGAATATATGCATATAATGGTAAAGTGAACATAAACTTTTACTGTGCTGAACAACTGAGATCTGAAGAGAGCAGCTAGATCACCACACTTAATGCAGTTTTTAGAATTATTCTTTTAGTACAATAGTTCTCAACCAGGGGTGACTTGAAGGGATCTTTTGCAAATATCTCAAGGAATATCTGGCAATATATATATATATATATATATATATATATATATATATATATATATTTTTTTTTTTTGCTCCTAGTAAGGAAAGCTATGGCAAATCTAGAAAGAATATTAGAAATCAGAAACATCACTTTGCTGACAAAGCTCCATATACTCAAAGCTATGGTATTTCCAGTAGTCACGTGCAGATGTGAGAGAAGGACCATGAAGAAGGCTGAGGACTGAAGAATTGATGTTTTTGAATTGTGGTGCTGGAGAACTCTTGAGAGTCCCTTGGACTGCAAGGAGATCAAATCAATTAATCCTAAAGGAAATCAACCCTGAATATTCACTGGGGACTGATGCTGAAGCTCCAATACTTTGGCCATGTGATGCAAAGAGCCAACTCACTGGAAAAGACCCTGATGCTGGGAAAGACTGAAGACAAAATGGGAAGGAGGTGGCAGAGAATAAGGTAGTTCGACAGCATCACTGACTCAATGGACATGAATTTGAGCAAACTACAGGAGAGACTGGTAGATAGAGGAGCCTGGCATGCTGCAGTGCATTGGGTCACAGAGAGTCAGACACGACTTAGCAACTGAATAGCAACAAAGAGATATTTTTGGTTGTCATAACTAGGGTAGGGAAGAACTGTGTTATTCAGATCTAGTAGACAAAAGTCAGAGTTGCTACTTAACAGGGTATAATGCCAAAAACAGCCCAGTCTTCACTCCTCAGAAAAGAATTAACTCATCCAAAATGTCAGTAGTACCACTTCTGAGAAGCTCCATTTGAGTATAAATGAACAAATGGCAGAACACGGCATGCCAGCGGATATACAAGAGAAAAAGATAAGAAAATCTTCACAATGAGTATGTTAGCTCTTGATGGTTCTTAATTGGTTTCATCCTATCTGTGAAATGGAGAAGTTGTTCAATACTAAAGCTAAGATCAGAAGGAGCATGTTCTCTTTAAGGATATGTAATTCTTTTTCCTCTTTTGGCCACAGAATTTACCAACTCAATCTCCATGTCCTCATCCTCTCATTTCATCACAAGTATCAGATTTGAGCCCAAGAGAAGTACTAGAATGGACCACTCACAAACAAGCCAGCTGATTTCAAAGCCTCTTTCATTGCTTGCCCATACACTTCCCTTCTGGGACCTAATCTGTCTGAGAAACACACAGAAGCTTGTATCTGTGTAGATACAAAGACAGTGTAAAAAATAGAACACCGTTAGGTCATGTTGGGCAAGTAGATTACTTTAACAAACACTTTTTGTTTATTGCCATGAAGTGAGTTATATTGCTTCAGCATCTGAAAACATGGGCAATGCAGACAAAAATCTGTAGGATTTCAGTTACAACTCAGGTGTTTTCTGGAAGTTATGTGGCCATTTTTAAAATAGTTTTAATTAATACAGTGATAATATCCATTGATTTTCTTTTTCTACCTATTTATATTTCTTTTGTTTATAAAGTGTAATGATTGAATAGAAAACTACAAAGACAAATGAGTTTACAAGTTTATGGTAAATAACTACTTTATCATAAATGTGGATCACTTCTCTTTGACAGTATGGAGATTGCCACCTCCTGAAGTTGTTTTGCAGCATTTTACATCAACCTCAGAATAAGAAACATTAACTGCCTTGACAGGAATTGAGAAATTTCTTAAATGCATGATAAAGAAAGAATACAATAGAATCTTCAAGAACTTTAATTCATTTCAAATAAATGCCCTGAATATAGTGCAGGTACTTTCCAGGGTTCATTATCTCAAAATGCCATCCTCCAAAAATTAAGTAGTTTGGAGAAATCATAAAGAGGTAAAATGAGCAAACAAAGAGTGATTTTCTCCTTTATTCTCACCCATAAATAATATATCCAGATCAGAAATAAATTCAATAGGGAATAATTACACACTAATAATTTATTTTCAACTGGATACAAAATTATCATTGTATACTTTCTGAACACTTATAATATGATAAGTGGTAACTCTTTTCTAGAACAGATATTAAAGTTCTTATACTACTGAAGCACTCAGGATTTGATGCCATTTTTGGTGATTTTGGAGGCAAAAGCCTAACTGCTAAATTTGAAAAAAAGCTCATAAATAAGAAACATAATATGCTGACAAATGATGATGTTCTGGACACTGGTAGACATTTCTCTAACTCTTTGGGAGTTACGCAGTGTCTGGCTTTAGACAAACAAGTAGCCTGTAGCGTAGAAATGAGAAGTGACACCTACAAATCAAAACAATAACAATTATACTAGGTGTCTATGGAGGTTGGAACAGAGAAATATGTTAGAGAGGAAGCTGTGAATAAATTAATATGTGCTTAGGAATCTATACCGAATCTGTATCTGAAGCTGCAAATAAAATTTCTTTATTGTCATCTCAGTTACTGGGGAAATAACAGCAAAATCTCTACCAAGCCCAAACAAGGCAGCAATGTAGGCTCAATTCTCAAATAAAGCAATATAAGTCATTTCTCCAAAGCATACAGTGTTTTAACTTTGAACAAGTAACCTCAGAGTCCATTGCTTAATCAGTAGCATTTGTCTGTTTTCTTTCTCATTCTCAAAAGGATAGTACATACTAACAATAGAGAGAGAGGTATGCAGGAGATAGATAGATAGCAGGAAGATAAAATACATAGGTAAATAAAATACTCTTAGATATTCAAAATGCATACATAATTGGTACAAATAGTTACATGACAGGTGCTTATATAGTATAAGTCTACAAATCTTAGATATTTCACTGCGTTCACAGAAGCCACATAACTAGAACATGGTCTTAATATTAAATTTTTACTTAATTCATTCCATTAAAAAATAATGGAGAACAAGATGGCAGAAGAGTAGGTGATGTGGAATACATCTCTCTCCATGGATACCTCAGAGGTATAACTTCAGACACAGAGATGCAAGGAGAACATCAGCTGAGAGTGAAAGGACCACCTGATCAATGGAAAAGAATATATAGACCCACACAAAACTCAATAGGACAAAAGAACTAGGGGGGGAAATGGGAATGCTACAGTAACACAATAATAGTAGGAGACATTAACACCCTATTCACACCAATGGACAGATCATCAAAACAGAAAATTAATAAGGAAACACAAGTCTTAAATGATACATTACATGAAATGAATCTCATTGATATCTTCAGGACATTCCATCCAAATGCAGAATACACCTTCTTCTCAACTGCACATGGAACATTCTCCAGGATAGACCACATCATGGGTCACAAATCAAACGTCAGTAAATTTAAGAAAATTGAAATCATATCAAGCATCTTCTCTGACCACAACACTATGAGACTAGATATCAATTACAAGAAAAGAACTGTAAGAAACACAAACACATGGAGTTTAAACAACACATTTCTAAGTAATGAACAGGTTGTTGAAGAAATCAAAAGGGAAATCAAAGAATTTCTAGAAACAAATGACAATGAAAACATGACAACTCAAAACCTATTTGATACAGCAAAGGCAGTGCTAAGAGGAAAGTTTATAGCCATACAATCCTACCTCAAAAAAACAAGAAAAACATCAATAGACAACCTAACTTTACACCTAAAACAACTGGAAAAAGAAGAATAAAAGAACCCCCAAATTAGTAGAAGAAAAGAAATCATAAAGACGTGAGCAGAAATAAATGAAAAAGAAAGAAACAATAGTCAAGATGAATAAAACTAAAAGCTGGTTCTTTGAGAAGATAAACAAAATTGACAAGCCTTTAGCTAGACTCATCAAGAAAAAAAGAGAGAAGAATCAAATCAACAAAATTAGGAATGAAAAAGGAGAGGTTACAACAAACAATGCAGATATACAAAGGATTATAAGAGACTATTATGAACAACTATATCACAATAAAATGGATAACCTGGAAGAAATGGACAGATTCTTAGAAAAGTTCAATCTTCCAAGGACTGAACCAGGAAGAAATAGAAATTATGAACAATCCAACCACAAGCACTGAAATTGAAGCTAGGATCAAAAATCTCATAAAAAACAAAAGCCCAGGACCAGATGGATTTACGTGAGAATTCTATCAAACATTTAGAGAAGAGCTAATGCATATATTCTAAAACTCTTTCAAAAAATTACAGAGAAAGGAACACTTTAAACTCATTCTATGAGGCCATCATCAAACTGATACCAAAATCAGACAAAGATACTACAAAAAAACAGAAGACTAAAGGCCAATATCACTGATGAACATAGATGAAAAAGTCCTCAACAAAATTTTAGCAAACAGAATTCAGCAACATATCAAAAAGCTCATACACCATGATCAAGTTGGGTTTATTCCAGGAATGCAAGGATTCTTCACTATATGCAAATCAATCAATGTGGTACACCATATTAACAAATTGAAAGATAAAAATCATATGATAATGTCAATAGCTGCAGAAAAAAACTTTGACAAAATTCATCACCCATTTATGATTAAAAATCTTCAAAAAATGGGCAAAGAAGGAACCTACCTCAACATAGTAAAGGCCATATATGATAAAACTACAGCAAACATTATTCTCAATGGTGAAAATCAGAAAGCAGTTCCCTAATATCAGGAACAAGACAAGGGTATCCATTTTCACCATTACACAACATAGTTCTGGGAATCCTAGCTACAGCAATTAGAGAAGAAAAAGAAATAAAAGAAATTCAGATCAGAAAAAAAGAAGCAAAGCTCTCATTGTCTGCAGATGACATGATACTGTACATAGAAAACCCTAAAGATAGTTTCAGAAAATTACTAGAGCTAATCAGTGAATTTAGCAAAGTTGCACGATACAAAATCAATACACAGAAAGCACTTGCATTTCTATATAATAACAATGAAAAATCAGAAAGAGAAATTAAGGAATTAATCCTATTCACTATTTCAACAAAAACAATTAAATATCTAGGAATAAACTTACCTAAGGAGACAAAAGAACTGTACACAGAAAATTATAAGACACTCATTAAAGAAATCAAAGATGACATAAACAGATGGAGAGATATTCCATGTTCCTGGGTAGGAAGAATCAATATTGTGAAAATGACTATACTACCAAATGCAATCTACAGATTCAATGTGATCCGTATCAAATTAACAATGACATTTTTCACAAAACTAGAACAAAAAAAAATCACAAATCATGTGGAAACATGAAAGACCCCAAACAGCCAAAGCAGTGTTGAGAAAGAAGAATGGAGCTGGAGGAATCACCCTTCCTGACTTCAGATTATACTGCAAACCTACAGTCATCAAGACAGTATGGTACTGGCACAAAACAGAAATATAGACCAATGGAACAAGATAGAGAGCCCAGAAATAAACCCAGGCACCTATGGGTGCCTTATTTTTGACAAAGAAGCCAAGAACATGCAATGGGGCAAAGACAGCCTCTTCAATAAATAGTGCTGGGAAAACGACAACTACATACAAAAGAATGAAAGTAGAACACTTCCTAACACCATACATAAAGATAAACACAAAATGGATTAAAGACCTAAATGTAAGACCAGAAACCATAAAACTCTTAGAGGAAATTATAGGCAGAACACTTGATGGCATAAATCAAAGCAAGATCCTCTATGACTCACCTCCTAGAGTAATGGAAATAAAAACAAAAGTAAACAAGTGGGACCTGATTAAACTTTAAAGCTTTTTCACAGCAAAGGAAACTGTAAGCAAGGTGAGAAGACAACCCTCAGAATGGGAGAAAATAATAGCAAATGAAACAACTGACAAAGGATTAATTTCCAAAATATACAAGCAACTCATATAACTCAATACCAGAAAAACAAACAACCCAATCAAAAAGTGGGAAAAAGACTTAAACAGATATTTCTCCAAAGAAAACATACAGATGGCTAACAAACACATGAAATGATGCTCAACATTGCTCATTATTAGAGAAATGCAAGTCAAAACCATAATGAGATATCACCTCACACCAGTCAGAATGGCCCTCATCAAAAAGTCTACAAACAATAAATGCTGGAGAGGGTGTGGAGGAAAGGGAACATTCTTGCACTGTTGGTGGGAATCTAAATTTATATAGCCATTATAGAAGGCAGTAAAAACTAGGAATAAAACCATCATATGACACAGCAATCCCAGTCCTAGGCATATACCCTGAGGAAACCAGAGTTGAAAAAGACACATGTATCCCATTGTTCATTGCAGCACTATTTAGAATAGCTAGGACATGGAAGCAACCTAGATGTCCATCGACAGATGAATGTATAAAGAAGTTGTGATACATATACACAATGGAATATTACTAGGCCACAAAAAGAAACACATTTGAGTCAGTTTTGATGAGGTGGATAAACCTAAAACCTATTATACAGAGTGAAGTGAGTCAGAAAGAGAAAGATAAATATCATATTCCAACGCACATATACAGAATCTAGAAAAATGGTTCTGAAGAATTTGTTTACAAGGCAGCAATGGAGAAACAGACATAGAGAATAGATGTATGGACATGGGGAGAGGGGAGGAGAGGGTGAGATGTACGGAAAGAGTAACATGGAAACTTACATTCAGTTCAGTTCAGTTCTGTTGAGTCACTCAGTTGTGTCCGACTCTTTGCGACCCCCTGAATCGCAGCACACCAGGCCTCCCTGTCCATCACCAACTCCCAGACTCACATCCATTGAGTTGGTGATGCCATCCAGTCATCTCATCCTCTGTCGTGCCCTTCTCCTCCTGCCCCCAATCCCTCCCAGCATCAGAGTCTTTTCCAATGAGTCAACTCTTCACATGAGGTGGCCAAAGTACTACAGTTTCAGCTTTAGCATCATTCCTTCCAAAGAAATCCCAGGGCTGATCTCCTTCAGAATGGACTGGTTGGATCTTCTTGCAGTCCAAGGGACTCTTCAAGAGTCTTCTCCAACACCACAATTCAAAAGTATCAATTCTTTGGCGCTCAGCTTTCTTCACAGTCCAACTCTCACATCCATACATGACCACTGGAAAAACCATAGCCTTGACTAGACAGACCTTTGTTGGCAAAGTAATGTCTCTGTTTTTCAATATGCTATCTAGGTTGGTCATAACTTTTCTTCCAAAGAATAAGCATCTTTTAATTTCATGGCTGCAGTCACCATCTGCAGTGATTTTGGAGGCCCCCAAAATAAAGTCTGACACTGTTTCCACTGTTTCCACATCTATTTCCCATGAAGTGATGGGACCAGATGCCATGATCATCGTTTTCTGAATGTTGAGCTTTAAGCCAACTTTTTCACTCTCCACTTTCACTTTCATCAAGAGGCTTTTGAGTTCCTCTTCATTTTCTGCCATAAGGGTGGTGTCATCTGCATATCTGAGGTTATTGATATTTCTCCCGGCAATCTTGGTTCCAGCTTATGCTTCTTCCAGCCCAGCGTTTCTCATGATGTACTCTGCATAGAAGTTAAATAAGCAGGGTGACAATATACAGCCTTGACGTACTCCTTTTCCTATTTACCATATGTAAAATAGATAGCCAATGGGAATTTGCTGTATGGCTCAGGAAATTCAACAGGGACTCTGTATCAACCTAGAGGGGTGGGATGGGGAGGGAGATGGGAGGGATGTTCAAAAGCGAGGGGATTTATCTATACCTATGACTGATTCATGTTGAGGTTTGACAGAAAACAACAAAATTCTGTAAAGCAATTATCCTTCAATAAAAAAATAATGATTACCTACTAAGTCTCAGAGACCATTAATGATATAGAAGATACAAAGAAGCATAAGATATGGCTCTCAAGGAGCTCATGTTTAATCAGCAATATAAACTACTATAAAATACATGGTAAATATAATGTAAACATATGTGCTAGAAAGCTAACAGTAACATAATGGAGAAAATGATTAATTCTGCTTGAGTGGATCAAGACTTACAGCTGGCCCACTGAAACAAGACTTGAAGAATGATCAGGAGTTTGCTACTCAAGTAAGAAAAAAGAAAATCAGTGTAGGTATAAGAAGTAGATACATGTGTCTAAGGCATGTGATATACTAGCTTACTTTTTCTAGAATCAAAGCTTAAGGCAAAACTGCATATGTGAATACTTTACTGGTGAAAGAAACCCAGGACTTCAAAAGGGAAGGAAATCAAAGGGAGGTATCAAATGAAGGAGAGTAAATAGGAAAGAACTATAGAGCTGGTCAATGCTTGAAATCCAGCACAACTGATTTTGCTTCATCTCATAGGTCTGTTTTCTGAGGGCATAGTTACTACTGCATTTTAAAAAAACATTATATTTGTTTATTTATTTATTTGGAGTATAATTGTTTTTACAATGTTGTGCTAGTTTCTGCTGAACCACAAAATGAATCAGCTATATGCATACAAGTATCTCCCTCCTCTTGGACCTTTCTCACACCAATGCCCCCAGCCCACCCATCTAGGTCATCATAGAGCCTCCTGTGCTTTATAGCAGGTTTCCACTAGCTATCTATTTTGTACATGGTAGTGTACATAGGTCAATCTTAATCTCCCAATTCATCCCACCATCCCTTCCCCACCATGTGCAATTTAAGAGGGTCCTTCAGGTAGAGAAGAATACAGTCACCATTTCCCACTTCTGCTCAATCAAAAGTTCAACTTCAGAGCTGTACAAGCATAGGTACCAGTGTATTTTCTTGCACTTCACTTCATATGGCACTTTCAACTCAGTGGAAACCAGAAAGTCTCAGGCAAGAGACGAGATATAGAGTACAGGCACGAGACAAGGTGCTTATCATGTGAAGTTAGTCATCACAGAACTAGGGATAAAACAAGGGGCCACAGACTTGTCACAGATGAGGTCACAAGCAAATGGAAGTGGTACTTGGAAGGGGTCTCATCTAGCCCATTCTTTGCATTACTCAGATCCATTCATACCCTCCTATTTTTTTCCAGTTGTCATACTGCAGAATGACCCATCATGTTTATAAAGACAAAATCCCCTCACTTCTTCAAAAAAGGAAGTGGAATTCAAAGAAACAATATCTGCAAAGACTTCATGTAAGGAAGGTAGCAAAACAAGCTTTGATAGTTACTGCCACAACCAGTCCACCATTGACCTCTAACTAGAAGACCATGATGCTGTCTCAGACATTCTGTGTCAGTGTCAATTCAGACCCCCTATTGAAAAGTCTAGGTAAGGGGTCTTTCTAGGGCACTGTAAGCCTTACAAAGGTCACAGATCTTTTGGAGAATAAAACAATGGACTGTATAATATACAAACCTACTTGTGGTGTTGTTAGGGACTTAGAATCTCCTTCTATCAATGAACTGTGAGTCTGTGGACTGATTTAAATTTGGAAATTGACAGGACATGAGTTTCCATTTTAATGACTGATATTAATTTCTTTATTCCTACAATTCAAGAAATGCCATAGTCTACTGTCAATGTATATAACACCTGGGATTCTCAGATCCCTACAACCTGGGCATCCTGATTACCATTCTGGACTTCAGTGTCAATTATGGCGGTTACATCCACCTTACATCTGATGAGTGAGTGCTGTCATTGAGCCCCTGCATTTCTGACATTTATCTTATCCGTATTTATTAAAGAAGCTAGTTTCATGAAAGCATTTCTCAACATTCTAGCCTGCAGATAAAAACCACATTTAATGTCAAAAATTCTACCACCTCCCCTTCCCATGACTGATCAGTGTATTCCCTATTATCTTAGAGAAGAAAATGTATCCTTTAGGAACTTCTTGGAAGCCTATTGGATAGTGGCTTCTCAGATCTTTCCAAGTAAGTCCATTTTGGCTTTCTCACCTCTCTTTCCCTCTGACATCTGCCTCAGCTCTATACCTAATTTATCTTAGATCATCATGTGTACTCTTCAGAGTCATCACTGCAGATCATTAGGGCTACCCACTTGCCAGGATATTTAAATCTGAGTCATGGGTGAGACTATCATGTAAATACATTATATTGTCCAGTCTAATATTCTGCTTCCCAGGTCCGACATCCTCAATAATCACCCCTCCACCTGTTTTCTATGTCCCTGCCAATATATATAGCCATATCAAGCAATTTTTTTCATTGATAGGATAATTTCTACAAGCTGGGACCTTATCTCTTCCCTGAACATATACTAAGAAACTTATCCCTGGTAATTGTCCTAAATGGAATTAGTCTTGATGAAAACAGATCTAAAGGAGAACAAATATCCTCTTAAAAGGCTCTTGTCTAGGCTGAATTCAATACAGTGTCTTTAGACAAGGAAAGGCTGTGGTATTCTGGAAGAAGGGAAAGGGCTGTTTTTAGTTCTCCTAAGTATTCAAAGAAATTTGGGGACTTAATATTCTCAGGCTTGTTCTTGTAAATGTCCCTAATCTTGTTTTGAGAGCCCTACTTATTATAATCATGGCTCTGAATTTAATGCAGGAGACCTGGTGAGCCTCTGAATTCAGTTTTCTTTTGCAGCTTTCCCATTCTATAATCAGATTCTAGGACTGATTTTCAGCAGAGAAGTTAAGAAAGCTATAACTTGAATTTTAAAATTTTCTTCCAGTCACAGCAGGGCTATTATTATAATTTGTTTTATACCTGCTTAAGAACACTCCCACTGAATCTTCCTGGGGTAGGCATGTCCAACAGTACCAGTAAACTTGTAATTCAGGACTTGGATGTGCCTCTTCACTGAATTAGAGAAGGAAATTTCTAGCCTCCAGTTAATAAGAGACTGGCCAAAAAGAGGAAGCATAAGCTCCCATGGAGAGTAGCATGACTGAAGAAATCCAGAAAAGTGCCCTCCAGAGCAGACAACCACTTTTTCCTGGATCTAAGGATATTATTGTTTGAGAACAGTAACCATTATTTATATAACTTTGTATCCCTGGATGTCTGACAAGGTGATGTGGTATTCCAATGTGTATTTCTTAAAACTGTGACCATGAAGATAATAAACACAGATGGCCATATGAATGTTAGAATAGAGAAAGAGGTAGAGATTGGATACCAGAGTCTTCCCCTTCATGAATCACTGCCTTGTCATGGAGAAAAGGCTTGAGTAACTCAATGAAGCTATGAGCCATGCTGTGCAGGGCCATCTTCGACAGACGGGTCATAGCAGAGAGTTCTGACAAAATGTGATCCGCTGGAGGAGGGAATGGGAAACCACCTCAGTATACTTGCTGTGAGAACCTCATGAATTGTATGAAAGGCCAAAAAGATATGACACCAAAAGATCCGTCCCCCAGATCTGAAGATATCCAATGTGCTACTGGGGAAGAGTGGAGGAGAATTACCAAAAGCCCCAGAATGAATGAAGTGGCTGGGCAAAGTGAATATGAAACTCAGTTGTTGATGAGTCTTGTGACAAAATCTGATGCTGCAAAGAACAGTACTGTATGGGAACCTGGAATGTTAGATCCATGAATCAAGGAAAATTGGATGTGGTCAAGCAGGAGATGGTAAGAATAAATATCAACATCCTAGATCAGCAAACTAAAATTGATGGGAATGGGTGAATTTAATTTAGATGAACATTGTATCTACTACTGCAGGCAAGAATCCCATAGAAGAAATGGAGTACCCTTATAATCAACAAAAGAGTCCAAAATACAGTACTTGAGTGCAACCTAAAAAATAAACAGAATGATCTTGGTTCATTTCCAAGGCAAGCCATTCAACATCAAAGTAATCCAACTCTATGCTCCTATCACCGATGCCAAAGCAGCTGAAGTTGAGCATTTCTATGAAGACCTACAAGATCTCCTGGAGTTCAGATCAGTCGCTCAGTCATGTCCAACTCTTTGCGATCCCATGGACTATAGCATGCCAGGCTTCCCTGTAAATCACCAACTCCCAGAGCTTAATTCAAACTCATGCCCATTGAGTCGGTGATACCATCTAACCACCTCATCCTCCATTGTCCCCTTCTCCTCCCGCCTTCAATCTTTCCCAGCATCAGGGTCTTTTCAAACGAGTCAGTTCTTCGCATCAGGTGGCCAAAGTATTGAAGCTTCAGCTTCAGCATCAGTCCTTCCAATGAATATTCAGAACTGATTTCCTTTAGGATGGACTGGTAGGATCTCCTTGCAGTCCAAGGGACTCTCAAAAGTCTCCAACACCACAGTTTAAAAGCATAAATTCTTCAAAACTCAGCTTTCTTTATAGTCTAACTCTCACATCCATATATGACTACTGGAAAAACCATAGTCTTGACTACACAGACTATGATGGCAAAGAAATGTCTCTGCTCTTTAATATGCTGTCTAGGTTGGTCATAACTTTTCTTCCAAGGAGCAAGCATCTTTTAATTTCATGGCTGTTGTCACCATCTGTATTGATTTTGGAGCCCCCCAAAATTAAGTCAGTCACTATTTCCATTGTTTCCCCATCTATTTGCCATGAACAGATGGGACTGGATGCCATGATATTAGTTTTATGAATGTTGAGTTTTAAGCCAACTTTTTTCACTGTCCTCTTTCACTTTCATCAAGGGGCTCTTTAGTTCTTTGCTTTCTTCCATAAGGGTGGTATCATCTACATATCTGAGGTTATTGATATTTCTCCCAGCAATCTTGATTCCAGATTGTGCTTCATCTAGCCCAGCATTTTGCATGATGCACTCTGCATATAAGTTAAATAAGCAGGGTGAAAATATACAGCCTTGATGTACTCTTTTCCCGATTTGGAACCAGTCTATTGTTCCATGTCCAGTTCTAACTGTTGCTTCCTGACCTGCATACAGATTTCTTATGAGGCAGGTAAGGTGGTCTGGTATTCCCATCTCTTGAAGAATTTTCCACAGTTTTTTGTGATCCACACAGTCAAAGACTTTGGCATAATAAATAAAGCAGAAATAGATGCTTTTCTGGAACTCTATTGCTTTTTTGATGATCCAATGGATGTTGGCAATTTGATCTCTGGTTCTGCTGACTATTCTGAATACAGCTTGATCATCTGAAAGAGCATGGTTCATGTACTGTTTAAGCCTGGCTTGGAGAATTTTGACTGTTATTTTGCTAACATGTGAGATGAGTGCAGTTGTGTGGTAGTTTGAGCATTCTTTTGCATTGCCTTTCTTTGGGATTGGGATGAAAACTACCTTTTCCAGTCCTGTGGCCTCTGTTAAGTTTTCCAAATTTGCTAGCATGTTGTGTGCAGCACTTTGACAGCATTATCTTTTAGGATTTGAAATGGCTCAATTGGAATTCCATCACCTCCACTAGCTTTGTTTATAGTGATGCTTCCTAAGGTCCATTGGACTTTGCCTTCCAGGATGTCTGGCTCTAGGTGAGTGATCACACCATCATGGTTATCTGGGTCATGAAGATATTTTTTGTATAGTTCTTCTGTGTATTCTTGCCACCTCTTCTTAATATCTTCTGCTTCTGTTAGATCCATACCATTTCTGTCAAGAAATGGTATAGACCTCCTAGAACTAACACTTAAAAAAAAAAGATGATCTATTCATCATTGGAAATTGGAATGCAAAAGTAGGAAATCAAGAGATACCTGAAATAACAGGTAACTTTGGCCTTGGTGAACAGAATGAAGCAGGGAAAGGCTACCTGAATTCTGCCAAGAAAATGCACTAGTCATAGAAAATATTCTTTTTCAACAACACAAGGAACGACTTAACACATGGACATCACCAAATGGCCAATACCAAAATCAAATTGATTACATTCTTTGTAGTCAAAGATGGAGAAGCTGTATACAGTCAGCAAAAACAAGTCCTGACCTGTGGCTGACTGTAACTCATCAGCTTCTCAGAAAAATTCAGACTTAAACTAAAGAACACTAGGAAAAACACTAGGCCAGTGAGGTATGACTTAAATCCTGTATGAATTCTCAGTAGAGGTAATGAATAGAGTCAAGGGACTAGATATAGATAATGATGTGCCTGAAGAACTGTGGACAGAGACCTGTAATATTCTACAGGAGGAGGCAAACAAAACCATCCCAAAGAAAAAGAAAAGCAAGAGGGCAAAGTGGTTATCTGAGGAGGCTTTACAAATAATGAAGAATGAAAAGAAGTGAAAAGCTAGGGAAAGAGGGAAAGGTACATCCAATTAAACAGGGTTTCAAAGAATAGCTAGAAGAGACTAGATAGCTAGAAGGTCCTCTTCAATGAACGGTGTTTAGTAATAGAAGAAAATAACAAAAGGGGAAAAACTAAAGATCTCTTCAGGAAAATTGGAAACATCAAGGCAGAATTCCACCCAAAGATGGGCACAATAAAGGATAAAAATTGTATAGACCTAGTAGATGCTGAAGCAGTCATGAAGACATGGAAATAATACACAGAACTGTATAAAAAAAATCATAATGAACCTGATTACTACAATGGTTTGGTTAGTCTCCCAGAGCCAGACATTCTGGAGTGCAAAGTCAAGTGGGCCTTAAGAAGCACTGCTATTAATAAAATTAGTGGATGTGATGAAATTCCAGAAGAACTATTCAAATCCTTAAAGAGGATGCCATCAAGGTTTTGCATTCATTATGACAGCAAATCTGGAAGACCCAGCAGTGGCACAGGACTAGAAAAGGTCAGTCCTCATCCCAATTCCCAAGAAGGGTAGTACCAAAGAATGTGCTAACCACTGGACAGTTACATTCATTTCCACTCAAATGCTAGTAAGGTCATGCTTAAAATCTTACATGCTAGGCTTCAGCATTATGTGAACCAAGAACTTCCAGATGTCCATGCTGGATTTAGAAAAGGAAGAGGAACTAGAGATCAAATTGCCAGCATCTGCTGTATTACAGAGAAAGCAAGAGAATTTCAGAAAAACATCTATCTCTGTTTCATCGACTATGTTAAAACCTTTAACATAGTGTGGATCATAATAAACTGTGGAAAGCTCTTAAAGAGACAGGAATATCAGACCATCTTATCTGTCTCCTGAGAAACCTGTATGCGGGTCAAGAAGCAATAGTTTAAGCCCTATATATAACAACTGATTGGTTCAAGATTGAGAAAGGAGTATGACAGGGTTGTCTGCTGTCACCCTGTTTGTTTAATCTATCTGCTGAGCACATCATGAGAAATGCCGGGCTGGATGAGTTATAAGCCAGAATCAAGATAGGCTGGAGAAATATCAACCACCTCAGATATGTGGATGATACCACTCCAATGGCAGAAAGCAAAGAGGATCTAAAGAGACTCTTGATGAGATGAAGAGAAAGTGAAAGAGCTGGCTTAAGACTATTAAAAAAAACAAACTGAGATCATGGCATCCAGTTCCATTCAGTTCAGTTCAGTTGCTCAGTTGTGTCCAACTCTTTGTGACCCCATGAATCCAGTTCCATTACTGCATGGCAAATAAAAGTGGAAAAGGTGGAAGTAGTGACAGATTTCCTCTTCTTGGACTCCAAAGTTACTGTGAACTGTGACTCAATGAAATCAGATGATTGCTTCTTGGCAGGAAAGTGATGATAAACCTAGACAGTGTGTTGAAAAGCAGAGACATTACTCTGTCGACAAAGGTCCATATAGTCAAGGCCATGGTCTTCCCAGTGGTCATGTGTGGTTATGAGAGCTGGTCCATAAAGAAGGCAGAACACCAAAGAATCAATGGCTTCAAACTGTACTGCTGGAGAAGACTCCTGAAACTCCCTTGGACAGCAAGGAGATCAAACTAGTCAATCTTAAAGGAAATCAACTCTGATTATTCACTGAAAGGACTGATGCTGAAGCTGAAGCTCTAGTATTTTGGTAACCTGATGTGAACAGATGACTCATTGGAAAAGTCCCTGATGCTGGGAAAGATCAAGGGCAGAAGAAAAAGAGGCTGTCAAAGGATGTGATGGCTGGATGGCATCACCAATGCAATGAACAAGGACTTGGGCAAACTCCAGGAGATGATGAGGAACAAGGAGGCGTGTTGCAGTCCATGGGGTCTCAGAGAGTCAGACACAGCTGGGCAACTGAACAACAAAAACAATCAGAGACTTAACGTGCTAACACAGGTATTTACATTAATATTATTCTCTTGTTAGGTTAATTTAGGTCCCCAAAAGACTTCCTATCAAAAGAAACAAACACAACTATACACCATAATACGATTGCATTTACATGTCAAATCTCTTAAGAGAATAGATCTCATGTTAAGAGTTAACACAAAAAATAAACAAACACAAACAGAAAAAAAGAAAACAAAGTGTCACAAAGAAACACTGGGCAGTGTTAGATCTATTCCTTGATCATTATGATGATATCATGGGTGTTTGAAAATATGTAAATTCATCAAACTGTACATATTAAATACCTGTAGTTTTTTATATCAAATATACCTCAAAAAATCTATTTAAAAAATTAAAAAGATACCAGAGACTAAGACTTACAGAAGACCTGGGTTCTTATTTTCTACACTTCTCTACCTGTCCCACTTTCTAAATATCCTGTTCTTTTTCAAAACCCACCCATTTCTCTATAATTATCCAAAGATAATGTCCTTGGAACATAACATGCTTAGTTGCTCAATAGTGTCTGACTCTTTGTGACCCCAATGACTGTAGCCCACCAGGCTCTTCTGTCCATGGGATTCCCCAGGCAAGAATACTGGAGTGGGTTGCCATTTCCTTCTCCAGGGGATCTTTCCAACCCAGGGACTGAACTCACATCTTCTGCATTAAAAGTGGATTCTTTACCCAGTGAGTCATCTGTGAAGCCACAAAGTGCTACATGAGGCCAATTTGCTTACTAGTCAATCCTCAGTCAAGTTTCACTTCCACTTCATTTGAAACAAAAAGATAAAAAGAGCACTGGCAACTACATGCACTGAAATTTCAATTTGTAATTTGTATTTGCTTTCCTTTAATTGTGGATTGTGGTTACAGACACAAAGGTTTTTTTTTTTTTTTTTTTTTTGCTGGGCCAAGCAGCTTGTGAGATCAAATCTGGGCCCACAACAGTCAAAATGCTGACTTTATCACTGGACCAATAGAGAATTCCCACATTAGCTTAATTATCCATTTATATTCTCAGTTAAATATGACTTATTGTCCAATTTACTATTTCTTTATAGATTAAGTTTTGAAATTAGAGTTTTCACTAAGAATTTCTTTTTAGCAAGGAATGCTGCTAAATAGACTCTCATCTACTTTTATTATTATTATTATTATTTTAGTTTGAGGCATATTTCATTGATTCAAAATTATTTTCTATCTGATGCAATTAGTTCTAAACATAATCACAAGAATAGTAGAATGAAAAGACAAGGGTTCTGGTAGGGTAAGAAAGAGTGAAAATGAATTGGACTGGAAGAAACAACAAAGAATTACCTGAGTGTCACCAGAGCAAACATTTAAAGCTATGAAAAATTTTCAGAAATAGCTGATAAAAACAGTAACTAGCACTTCCAGTCTGGTAATAAATATATTACTTCTTGATATTTTCCTTTAATACTTACTAAGAGATATGTACCCCTCATATATCACTATATTTTATAGATGTTGGTTTGTTGAAACTTTTTCTTCTCCCTAAGAGGAGAGAACTGTGATTTTTTAATATTTTATAGAAGATATGAAATATTAAGGTATATATTCTGACATTAGACTTTTCCAAGTGAGGTAACTTCTATAGAACTTAACTTTTAATGTATATTGGCCACATTTCAACTTATAATTTTATTTTCTGTCTGCATGTCTTGCAGTAGGGTGTAAGATGCTGTTGGTGATGAGGATATTTTAAAACAGTACAAAATTAATTACGTATCCCCAAAAATTATGGCATAAAAAAACTTTGGAACTGCAAAGTTTTAGAGAAAATAAAAGGAAAATTCACCTTATGTCTACAGACATGGATTTAATTAACTAGTGTGTGAAAGTATAGATCACACATTTAATTAAACATGTTCAGTAACAGCAGAGATGTTAGCCACCAAAGAACAACCAAAACTCAATAGTAATACCTGAAAACACCACTCATCACATAAAAATTACACAAGACTTAATAAAATGCCTTGAAATTGAATGTCTCAGTTTTAAAATTAATCGTTTATTTCATAACTGTTAAGAGGCTTTTTTTTGTTCTTCTATATATATATATTGAAATGTTTGTAGAGAACATTCATTTATAAAGGAACAGGGAGGAAACAGGGCAAAATGGCAGAGTAGAAAGACATTGACTCATGCCCTCTCAAAACAACAACAACAAACAATATCACAACTGAATGCTGAACAACCATCCAGAAGAGAAGACTGGAACCTACCAAAAATGATATTTTGCATCCAAAGACAAAGTATAAGCCACAATGAGATGATATAAAGAACACAATCATGATAAAATCAAATCACACACCTGCTGGGTGGGCAACCCCAAAATTGGAAAATAATAATCATATTGCAGATGTTCTCCCACAGGAGAACTCTAAGAAATTGTTCAAATTCAAGTCCATCAAGTCGATGATGCTATTCAACCATCTCATTCTCTGTTGTCCCCTTCTCCTGCCTTCAATTTTTGCCAGCATCTGGGTCTTTTTTAAGGGGTCAGTTCTTTGCATCTGGTAACCAAAGTATTAGAGCTTCAGCTTCAGCATCAGTCCATCCAATGAATATTCAGGACTGATTTCCTTTAGGATGGACTGGTTTATCTCCTTGCAGTCCAAGAGTCTTCCCCAACACCACAGTTCAAAAGCATCAATTCTTCAGCACTCAGCTTTCTTTATAGACCAACTCTCACATCCACATGTGACTCCTGGAAAAACCATAGCTTTGATTAGACAGACCTTTGTTGGCAAAGTAATGCCTCTGCTTTTTAATATGCTGTCTAGTTTGATCATAGTTTTTCTTCCAAGGAGCAAGCGTCTTTTAATTTAATGGCTGCAGTAACCATCTGCAGTGATTTTGGAGCCCAAGAAAATAAACTCTCACTATTCCATTGTTTTCCCATCTATTTGCCATGAAGGGATGCGACTGGATGCCATGTTCTTAGTTTTCTGAATGTTGAGTTCTAAACCAACTTTTTCACTATCTTCTTTCACTTTCATCAAGAGGCTCTTTAGTTCTTCGCTTTCTGCCATAATGGTGGTATCATCTGCATATCTGAGGTTATTGATATTTTTCCTGGAAATCTTGATTCCAGCCTGCGCTTTATCCAGCCTGGCATTTAGTATGATATACTCTGCATATAAGTCAAATAAGCAGGGTGACAATATACAGCCTTGATGTACTCCTTTCCCTATTTTGAACCAGTCCATTGTTCCATGTCTGGTTCTAACTGTTGCTTCTTGACCTGCATACAGATTTCTTAGGAGGCAGGTAAGGTGGTCTGGTATTCCCATCTCTTTAAGAATGCTCCACATTTGTTGTGATCCACACAGTCAAAGCCTTTGGCATAGGCAATAAAGCAGAAATAGATGTTTTTCTGGAATTCCCTTGCTTTTTCTATGACCCAACAGATGTTGGCAGTTTGATCTTTGGTTCCTCTGCCTTTTCTAAATCCATCTTGAACATCTGGAAGTTCTTGGTTCATGTTCTATTGAAGCCTGGCTTGGAGAATTTTGAGCATGACTTTGCTGGTGATTGGGACTGACCTACCTGCTGGTTTAGAAGGTCTCCTGGGGAGGCAGGGGCAGCTATGGCTGACTGGGCAGTCATACATTGGTGGCAGACCTACTGGGAAGTACTCATTGGTGTGTACTCCCCAGGAGGTCTTTATTTTGACCTGGCCTCATCTAAGACCTTGATCTACCTAACAGCTGTAGGCTCCCATGCGGGATACTTCAGGTCAAACATCCAAAAAGTTAGGAACCCAGCTCTACCCCAGCCTACAGCCACATCTCAACACAGCCCTGCCTGCCAGAGAAGGAAGATTCAGCAGTCACCAGTGGGCAGGAAGCAGCCTCTGCCATTAGCAGAGGCTGTACAAACCTCTGAGATGAGCTTCATGCACCAGATGGCAGACATCAGAAGCAAGTGGAAATAAAAACCTGCAGCCTGTGCAGTGGAGACAATAATCAGAGAAAAATAAAAGGTGAGAGCAGAGGAATATGTTCCAGAAGGAGGGACAAGATAAAACCCCAGAAAAACAACTAAGTGAGATAGAGATAGGAAACCAACCTAAGAAAGAATCTGGACTACTGACAGTAAAGGTAATCCAAGATCTCAGGTAAAGAATGGAGGCACAGAATGAGAACATGCAAGAACTATTTAACAAAGACCTAGAAGAACTAAAGAACCAACAAATCAAGATGAATAGTACAGAAACTGCAATGAAAAGTACACTAGAACAAATCAACAGCAGAATAAGTGAGGCAGAAGAATGAGTAAGCGAGCTGGAAGACAGAATGGTTGAAATCACTGCCATAAAACAAAATTGTAAAAGACATGTGAAAAGAAATGAAGACAGTTTAAGAGACCTCCGAGACAACATTAAACACATCAACATTCTCATTACTGATATCCCAAAAGCAGAGAGAAAGAGCCTGAGAAGATACTTGAAGAGATAATAGCTGAAAACTTCCCTAACGTGGGAAAGAGTCACCCGAGTCCAGGAAGCAGAGAATCTCATCCAGTATAAATCCAAGGAAGAACACACCAAGATACATATCAATCAAACTGATAAAAATTAAAGAATAGAGAAAATATTAAAAGCAATAAATTTCATACAATGAAATTCCTGTAAGTTTATCAGCTGATTTTTCAGCAGAAACTCTTCATTCCAGAAGGGAATGGCACAATATATTTAAAGTGATGAAAGAAAAAGCTTTAACACAAAATTCTATACCCAGTAAGACCCTCATTCACATTCAATTTATAGTTGAAAAAAATTTATAGTCAAGCAAAAGCTAAGATAATTCAACACCACCAAATGAGTTTCACAACAAATGCTTAATGAACTTCTCTAGGGAAAAAAAGAAAGATGACAACTAGAAACAAGATAATTATGAATGGAAAAGTTAATGGGTAAGGGCAAAAATACAGTAAAGGTAGGATATCATCTACACACAACTTTGATATCAAAACCAGCAATTGTGAGGAGAGCACAAATATAGAATATTGTAAATAAATTTGAAATTAAAAGACCAGCAAATTAAAACAATCTTGTGTATGTGTGTGTATGTGTATCCATGTATGTAGGTATGTATATACATGGACTGCTGTATCAAAGCTTCATGGTAACCACACACTGAAAATCAACAATAGACAACACACACACAGAAAAGAAAAAGTAATCCAAACACAACATTAATATTACTCATTAAATTGCAAGAGAAGAGATTAAAAGACGAAAGGAAAAAAAAATATTTACAAAAACAAGTCTAAAACAATTAACAAAATAGCATTAGGAACTTGAATATTGATAATTACTTTGAATATAAACAAATTAAACACTCCAACCAAAAGTCATAGACTGGCTGAACAGATACAAACCCAAGGCCTGTATATATGCTGTCTACAAGATGCCAAAGAATTGATGCTTTCGGTGTTGGATAAGACTCTTGAGAGTCCCTTGGACTGCAAGGAGATACAACCATTTCATCCTAAAGGAAATCAGTCGTGGGTGTTCATTGGAAGGACTGATGTTGAAGCTGAAACTCCAATACTTTGGCCACCTGATGTGAAGAGCTGACTCATTTGAAAAGACCCTGATGCTGGGAAAGATTGAGGGCAGGAGGAGAAGAGAACAACAGAGAATGAGATGGTTGGATGGCATCCCCGGCTCAATAGACATGGGTTTGGGTAAACTCCAGCTGTTGGTGATGGACAGGGAGGCCTGGCATGCTACGGTTCATGGGGTTGCAAAGAGTAGGACATGACTGAGTGACTAAACTGAATTGACCTGAACAAGAGACCCACTTCAGATCTAGGGACACATAAAGATTGAAAGTGTGGGGATGGAAAAATGTAGTCCATGTAAACTGAAATTGAAAGAAATCTGGTATAGTGAAATTCATATCAGACAAATAGATTTTAAAGACTGAAAAAAGACAAAGACAGACGCTACATGATGATGAAAGGTTCAATCCAAGGAGAAGATGTAACAATTGTAAATATATAAACACCCAACATAGAAGCACCTCCATATATAAGGCAAATGTTAAAACCATAAAAGGAGAAATTGACAGTGACATAATAATAATAGCAGACTTTAACAACTCACTTTCATCAATGGCCTGATCATCCAGATAGACAATCAATAGAGAACACAGGCCTAAATGACCAAAATATACAGAGGGTATTTCATTCCTGTATTCAATTGACAAATAGTTATTAGCTATCAAATAACTGCAAAGCATTGCATTATTTATTGCTTCATAACAAATTACTACAAATTTATCAGCTTTAAACTCTGCATGTTTATTATCTCAATTTCTGTAAATCATGAATACCAGTATGGCTTAGCTGGGTCCTCTCCTTGAGTGTTTCTCACAAGGCTGAAATCGAGGCATTGGTCAGTGCTGGGGTTCTCATCTGACGCTTGACTGGTGAAGGATCTACTGCTTCCAATCTTATGTGGCCATCAGCAAGATTCAGAACTTATAAGCTATCAGATAAAGGCCTTAGTGACTTGTTGACTGTCAGCCAGAGATCACCCTTATGTCCTTGTCATGAGGATCTATCAATGTGGTAGCCTTCTTCATAAAAGCCAACAAGTGCAAGAGTCAATTGTCAAAGTCTGCTAGCAAGATGGAAGTTACAATCTTTCATAAGGTAATTGTGGAAATGACATTCTACCACCTTTCCATGCTATATTGGTTAGAAACAGTCCACAGGTCCTATCTACAATCAAATCTGAACAGCTCAAAATACCATAAGGCAGAAGAGTTATCTTAGAGTCTGTCCATAGGAGTACTATTTTAGGTGCTAGGGATAAAGTAGTAAACAAGACACAAGATACCTGTTCTTATGAAAAATTTAAAAAATACAACAAAAATGCCACTGACATATTAGCAGTCTTTCTTTATTCTATATCTTGTCTGGATGAGAATAATTATACATACATACATATATATGTGTGTGTGTGTGTGTGTGTGCGCGTGTGTGTATGTATGTATACACACGCGCACACACACACACACACACATGCACTGACTCTGCTGTTTGAATTTGCATGGTGAACTGAAAAGGATGGAGAAAATTAACTTCAAAATTATTAAAATCATCCAAAAATGAAGCAACAAAATTCTACCTTAGCCTGAAAACAGTGGCATGGAAAGGACTTAGCAATTGCAGAATATACTGGTGACTGGCTGTTCTGAGAAAGGGGAGAATAAAAAGAGTGAAACGCAAAGATGGCTTAGTTTTCATCTTTAGCAACTGGGAAAATAATAATGTCTATAAAATACTTCAAAAGAAAATTTATTTGGAAAGAAAGATAACAAATCCATTTTGCATGTGATAGGCTGAAAGTAAAATAAAAACTTCAGGGGAGACTGTTCTTCAAACAGTAAGAGAGACAGCACTTAAGGTTCAAAGAGAGATCAGAGTTGCAGAAATAGAAAACTCCTCACCAAAAGTAGTTATGCTTTGGTTGAACAGAAAAATCTGTTCCATAAAACTTGAAGAGTATGCAATGGGAATGATAGTTCTTTAAAATGGAATGATGTGGTTTGATGTTAGAAGAGGCTTTAATAATGATCTTGGTTTTATCTGCATCAAATCTGAGACATGAAAAACCTGAGATCTTGAGACTCCTTTTATACCCTGTATCTTTTCAGCTCTGTTGCCTTTGTCACTGCTCTCTTGGCAGCCACTAAATATGGGTCCAATACCTTGATGCAATCTGGTACTGCTTATCAGTCACAAAACACAGGCAAGTCATTTTACCTCTCCTTGTGTCATACTCTTCCAACAAATGGGGATAATCATATATGTCCCCCAAACTTTGAGTCTTTATTAATGCAAATTGCCTAGTGGTGTGCAGTTATAATAAATTAAAATGTAATAAATTAAACTATTATTATTAAAGATTCTGGTGATCATGCTATTCTCTTCCCTTTATATTTGTTACAAATGTTGCAAACTGTATTGGTTTCTAATTGTTTCACCTTTAGCTTAAGTTTAGTTAAAACAGACTGAGTTTTAAGGGAAAAGACCAGGAGTGTACCAACTTTTAAGTATCATGGCACTTTACAAACACTGGGATATAGTAAATACTCAGTAAATATTTAATTATTTGATTTCATATGACAAAACATTTTTCCTGTATTTGCATCCACTATAAACTCCATAAGGGCAAATATTGCTGTCTTTTACTCACTTTTTATTCACATGCTCTCTTCCTAGAGGGGCATTCAACACATACTAGGCATTTACTAAATATTTATTGAACGAACATGACTAAATCAGTCATTCCTACATTCTTTAAGGTTAGATTTATTAAAAGAAAATATTCAGACAGTCAAGGTAACCATACACTGGTTTAGTTATTTTGATGATTCAGAAAAAAAAGTATATTTTTGTCTCATGTTATATAGAATATTTGATGCATATGGACCCAGTCTAAAATGAGATGTAGGATTTGGGAAATATATTTGTTTGAAACACTAAGAGAAGTTACAGAGTTAGCAGAAACTCTTTAGGCTCACAAGTGCTAGAATGTCTCCTTTGGTTTTTCTAACTTTACTGTTACACATGTGCTCTGCTTCTCCTTTGGGGCATTTTGAAGCTGCAATATAGCACACAGATGATCTCTGTACAGTTGCAGTTAGTAGGGGGTAGGGCTTGCCCATATAATGCAGATACCCAGTTATCGGCTATACAGTTGAGTTGCACAAACATTTGCCTTCAGACTTGAAGCCAGCTGTCGAAACAAGACTACCAGGACAAGACTCAGAAACTGTGAAAAGTTTAATGGCTAAAGTGAAAAGGAAATGAATAGGCATAGGCTTTGATTTCAACAGCCAAAACCATGTTTCCTTCCACCAAACAAAAGTTGGGATAGGTGAGAAAAAAAGTACAAAGTAAGCCACAGAAATGCCCAATAGTAAAAGAACATCAAATGGAGCTTGAAAGCCTCTGAAAATGTTATATCAATGCAGCTATTATGTTCTGCATGTTTCCTCTTTGGATATTATCGTAGCCCATGACCAATATAGACTTGAGTATAGGTTATCATAAATTACATGTTAACAAATTATTTAATGAGGGTCTATTACAAAGCAAAAACTGTGCTGATATGTTTTTCATCACAATCTTTGTTTCATTAGATTATGCATTAAAGGTGAAAATTCATTAACAGACCAATGTGATTGGTTCATTTTCAAAATTAATTTGCATACTGAAGCCACTGAAGTTTTCAAACCAAAGACATAATAGGTAATGGAGACCATTTTTTGGTAAATATGTTAGGTTACACTGCAACTTTCCACCTAAATGAATCAAATTGTTCTCAAGAAGTAAACCATCAGTACTTCACGTCTTTGGCACACCAACAGGCAGAAAAGCCAAGCTTCTTAAAGAGAAATTGCTTCACTCTTTTAGCCATCATTTAACAAGTCAAAGGCTAATGTGAGAAGTTATAGAATTTTCCCTGTAAAGTGGAGGAAATACTCATCATCATTTAGGTTGAGTAAAGAAGCCCCTTCAAGTCTCTTCTTCAATCTACCCTCTTCAGTATTCATCTCAGAAAAGGAGAGTTAATAAGATAAGTGGTAGTGATATGGGTAGATATCCACCCTTCTTTTGGAATTATAAGAAGAGAAAGCCTGAGAGCCACAGTTGTAAAAAGTAAACCCAATGGCTTGGGATAATCACTAAAAGGCATAGTCATTAAAAGGATAGTCACTAAAAGGCAGTGAGATTCCAAGATCACGAGCCCTCTGAAACCAACAGGGAATTGCCAGGACCCACAAATAACTGAAGATCTGGTTAGGGAACCTTATAGAGGAGATCCCAGGAGTAAGAGAAAATGGCTTTGATGACAATTGTATTTCAGACTCCTGGTACTTGGTTGAAGGGGAGACAGTCAGATCTAAAAGTGGTCTAGACCAAGAGCAGCTCAGCTAAAGCTGAATGAGTGAGGCCCTGAAAAGAAGAGAGGAGCTATATCAGCTACACCTTCCAGCCAGGGATACCAGATGAGCAAGCCACAACTTGGGAGGAAAAAAAGATTCTGTGCTGAGACTGGAAAAAAACAGACACATTATCCCACGAGGTTCTGCAAGTCTTCCTGTCCTACATGACATCACGCAGGTCTTATTTCTTCTCCCATATGCTCAGCCATCATCTTGGAGAGAATTTGCCACTGTAAGGAAGAACTACAATCTGAAAGCCTAAGCATTCTTTCCTAGGTGTGTTGAACAAAATCTGTAGGCATTGCATGTGTAAATTGTAGGAACAGATGATATTTGAAATAAGAAATGACTAAAATAGCCCTTCCCCCATCCTGCCACTCTCCAACTATAAAAACGAATAGTTGTTGAGAAAAAACAAATCAGCTGCTGATAAAGAAAAGAAGCTACAGTTTCCCCAAATATCATAGCTATATTGTTAGCGGTCAGATTTGGAGTTCTGGGTAGAAGAGTTTTAAATAACAAAATAAAGAATGTCAAGAGTTTGCTTGTTTGTTCTCTGTCCAGACACATTTTAAGTTAGCAAAGGAAAGAAAAACTGCCTTTTGAAATCTTCTACTAGCAGAACAGAGCTTAACTAAAAGTGGATTTAAGGTCACAGCTGGCTTGATTTGAAGAGTCTCAGAAAGTTCCTTCCACTTTTCTTCCTCTTTCCTTTGAGTCAAATTTGCATCTACTTCTCTCAGTTACAGGGACAGAAATTCTACCCCTAGACTCAGGTCTTGAATATTAAAGGGAAGAGAAGTGAAATAAGAATTACAGTGATTTTAATATATTCTAAGCTCTGTTCTGGGTGATTTAAATAGAAAAGCACAGCAGTTAGGGTTATTTATAGAGCCCTTACTTGGTGCTGTGCATTGTGTTCGATACATACATTATCTCATTTAATCTTCACATTTCACACCAAACCAGAAGGTATTTATCTCCATTTTATAGATGGAGACATTTGGGATTAGAGAAGATAAATGACTTATCAAAAAAGCAGAAGTATATTAAATGATAAAGCAGAAAAAAAAAAAAAGTCTTATTCCAAAGCTAATGTCCTTTCTATCTATCCAACTGGTCTTATACAATTGTTTTAAATTGCAAATAATCTTATAAGGTAATTCTCCGTGATTTCCTACCAATAATTACTCAGAAAATTCTGGATAAACACATCAAAATAAAAATTCTTGAAGCAAGCCATCTGAGAGGAAGGTGATCAGTAAGGGGAAAATTGAGGCACTGAAGAAAACTTGAAGTTATTACAAAATATATCTTAGCTTTAGCTCAGTCCACACTGCCAGTGTCAGGAATATAATAAATAATAAATTTTTGTTAATTCAATAGATTTCACTTCTCTTTTTAATTCAATAGTCCTCACTTGCCCAACTCCACATTTTCCATGCAATTTAACCTAACCAGGTTTCAAACATGGTTTTGCTCTTTTACCATGAATGATTATAAAAGAACTGACATCAACTTATATACATGAAAACAGGTTCTGGAATTTACATTCCAGTTCCTACTCTTAGATTCTTGCTCATTTGGTCCTGTATTTTACTAGATGAATATATCCTGGGGGTTATATCTCCCATCTACCCTCAGTTACTGTGATAAAATTTACATAATAAGATGGACATCCACCTTGGTTAGGCACTGTGAAATACTTTCCCTGGAAGAAACTTCAACAATTTCATTCTACTGAAAACTGCCATGTGTAAAAGCTCATGGAAGATGCTTACAAGACTGCAAGGCAAGTTTAAATACTAGCCTCAATAATGAAACTGATGAGAGGAGGCATATAAAGTGCAAGCAGCTAAAAGAATAAAGGAAAGATAAAGGAAGAGGTTACAATAAACTGGTAACAAGGATCTGTAAGTTTTCTTGGTGGAACAGTTCTGATTGCACACAAGACAGATAAGGAACGGTTCTTTAAATTATGAAGCACCAAGGACTTGGATTTCTCCAGCTTTCTTTGCAATGCTTCTCTCCATCATTGTACCAAGCACATATTTGCAACCACATACCCATGAGTACTTTGCCTGCATCTCACTGTCCCAGGACCTGGCTCAAATTTCATCCTTCTGTACTTTTAGCCAAGAAAGGCTTAAGACATTAGCCTCTCAGGAGGATTTGGGCACTGAAGAATCACTTAAACAGTCAAGTATTTTAATGATCTAAATGAGTAAATCAGTTTTAGAAGTTAATCATCTAAGGAGAGAGATTATGAGAGGAATAGTACAATTCAAGGGAAGGCCAAACTACCCTATTTGGTCAGGCAGCACTGGCTAAGAAATACTAGAGAAGAGGCTTTGGTGCTACACAAAATGAAGAGCAGATCTTGTCTCAAGCACTCTCTGCCTGCATAGCTTTGGGCAGCATCAATAAATGAGCAAAAATTGTCTGTCATATAGTTGGCAACTACACATTGTAGCTACAATTATTACATCATGTGATTAAACAGTATCATTAAAATATGTGGCAGTGTCTGGCATGAAGTTTTTGCTCAGTAAGTGTTAGCTTAATCAGAATCTACATTCTAATAAACCAACACATAGGAGCATCCCTGGTATCTTATTATTTAGAAAGAGAAAATACACCATTTGTGCAACATGATAGAGTAAGAGTTTGTTCTTTTTCCTCTGGTAAAGAAGTTTGATTAAATTTCTCATAAGTTGGTCTATTTTGGGCTGCAGTCATGAAATTTTTGTGAAGGGCAAGTCTGGGGAAAAAATGAACACTGAATTTGAACCACTAACCCTCTTCTGCTGTTTAGGTGTCAACATGAGAACTAAAAACATTAATTTTGTATACCCATATATGAAGGCTAGGTGGAATGCAGGAAAATAGAGCATTTTCTTCCTCTCGGTTTGATTTCACTCAATCTAGAGAGTTTTTATCTTTTAAAGATACAATGATGCCCTGGGGATCATATCACATAATATGCCAATTTATTATGTGAAAGCTTGTATTTTTGGTAGTGTGAATACTTGATAAATCTTTCAAATGTCTTGATATCTCTACACATTCTGTAAGATGTCAAAGATGTGACAAGAGGAGAGGAATTACACTCAGCTGAAAGGAATTCTTTACCAAGTTACAGAAGATCACTGAAGGATATTTCAAACTACAAGTATTAAAGAGGGGTCAGTTAAAAAAATAAACTTCAACTATTGAAAATAACTCTATGGGAAGACAGCAGTTTTCCCTGTTATGCCTCAAAGATGAAAAAAAAAAAAAATCAGATGTGCATCATCAGGCAAAAGTAAATCCAGCCCCACAAGGCACAGCACTGAATTCTTGTGAGAAAACAAACCTTAAGTATCTTCTAGCTTGAATGGCAACAGATGGTTATATGATCAATGGGTTTGTAAAACTATGAAACTCACTTAAGAGAATAAAAATCCTCAATATTTCTCACTTAATCATATTTATGTATCTTCAGCAGTGGAAGAGGAATGTAACTTCTTAAGGAGTATGGACCACAAACCGCCAAATGCAGAAGGTGCCCTTGTCAGGTATGCATCCAAAATTTCCTTAATACCATAACTATGTGATCACTTTACCCTTACCAGCACCACCACAAGCATGGTAATAATACTAATAGCAGGGAGCACCACTGTAACACATCCAGTTAAAGACAAGTGCTAAGTAGCTTCAGTAGTGTTTGACTCTGTGACCCTATGGACTTTAGCCCACCAGGTTCCCCTGTCCATGGGATTCTCAGGCAAGAATACTGCAGTGAGTTGCCATGTCCTTCTCTAGGGTATCTTCCCAACCCAAGGATCAAATCCAGGGATTGAATCCATCTCCTGCATCGCCTGCACTGGCAGGTGGATTCTTTACCAGAAGTGCCATGGGGGAAGGCCCAAGAGGCCCAGTATTTCCTGCAAAGCTGCTATTTGCCTCTTAGCCAGCTGGATGATATGAAATTCCTTTACACTTAAATCCTGCACCATTTTCAAGAGTTCAAACTCTTCCTGTATTGTCCAAGATTTCTTTAATGAGACAAATCTACAATTAGATAACTGTAAAGATAGTAATGCCCTCAGTTTTACATCAGGTAAGTTTGGATTGATGCTATTGGAGTTTTTATTTTTAGATGCAGGTTGGAGAGATTGTACCATTTGAAAGAATGACTGGAAATAATATCTGCAGATAATAATTCCAATAGAGAAGAGGGATGACCCTGAAAGAAAAGTAGGTAGAATTATTCCTGTAAGTACAGTGGACACCACAGGGGCTGAAATCAAGAATAAATGATTTCACAGTA
The DNA here is from genome assembly GCF_003369695.1 of Bos indicus x Bos taurus. Classification (NCBI taxonomy): domain Eukaryota; kingdom Metazoa; phylum Chordata; class Mammalia; order Artiodactyla; family Bovidae; genus Bos; species Bos indicus x Bos taurus. Next base: position 39,268,003 of record NC_040086.1, read on the forward strand.
CAGTCTTAGACTGGCTGTCCTTGTGCTGGGATATACAAGGTTGCTCCAGGGCCTCCACAACCCAAAGACATGGTCCTGAATGTTTCCATATGTATATTTGTGTGTCTCTATGTGAGTATCTGTACAAGAGAGAGAGAGGGAAAAAGAGTCTACCTACCAGGTTAAACATAATCCCCTGTGTACCTTCAATGACCCCCTACTTGTGTTTAAACTCATAGTAAATATTCCAGTTTCACATGATAACCTGATTTCTTTGTCTTTAGAAGCTTCAGGCTTTTCTTTTTCTCTTTTTTTCAAACATAGCATGATTATATTTTAATACACAACGAAAATATAAAACACCACAGTAAGTTGACAGCAATAAAATATGGTTTTTAATTTGCACTCCACTAAGACACTGATATACCAAGGAAAATGAAAGGGAAAAAAAAAAAAAAAAAAAAAACAGAGCAAAATGAAAAAACACAAGAGACATAAGACAAAGACTAAGCAGGTAAGAAGATGACAGAACTGAACAGTAACAGAAGAAAAGGCACTTTTTTTGTAACATGCTGCCAAAGAGTAAAAATGTAACATATGTACAGTTGTAGGAAATATATCCACATAAACACTCGTAGACAAGATTGATGGTCTTCAGAAGCTGCAGGCTTTATACCTGGCAGACTTGTCATTGTTCGGAGCTCTTAGAACTTCCCAGTTTTTCTCAGTGTAAACACTTAAGGGACTTACCCACCTAAGTAAGATCTGCCATTTCAGGTACAACTTTTTGAAATTAATGAGTATGCCATTGCCTTGATGATGGGAGGTATAGATATTGACATCTGGGGAGATGGAAGTGAACTTTTAACTTACTCCATGTAGCCCCCAGAGGATAAGAAGTATGTGGGTGATGTTTCCAATGTGCTTGGCTTTAGAGCTTGCATCTTTTCTAATTTATAATTTTAGTTGGGATTTCAGCCAACAATTGCAAAGCCAGACCCAAAGGAGGAATGGGACATTAACTCAGGCCCTTCAGTACCAATCCAGTCCTTCCTGAGTCGAGCTCAGATTCTGGAGGCTTCTCTGGGGAATAAAGCAGCCTCAGACACAGCTTGGTCCCTTCTCTGAATGAGATTTCTCTGCAGTTGAGGCAGTGGTTTCAGCAGCCCCATGCTGTACCAGCAGCAAGTACTGAGCACCTGTGGATGTGTTTATAAATGTTAATACTCCTTCTGGTGCTGAAGTGGACATGTCTTTCTGTGCTGGTCCTATTGACTTATGATTATCACAAATAAATATTTTCATGGTGACTGTGCAAAAAAATAATTAGTTTGTGACATTCTTAAAAAATATATTCTCTACCTCTCTAATATACTGAACATAAGCTAAGCCTGCTTTGGTAATTGTAATACTATTATTATTTGAATAATTAAGTTATAATTATCATTTTAATATTACTATAGAGTCATTATAATATCAATAGCACCCATTATAACAGTGTAGGTTGTTGAGGGATGTAAAATGATTCACCCCTGCATTACATGATTCCTGTCCATTATACATTGCTTTTTTGTATCTGTTTTCTAACTTCCTTTCTTCTAAATAATAGGCTGTACCTTGTCACTGTGTCAAGTCACTGCATAGTGAGTCACTGCAACTAGTTGCTTAAACACCTTATAAGCTAAGAAAAAAGACAATCAAAAGTATATGCTGAAAGAGTCAATAAAATCTGATGGGAATCTGAAGATCTCCTTGTAGAAGGCAGTGCCAGGAATTCAATGTATACATTTTGTGGCAAGACTGATAAACCGTGATACAACTTAACTCTGAGATTATGGGTGAAGTTGTAGGAAAATCTAAGAAAATAAACTTGGCATTAGTTCAACAATATATTTCAACCTACTAACGAACTAATGAAATATCCACTGGGAACCCAGAATTCTTTGTAAATATCTGATTTCTCTCACTACATTATTACTATTTACCTTTCCATTGTCTTCATTAGTCTCAGCACCTGAAAGGTAAGGATGACATTTATTTATACCCTCTCATCCCCAAGGACCAGCTTAGTCCTTGACACATATATAGATACTTAACTTATTGATTAGACAATAAATTAGTAAGTTTCCCCATCTCATCTCTTCAGTTAGAGTTCTTTAGTTGCAAGCAAACAAAATTGATTCTAGCTACAAGGAAAAGGAGGAAATTATTATAAAACATTGGACTGAAGTAGCTCAGAGTCTGGAGAAGGCACTGGCACCCCACTCCACTCTGGTACTCTTGCCTGGAAAATCCCATGGATGGAGGAGCCTGGTGGGCTGCAGTCCATGAGGTCGCTAAGAGTCGGATACGACTGAGCAACTTCACTTTCACTTTTCACTTTCATGCATCGGAGAAGGAAATGGCAACCCACTCCAGTGTTCTTGCCTGGAGAATCCCAGGGACGGGGGAGCCTGGTGGGCTGCCGTCTATGGGGTCACACAGAGTCAGACACGACTGAAGCGACTTAGCAGCAGCAACAGCAGCAGCTCAGAGTCAAAGAAATAGCTAAAAAATCAGGTTTAAAATAGAAAGAGCCTTACTATCTGGGAATCCAGATAGTAAATGTCACTGCCAATTTCCCAAGAGAGCTTTGCTGTCCAAAACAGCAGTTACTGTAAAAAGGTGGTTATTTACATTTTAATTAATCAAAATTAAATAAAACTAAAAATTCAGTTATTAAGTTACTCTAGCTAGTTATACTAGTCATGCTTCAGTTCTCAGTATTCTAACATGGCTAGCCATTATTAGCATGGATGTATCTTATTTTCATGATTGCAGTGTTATCCGTGATAACACTGTGCTAGAATAAACCAGCCTCTGACAAGAATCACATCCATTTTTCCATTCTGGGTCATGCCATTAAAGATTAAAAACCTGGAGAGACTTTCTTTGGCTGAGCCTCAGGTTTGTGTTTACCAGGATTGTACAGAGCACAGCACATCAATGGAGAACAATGCCCAGACCACGTATAAAGCAGAGAACACAAATTCCCCAAAGGGAATTTCATTTCTAACATTAGAAGAAGCAGGAGTGGAAATTTGGGTGGAAGGAGAAATACAAATATTTACTACATATACCTATTCTTGCATGTTCATATATTCACTATAATTTTAACAAAAGAACGTAGATGGCATTGAGCATTGCCATTTATATATCAGTTAACTGAAACACAAGGCAACCTCTTTAAACTATCCATTCCCTCGACAAGCATCTGGGTTGGGGTATGCAAGGCTGCTTGATGCTCTGCCAGAAATTCTGGCAGGTAGGGCAGAAACACAAAGAGCCCTGGAACCATTTGCCTGGTCTCTTTATGCCTGAACTGTGCTTTCCTTTAAGCCCTGTCTGGTGATAAAAGGAATTAAATGTTCTTATCAAGTTTGGGAAGGCTGGCACTGCTGGCTTCAAAGGGTCACTTTTGATTATGCAGCAGCCTTCAGCTTCAACAAGGAAGGGGAAGGGAAAAAGAGGATTTTGTCAGTACACAGCATTACAATACTCATTTTCACAACACAAACTGCCTTAGTTAAATATCTCTAGCTTGATTTATGACGACAGATCATAGCTCACAGTTCCTTGTGGTCTCACAGTAGCGTGCATGCAAGAAAACACATCCAAAACCTAAATTGGTTGCGGCATGAGTTTCACAGTCAACCTGCCAAGAACTCAGCACTTCACTCTTTACCAAAGTTTGAACGAGAAAAAGCAGGCATCCAAGACATGAAAAATAAGAGTTTGAAATGGAGATTGGGCTGGTAATTAAGAGCCCTGGACTTTGGTTGCAGCTCGGAGCCTCAGATTACCCTAGTGTAAAAGAAAAGAATTGGATTATGTGATCTTCAGGGTCTTTTTGGCTCCTAAAATTCTTTTTCTGACTGTGCTGTTACATAACCACACTGTCTGTCCTCTCACCCCACTAAGTCATTCTCCCCCAGCATCTCCTGATTGTTGGACTCAGGACTGGATCATTTTAGCATGACCCTTTTGGGTGCATTAATTTGCCTTCTGTTTATTTTTCCTCCCTCTTTCCAACAAAGTAGCCAGGCCCTTGTAGTTTCTTGCCTTTGGTATTTCCTTTTTTCCAGGGTTAACATCAGAAGAAGTTTGAAGTCAAGAGATATTCTTTTATTTCTATAGACATAAACTCACTGAGAGGATTACTCTGAAAATCTCCAAAGAGAGGGGATCAAAGAAAATAAGTTTTAGAAAGATGCAGGAGAGAGGAAAGAACGTTTTTCCTAGACTGGGAAAGTGAGACAGAAATGGTATTTGACAGCATGTTTCCTACATATGCTTTCCTACACCTTGAAGACAAGGGTGTGACTTGCCACAGCATATCTTAGGGGCCTGGACAGTCGGAAGCAGTGTTCCCAGACTTGGAATCACACCACCAGGTATGCCACTTATACCAGCAGAGGTTGGCTGTGACTGAAGTGAAGACTGAATGATGACAGGGGAAAGAGACAATGAGTATCAGTTATAATTTCAAGAAAAGCTGCAGCAGCAGAGTCTGCAGTGATCTTACTAACCTTCCTATTATAAGTTTTCACAGGAAAAGAATTGAACCATATCCTAGAATAGCTTAGATATGGAGGAAGAAGTAGAGCTGATCAGAAGTACATGGACTGTAGTGGACACTACACTGCACTCACAGACCTTCCCTTCAGTAGTAAAGGTCAATTTTCCTTATTGCTTAGAAGCCTGCAGCCCTATGACCCTCAGTTGTCAGCCCTAACCAGGAATTTCCCTCAGCTGAACGTTATATTCACTTCTCAAGGGTAGCCTGCATATCCGCTCAAAGTGAGGGTGCTCAGGAAAACTCCAAAAACCTGCTCCAGTCTCTGAGATCCCAGTGGATTTATGAGTCTTTTGAATATATCACACAGCCCAATTCCCCTCTCTGCCCAATCCTGCTTCGTTTCCTTGAATACTGTACATGTTAATCCTGAAACCATCTCTAATAATATTTCTGCACACAAATCCCAACCTTACAATCTGTGTCTCAAGTGCCTGACCTCAATACCTTATATGTAAGAAATCATTTCTCCCTCATTCGAAATCACTTAGTCCTTGATTTCTTCTTCTTTGAGGCTCTCTTATCCATTCAGTATTTACTGAAAAGCACAGGAATTGTGCTTCACTGGAAAGTGACAGAAATTGTGATAAGCCTTTAAATCCAAAACTAGACAAAAGACAGATATGTTTACTTCCCTCATATGTATGCTAACAATTTTTGTGTCCCTATGCTAAATATGTCTGATTTAACTCATTTGAAAGGCTTTCCATAGTTTTGAGGAGCATCAGTTTCAGTCAGTTCCTTGGGGACAGAAACCACATCTTCATATCTGCATCAGTTCCAGAATCATAAGGAAAGATAAGTCAAAAAGCTAAGGGAATTAACTAGTGTTGTGTGATACCACTTAACCGACTAAGAAAAGTATGCTATAACATTCACTTCTTCCTTTTATACATGGAGAAACTAAAGCATGAACTAGTTTATGTAACTTGCCAGGACAAAAAAAAAAAAAAGTCAGGTTTGAGCTCCAGAAGTGCCTTGATTTGCAATATGTGTTTTTTTTTTTTTTGTAACCAACTCCTCTGTACATTACACAAAAGGACATATAAGAGGCCTTAGTAATTGTCTGATGAATGAGGGAATAAATGAGACAATAAATGAATGGGCAATTATCTGTAGGTTACAGGAGCTAAATCTCTTAGTTTGTGACTTCTATGCTAGCTTTGGAGGCTTTTCTGTTGAGGAAAGGTTCACATTTCCTCATCATTTTGCAGCTATTATGATGTGCTCTTCGTGGATGTTACAGAGTGGAAATAATGCCTACTCTATATTTGGCTCTATAAACTTTCAGCTCCAGGGGACAGGGTTAAAATTTACCATTATAAATCACTCCCAGACTTAGTAGAATTGATGGAGATGTCTGCTTTCAGGGGACACCATAGCCAGAGGAAACCTTTCTTATGTAAGGAAACAAATAGTCCACTGCTGAGGATAACTTAAGGACAAAAATCAAAAGTCAAGGAAAATAAGACACACATCTACTGGGCTGCAGAGAACCAGAGTAGGAAGCTCCTAAAAAGAAATCACGATTCTTCCTAATCTCCCTACACCACACTCTCTCTTTATCCCACTTAAAGGTAAGACATTTTTACAGAAGATTATTTAGCAAGGATTTACTGCACAAGAGAATATGAGGTCCAAACTCCCTGGTCAAGTTTGTAGATGACTGATTTGTAACTCAATCCTTAAATGGGTTTCACTACCAGTCTCCTTCTTCATGGTCTCTATGGCCCAGATATGGCATAAAGAGAAAATAGGCATAATTTCTTACATCTCAGAAAAAAACTGTTTTGGGGCCAGATCTCCAAAAATATAGTTGATTACAGAATAAGACAGTTTTTCAGCTCAGCCCCACTGGAACATTATACAGTACATTTTACTTTCTAACATTTTCATTATCTTATATCTATTTTTATTATTTTGATTTTGCTTCATTACATCATGGTCATGGCTGCCTTTGTCTCTTATGATATCCCAAAGACCCATAATGAGTCTCTTTCTTATTATATGTGACCCAAAGATAAATCCACTTAAAATGAGCTTTAACAAGGAATACTTATCCCTAAAAATAGCTATCTCTTCTTGTTACCAAGAAAGATAGAGTATAGTAGAGCAAATCTAAATGGGCTGTTAAAATGGGAGGTTTCTGATTGCCTGCTCTAGAGAACTACTCAAGGTACATTTTGGAAATGTGCCTTCTTTATGGAAAGTGGCAGCTAGCCTTGCTGATGAAAATTCTTTAGCTTTCACTGTCTTTGGCATATGCTGGTGCCTGAAATCATGACTTCTATACTCCACTAGTTCAATGCACTCTGCTTCTAATGTTCCCTATAAGAAGTTAGCAAATCTAAAGTGTGTGATAGTATATTCTATCACTGTTTTGCTGGTCATCTTTAAGAAACACATAGAGAGGATACTTTAGTTAAGAAAAAAAGAAAAATGATAAATTATTTCCATTCTTTAATTTTCCTAATATGAAAGTGGAAAAAAAAAAAGGAAGATTAGACAGGAAAATCAAAACTGACTGCCTACTGGGTTAGGTATTGTACTTACTGTTTCTCTCATCCTCATGGCAACTATTAACTCCATTTTACAAATAAGATTTATGAGATTCCAAAAGTTCTGAGGATCAAATGAGACTATCCAAGGATGTGCATTGTAGGCTACAAAGCACATCACATATGAAAAGTCCTATTCTTTTATTTTAGGTTTGATTAAAAATCTATTAACAGCAATTAATGGTGTATTTATAGTTTTCTGATTTCTATCAATTCTAATACCAGTAGCCAGAGGACATGACTTACACTCTTATTTATTTAACCCATATTCAATTTGTCTTACAGCTTAGTAAGAATCAATCATATTATTTAGTTACCTTCAACTATAGCAAATATAAAATACTTATTTAACCTTGCCTAGTTACTCATCTTCAAATTATAAAGGCATGAAATGATCATAAAAATAACTCATATATTCCAAAGTATTAATATAGGTCTATCTTTATTCTAGGCAATGCCAAAGAATGCTCAAACTACTGCACAATTGCACTCATCTCACACACTAGTAAAGTAATGCTCAAAATTCTCCAAGCCAGGCTTCAGCAATATGTGAACCGTGAACTTCCTGATGTTCAAGCTGGTTTTAGAAAAGGCAGAAGAACCAGAGATCAAATTGCCAACATCCGCTGGGTCATCAAAAAAGCAAGAGAGTTCCAGAAAAACATGTAATTCTGCTTTATTGACTATGCCAAAGCCTTTGACTGTGTGGATCACAATAAACTGTGGAAAATTCTGAAAGAGATGGGAATACCAGACCACCTGACCTGCCTCTTGAGAAATTTGTATGCAGATCAGGAAGCAACAGTTAGAACTGGACATGGAACAACAGACTGGTTCCAAATAGGAAAAGGAGTACGTCAAGGCTATATATTGTCACCCTGTTTATTTAACTTATGTGCCGAGTACATCATGAGAAACACTGGACTAGAAGAAACACAAGCTGGAATCAAGATTGCCGGGAGAAATATCAATAACCTCAGATATGCAGATGACACCACCCTTATGGCAGAAAGTGAAGAGGAACTCAAAAGCCTCTTGATGAAAGTGAAACAGGAGAGTGAAAAAGTTGGCTTAAAGCTCATGATCTTCAGAAAACGAAGATCATGGCATCTGGTCCCATCACTTCATGGAAAATAGATGGGGAAACAGTGGAAACAGTGTCAGACTTTATTTTTCTGGGCTCCAAAATCACTGCAGATGGTGACTGCAGCCATGAAATTAAAAGATGCTTACTCCTTGGAAGGAAAGTTATGACCAACCTAGATAGCATATTAAAAAGCAGAGACATTACTTTGCCAACAAAGGTTCGTCTAGTCAAGGCTATGGTTTTTCCTGTGGTCATGTATGGATGTGAGAGTTGGACTGTGAAGAAGGCTGAGCGCCGAAGAATTGATGCTTTTGAACTGTGGTGTTGGAGAAGACTCTTGAGAGTCCCTTGGACTGCAAGGAGATCCAACCAGTCCATTCTGAAGGACATCAGCCCTGGGATTTCTTTGGAAGGAATGATGCTAAAGCTGAAACTCCAGTACTTTGGCCACCTCATGCGAAGAGTTGACTCATTGGAAAAGACTCTGATCTTAGGAGGGATTGGGGGCAGGAGGAGAAGGGGACGACAGAGGATGAGATGGCTGGATGGCATCACTGACTCGATGGATGTGAGTCTGAGTGAACTCCGGGAGTTGGTGATGGACAGGGAGGCCTGGTGTGCTGCGATTCATGGGGTTGCAAAGAGTCAGACAGGACTGAGCGACTGATCTGATCTGATCTTTATTCTAAGTTGAATTTATTTTGCTAATTCCTGCTATATATTGATTGTATGTCAATTTTCCCTAGTAGCTGCATTCACTAAGAAACAAAATTACAAGCTAGAGACAAGGATTGGTAGGTGATAGAGAAATGCACGACTCTGACTATCTAGTCCGTGGTTTATTGAAGTGGAAGAAGGAACAGACTCTAATGATGAGAATGAGTATTTCTATTGAGAGCACTTTACTGTCAGAAAGAATCCAATGTCATGTTCCCTCGGAACGGCCTCCTTCGAGCTCTCTCCATCACTCCCCCAGTCTGTGCCTTCTGTCTCACTTGCTGGACCACTGTAATGTGTCTTAATGGGGCTTCCTAACTTCAAGTCCTTCTCTTCCAAACATGACCACATTTGTTTCAATTATTTTTAAAAACATGAAGGTAACCACGTCACTTTCTTCTTCATAAGAATTTAATGGCCCCAAAGTATTTAATTGCAAAGGACCAGAACCTGCCGACTCAGCCTAGCAGTCTGGGTAAACAGTTGTGAAAGTAATTCCACTCCCGTCTTACTTTACTCTCTTACTTCTTCCAATGCATAGCTGATATTTCAAGCACACTAGACTGAGTTCTAGTTTCAAACTCAGCTTGGCCTCTCCGACTTGATACTTCTTCTGTGGTAATCCCTCTCCTTGAATTGCCTAAACTGTCACTCCCTAATTCATCCAATCATTCCAGGTAGAGATGTACCTCTTTCAAATTCATGTTCAAATTCCACCTCTAATTTATACAAACCTCAAGAATGACTAAATGTTGCCTTTCTTGCTATTACCATGAGTGGTAACTCAGATTTCAAATTAAACTTAATTACAGGAAATATTTATTATAAATGGTAATTTGCAAACCGAAATTACTATTAATCACATTTTATCTTCAAAACATTTCTGTAAAGTGTATATTTTAATTCTTATTTTATATAAGAGAAAATTAAGACTTTATTGTATAAAGCCAAATAATGTTTCCTAAAATATTCAGAAACTTCTTTTGCAAACAGCAATTTCCACAATTTGGTGACATTTATAAACAAGGGTAACTGAATAAATGCTCACATATGCAGTTGATTTTTAAACAAAAAAATATAAGTTTTTAGTCCCTTCACAAGAGTTGTCACTTACATAAAATCCAATACACTATTGAAGAAGTATATGTTATTTTTAATATAACATAATTCCAGATGCTTCGTTAAATGCCTTGATAGAACCTTGAAACAATTTATTCTATGCCCCAGCACCTCAGAATAGCTAATGAATCATAGATCAGAAGGACAGACAAAATTAAGCCATTTGTCAGTATTGGGCAGGTAGGTTAAAAAACTCAGCTTCACAAGTACCAGATGATGAAAGTTTAACTCCAGTTCATGTGAAGTATAAAGGCATGGGGTTTCAGCTAACAGTACATTTAATGTTATTAAGAACTGAGACATATCCATGAACAAACATGAAATCGGGCTTTGGGGAAGAGGCACAAAATCCAGGACAAAACAGCTCCCATATTCTCTGCTCCAGTTAGCATGTATCTATAACAGGTATGAGTTCAACCTCGATAAAATATGGTACTTTCTAATAATGGTGAAGAGGATAATGAAGGGTTTGAAATCAAGTGTTATGGGGAATTATTAAAGGAATTGATGATTATAGCCTAGTGTAGAGGGTGGGGAAGATTCAAGGAAGTCCACCACGGAAGCACAGAATAATATCAATAAATGAAGGTTACAGATGATAATTTTAACAACTGAATAGAGAAACACATTCAATTAGAACTCAACAAAAGCAGGCTATGATTCCCTTTGGCTCCAAAGATATCCCTTTTTCCTGACTCTTTCCCATTGCTTAAAATGATGCTGCTCAAAATGAGGTCTTCCATGAACTAAGAGCTTATAATAAACTGAGAGTTTCATGCTGCTTCTTGCAGAAAGTCTTGCTACATATAAAACAGCTGAACTAACTGGTGTGCTTAGTGACCTAGTACATTTACATCCTGGTGAAGCTCTCAATCTTGTAGATGAAAAGATCCCACTTCATCTTGTTCTAAGGTTCTGTACTCCTTCTACCCTCTACCCACAACCACAAGATGTAATCCTCAAAGCTATGTTGCCCAACTCTTATAAACAAAATCGTTATATACACCCAGGATATCATGGACATTTCTAATATTAAATATTCTATCCCCTTTTCCTCAAGGAGTAATCTTGAAGTGTTAGAAGAGGCACGCTGATTTTTTTTCTCAAAAACATGATATAAATGAACGATCCTTTTGCCTTCGAAAATCATGATTATAACACTACATGGATTTTTTTTTTCATTCTATCAGTGATGAAAACATTGTCAGAAAATAAGAAAAAAGTCTAAGCATGTCAACTAAAGTCATCAGCAGTGGGACAGTGTCCACTGTTAGTGCACTGGGGTACATTTTGATTTCCCTGAAATTCTGATGTACAGGTAGCTCCCTGCTCCATCCTTGAATTTAGTAGCCCTGTTAAAAAATAAACTTAATGTACACATTTAATCTATTAAGATTGAGGCTGTCATCCGTACAGCTGGACCACTTATCTCTGCCAGGGTGGTTGGCCAGACTGGAGGGATATACAGCAACTGTTGCACAGCCCTCCCACTAATATCCTCTGATCACTCCTGAGAACTTGAATAAAAGGTGTCAGAATCCATTATCACTATCAGGACAATAGCATCTCAATTCCAGAAACATGGTCCTTTCTTAGATCTAAACTTATGTGCATGCAAAAGTCACTCAGTTGAGTCCAGCTCTTTGCAACCCCATGGACTATAGCCCTCCAGGCTCCTCTGTTCATGGAATTCTTCAGGCAAGAATATTGGTGTGGGTAGCTGTTCCTTTCTCCAGGGGATCTTCCCAACCCAGGGATAGAACTCAGGTCTCCCACATTGCAGGCAAATTCTTTACCATCTGAGCCACCAGGGAAGCCCAAGTATACCAGAGTGGGTAGCCTATCCCTTCTCCAGGGGATCTTCCTGACCCAAGAATTGAACTAGGGTCTCTTGCATTGCAGGAGGATTCTTTACCAGCTGAGCTATCAGGGAAGCCCAAAATTTTATGCACAGACTCTAGGGGAAAAAAAAAAAAGTATTTCAAGCTTGGGAAAGGAGTACAAGACTGTATATTGTCACCCTGCTTATTTAACTTATGTGCAGAGAACATCATGCTAAATGTCAGGGTGCATGAATCACAAGGTGGGATCAAGATTGCTGAGAGAAATATCAACAACCTCAGATATGCAGATAATACCACTCTAATGGCAAAAAGTGAAGAAGATCTAAAGAGCCTTCCTTTAACATGTTAAGTCAGAATACCTGTTGTACATTTAGGCTACCTATCAGTAAGGAAGAGTATATTTAAAGTCCAATTAGGGGTGCTAGGTAATGCAAGTTACAGCATGGCATGTGAACACATTTAACTTGCTATTAAGTTTCCTTGGACAATAAAGATTGTTACAGGAAAGAAGAGACAAACAATAAACAGAATATATAAATCTATATTAATTCATTACAATACTACAAATATTTATTATTTACCTATGATGGTTCAAGGAGAAGGCAATGGTACCCCACTCCAGTACTCTTGCCTGGAAAATCCCATGGACAGAGGAGCCTGGTGCACTGTAGTCCATGGGGTCGCTAGGAGTCAGACACGACTGACTGACTTCACTTTCACTTTTCACTTTCATGCATTGGAGAAGGAAATGGCAACCCACTCCAGTGTTCTTGCCTGGAGAATCCCAGGGACGGGGGAGCCTGTGGACTGCCATCTATGGGGTCACACAGAGTCAGACACGACTGACGTGACTTAGCAGCATGATGGTTCAAGTAGTTGATAAGGCAGCCAGAAACAGTAATATTACAAACACAAACTCCACCTTCAAGGAGCTCAGTGTAATAGGGAAGCAAATGTACATACGAGTGATTATGTGGCAAGATGAGAAGGGCAATTAAAAAAAAATAAGTACAAGAAATAGAACTACAGAACAATCAGTGATTAATTCTAATTTGGAAATTCAAGGAAAATCTTTAAAGGAGACAATGCCAGGTTATGACTTTGATGAATGGATGGGCTTTCTCAAGTTGATGAATAATGGAGGGGAAAGAGAAAGTTCCAGATAGAGAAGACAGGTATGTAGAGGAACAAACGCACGAAATCACATGGAACCTTCAGGGAATTAAAAGTAAATTCATATATTCTGAACAGAGTGCATGTGGTCAAAAAAAAAAAAAAAAAACAGGAGAGATGAAGAAGACAGAAGACTAGAGAGATTGCAGGGGTCACAGTCTAAGTGGTCTAACATACAAAGTTGGTAAACTTTTGCCTTTTGCATTTAGGTAATCAGATGCCACAAGGAGGTTTTAATTAGTGAAGCAATATAATCTGATTTGTATGTTAAAAAGGTGATTTTTAATGACAATATAGAGAATTAACTGGGGTGAAGTGTGAAAAAGGGAAATGCAACCAATTATATGTATTCAATAAGCTTTTACAATATACACCTAAAGTTTTTACTCCTACTACGACACTTACGATCTCAAGCAATTGGGTAGTCCATGACGGATTATACCAGGTTAAAGAGTAGAAACTCTGCCTCCCCAACATCATCCTGTGAGACTAAATTCAAAGTCCCTTCCTCCTTTCTTTGCTGTATTGTCCATTAAACCTAGTTCTATTTCCATTCCTCTAAAGAAAAATCAAAGTTATAATCCAGCTAACTGTCATTTCCAGGCATGTGAAGCAGGATAAACCCAACTAGACACAGCCAGAACTTTGGCATAAATCAGCTAACCACATGGAGAGGATAGAGAAGTGATTTGGAGAAAAGCAATGGATAAAGGAAAGTGAAAGTCACTCAGTGTGTCGGACTCTTTGCTACCCCATGGACTATACAGTCCATGGAATTCTCCAGGCCATAGTACTGGAGAGGATAGCCTTTCCCTTCTCCAGGGGATCTTCCCAACTCATGGATTGGATCCAGGTCTACCGCACTGCAGGTGGATTCTTTACCAGCTGAACCACCAGGGAAGCACAAGAATACTGGAATGGGTGGGCTATCTCTTCTCCAGTGGATCTTCCCAACCCAGGGATGGACCCAGGGTTTCCTGCATTGCAGGCAGATTCTTTACTGACTGAGCTATCAGGGAAGCCCATGAATGAATGAAGGAAGCTGCTTATTTTGTGAGTAAGAATGAAGAGCAAGAGGTCATTGTGAATCCTTCACAGGCAAGGACATTTGCAACCATGGTTACATCCATAATGTGTGGCACATAGCAGTATTGCAATTAATGTTGACAGAAAGAAACAATTTTAAAAATAAGAATGAGGAAGTGGGAAGGAAGTTAGGAAAGAAACACGAGTAGGAAGAAGGGGAAGGGAAGAAAGAGGGAAGGAAATCAAACAAGAGGAAAATTTCATTGTGGGGGAATTCTAGCCAAATTAAATTAATTAAACTCATAAGGGAACAAATTTAGATAACTATAAGATCTAAAGAGCCATCATTTTACATATAAAATCATGATTAAAATAAAATTATTTTTCTTAAATTGAAGGTTTCAGTGATGAACATAGATGTTGACAGTTTAGCCCTCAAGGGAAATTCAGGAAGCCAGGAATTGCTCACTCAGCTGTGACACCACTGACAAAGATCTAAAAAGAACAGAACATTTGGTGAAGGAAAAAAAAATAACTGAATTCATGAATGCTTTGATGTGATCAACAGCATTTTCTGATATGCAGAGAGCACATGTCAAAGAGATGGACAAGATCAGCTCTCAAGAGGCTGAAGAAATCAGCTCAGAAAACTTCCCAGCCACTTCACCTTGGCCTGACTTGGCTGATTGTTAGAGATCCCTGAAGGATAATTGCATTAAAGTTGATAGAAGCATAATGTGTACTGTGTGTATGTTAAGGAAAATATCAAATGAATCACTTTTTCTTCATTTCACATTGCTGCATTAGCAGCAGAAGACTTCTTCAGCTGCATGAAGTTGGTAAGATTGTAGTTTCATTTGTATTTCTAATGAGCTTGGGGCCTTTGGAAAAAAGTTAAAAGCATTTGAGTAAATGTCCCTAAATCTTATTGTCATTTTAAAATTCAATGCATTGGGAAATCTGAGTTGTACAACATGTCAACTTGAGAGGAGCTAAATTTACTGCTCTCTAGTCAGCCAGTACTGTTCTTTTATAAGCCTACAAGTCTATTGTATCAAGCTCATTAACCTGTAGACAGTTTTAAAGCCTTCTACAAAAAAACTCATTTACAACACTGAATGGGTTAGGTACTGAATGCCCTGATTCTGTATGTTGTCAGCTCGTTGTCTGAAAACTCACTTTAGAGAGGATACTGTTGTATGCAGTCTTTGCTAAAAATAAATTTGAAGCAGGCAATTTTTATTTCTTTTATGTTTCAATCCAATTTAACATGGGAAGTAATTTACTGTAGTGTTTAAGAGCATAAGCTTCACGGTTGGATGTTTGAGTCCCACCTTTGCCACTCACTAAGCTGAATAATTTTGATCAAGTTATTAAGCATATCTGTATCTTCATTCTCTCAATAGGAAAATGGAAACAGTAAGACTGCCTATATAACTTAGAGCATCATTCAGTTAAGTTCAGTTGCTCAGTTGTGTCTGACTCTTTGTGATCCCATGAACTGCAGCAAGCCAGGCTTACCTGCCCATCACCAACTCCCGGACCTTGCTCAAACTCATGTCCATCGAGTCGGTGATGCCATCCAACCATCTCATCCTCTGTTAGCACCTTCGTCTTCTGCTTTCAATCTTTCCCAGCATCGGGGTCTTTTCCAATAAGTCAGTTCTTCACATCAGGTGGCCAAAGGATTGGAGTTTCAGCTTCAGCATCAGTCCTTCCAATGAACATCCAGGACTGATTTTCTTTAGTACTGACTAGTTGGATCTCCTTACAGTCCAGGAGCCTCTCAAGAGTCTTCTCCAACACTACAGTTCAAAAGCATCAATTCTTTGGTTCTCAGTTTTATTTATGGTCCAGCTCTCACATCCATATGTGACTATTGGAAACACCATTAGCTTTGACTATATGGACCTTTGTCAGTAAAATAGTGTCTCTGCTTTTTAATATGCTGTCTAGATTGGTAATAACTTTTCTTTTAAGGAGCAAGCATCTTTTACATTCATGACTGTAGTCAACATCTGTCAAAGCATCATTGGGAACACTAAATGAGCTAACCCTTGGAAGGTAATTATTATACCTGATATTTCTTAGAGCATGGTGCATATCTGGCACAAAATAAATACCATCAAAATATCTGGTATAGTAATAATGTGTGTACATGCTTAGTCGCTCAGTCATGTTCAACTCTTTGTGATCCCATGGACTGTAGCCTGCCAAGCTCCCCTGTCCATGGAATTTTCCTGGCAAGAATACTGGAGTGGGTTGCCATTTCCTACTCTGGGGGATCTTCCCATTCCAAGGATCGAACCCACATCTCTTGCGTCTCCTGCATTGGCAGACAGATACTTTACCATCATACTACCAGGGAAACCCCATAATAATATTTATTAATATTGTTATGAATACTCTATCTTTTTGGCCAATCTTTAGCTGCTAAAGTCCCTACATTCCCATTCCATAAATTTTCTGTTTGCTTAAAATTTTTCTTTACTCCATACTAATTTATCTGCCATTAAAAAAAAAAGAAACTATTTCAATGCACTTCACATACATACATATAAATTTCTCTGTCTCTCTTCGTGAACCTGAATGCTCACCTACTCACAGAAACAAAAGAACTTCTCAGAAAACAATATTTACCTTTAATTCATACTATGAATCTGATGGTCTAACCTGAAAAGAAATGCTAGTTATTGCCCATTAAATTGATTTTATAATCAAAAATAAGTCATGGTCCATGATTTGAAAAAAATTTTCTAAAAGACAGGGGCTAATCAGATAAACTGCTATATTATTAAATAATGATGTTAAGTAATGACTTATCCCTAGAACAATAGGTTTGCCTATTATTAGAGGCCTAAAATGACTTAATCGAAAAAAAAAAATGTATAGGAATGATAGATAGGCAGGATCGATTTTGCACTGGAACATACACTTCCACACCATAAATCCATGTTAAATGTGATCCATTCCTGAGTCTGATAAGTTCTTCTATCAACAATTGTCTCTGTAATATCTTTGTGATTCAGAACTGGGCATTAAAATAAAGGATACATGTCTAAGACCATTTCACTAATAATCTAAAACAAACAAATGATTTGTGTGGTGCATAGTCTCAGAAAAGGCTGACCAGAAATCATCCACTTAAGAAATAACTGATAATGCCAGAAAAGATTCTATTAACAGTATTGTGACTAACAGCTGATGGATTCTTACTGGTGTAGCTTTCTGAATATTCTGCTTGAACAATACAAAATAATACTGCATCTCCTGGGTAAATGAGACAACTGCTTAGTTGATTCTGTTTAGAAAATAAACTTATAAATAACTTGCTCCCATGACAGTCTAAAATAATTAATTTTGTCATCAGTATATGCTAGAAACCTTGTGCATGCAATCAATGTTGGGAGCCTAGGGAAGTCAATGAACCTCTTCTTTTAAAAAAATTTTTCAACACACAATATCAAACACTGGGAATAAAAAGTAGGATGATCATATTATAGTACTAATCAATTTATAAGTCCTCTGACAGTCCTAGAACCCAAGTTAAGATCTATATGACTATGAAAAAAATATTATATACATAGAATGAGAAGGGTTCTTTTCTTACCCAGTTCAACAACTTCCTTGAAGAGGTAAATAAAACAACTTACACTCTGATAAATTAGATGTGATCTATTACAATTTAACCCAACTTGTGTTTTTTTTAATTATTCATTTTTCTTTTTGATATTAGGGTAATACAGTAAGATATGAAGGCAAACACATTCCTGAAGAATGAATTCCACTAGTAGCACTACAAAACTAATCATGTTATTTGTACAAATTTATCTCATAAAATATCAGTGCAAAATAGTCTTTAAACATGTATGCTTAGACATGCTAGGTTGGAGAAACAGAAAACTTCTGTATGCATTGTGCAGGTTGCCAAACTCCATGATCACCTTTGTTTGGGATGATAGCCTATGTATTTCTTCATCTGGATGTTGTTAAAATGATGAGCATCTAAAACTGAAGAATCATGCTTACCACCATTTTGTCACTATTTTGATGTTTCATCTTTGGAAAACTGCTGTCAATGAGTTTCCTCCATTCTGCCTTATTGCAATTGACCAAATATATATTTCCATGTAAACAATCTAAAGAATTGGCTTTCTCAGACTCAATTCATGATTCCTGGGAGAGCTGTGGAAGAAAAGAGAACCTCTGAAAATAACATTTGTTGACTGATACAAGATAATGGAGCAGAAGGACGTAAGCTTAATTACTCTCGTGAAAACACCACAAACTGCTGAACAACCACTGACAAAAAAGACTGGAACCTAACAAAAAAGATATTCTACAAGAACAGTCTTATGGACTCTGTGGGAGAGGGAGAGGGTGGGAAGATTTGGGAGAATGGCATTGAAACATGTAAAATATCATGTATGAAACGAGATGCCAGTCCAGGTTCAATACACGATACTGGATGCTTGGGGCTAGTGCACTGGGACGACCCAGAGGGATGGTATGGGGAGGGAGGAGGGAGGAGGGTTCAGGATGGGGAGCACATGTATACCTGTGATGGATTCATTTTGATATTTGGCAAAACTAATACAATTATGTAAAGTTTAAAAACAAAATAAAAAAAAAAAATTCTACAATCAAAGCCAAAGAAGAAGCCAAAACAAAACTATGGGAGGGGTGCAATTGCAACTCAAATCCCATGCTTGCTAGGCGGGCAACTTACAAACTCCAGATATATCACAAAAGTTCTTCCACAGGAGTGAGAGTTCTGAGCCCCATCTCAGCTCCACAGTCTGGGGGTCTAGCACTGAAAGGATGCGCCTCCAGTGTATTGACTTTGAAGGCCAGGAGGGCTTGATCATAGGAACTCCACAGGACTGAGGGAAGCAGAAGCTTTCCTCTTTTGGAGGGCACACACAGGGTCTCATATGCACTGCATCTCAAAGAAAAAGCAGAGACTTCATAGGAGACTGGGCGAGACCTACATGCTGGTCTTAGAGGGACTCCTGGGGAGGTGAGGGTGTGGTTTTGGCTCTCTGTGTGGGGACAGAGACAGTGGTGGCAGTGGTTCTGGGGAGTACTCACTAGCATGAGACCTCTTGGAGGCTGCCATGTTCTCACCAAGATCTGGCTCTACCCAGTAGCTTAGAGGCCCCTGGGTTGGAACATGCCAGGCCAATGCACCAACAGAGTGGGGACACAGTGCCGAGTATTAGCAGACAGGCTGCCTAAAATTTTTCTGATCTCACAGCTGCCTGTTAAACACACCTCTTGACATGATCCTGTCTACCAGAGGAACAAGACTCAATTTACCTATCAATGAGCAGGAACTAGTTGTTCCCACAGGAAGCATGCATAAGCTTCTTAGTCCAGCCTCATCCACCAGGGGGAAGCATAAGGAACTACAACCCTTCAGCTTGAGGAAGGGAAACAGCAATCACATAAAACTAGACAAAATGAGAAGACAGAGGAATGTGTTCCAGGTGAAGGAACAAGATAAAACTCCAAAAGAACAACTAAGTGATGTGGTGATAGAAATCTACTCCAAAAAGAATTGAATGTAAATGAATAGTAAAGATGATTAAAGATCTCAGAGAAAGAATGGAGGCACAGACTGAAAAGATACAAGAAATGTTTAACAAAAAGTTAGAAGATCTAACATACAAAAAGAGATGAACAACACAATAACTGAAATAAAAACACAATAGAAGGAATTGATAGCAGACTAAATGAGGGAGAGGAACAGATAATTGAGCTGAAAGACAGAATGGTAGAAATCAGTACAGTGCAACAGGATAAAAAAAAAGAATGAAAAGATATGAAGACAGTTTAAGAGACCTCTGGAGCAATATGAAACACACCAACTATCACATTACAGAGGTCCCAGAAGGAAAAGAGATAAAGAGCATGGGAAAAGAAGAGATAATAGATGAAAACTTCCCTTACATGGGAAAGGAAATAGTCATCCAACTTCAGGAAACTCAAAGTCCCAGGCAGGATAAACCCAAGGAGGAACATGCCAAGACACAGAGCAACTAAATTGACAAAAATTAAAGACAAGGAGCAAATATTAAAAATAACAAGCAACAGATAACATACAAGGAAATCCCCATAATGTTATCACAGTTTTCTCAGCAAAACTCTGCAGGCCAGAAAGGAGTGACAAAATATATTTAAAATGATAAAAGAGAAAAACCTACAAACCAAGAATACTCTACTCAACAAGGCTGTCATTCAGATTCAACAGAGAAAGCAAAAGCTTTACAGATAAGCAAAGACTAACAGAATTCAGCACCACTAAATGAGGTTTACAACAAGTGCTAAAGGAACTTTCCCAAGCAGGAAAGAAGTCCCAACTAGCAACAAGAACATTATGGATGGGAAAGCTCATCAGGAAAGGCAAACACACAGTAAAGGTAAGAAAATCATCCACACACAAAATAGGACCTCAAAACCAGCAAATATGAGAAGATATGAGCACAAGGCAGGATATTAGAAATTTATTTGAAATTAAAAGCAAAGCAACTTAAAAAAACCCTGTTGATATATAGAGCTCTATATCAAAACCCCATGGTAACCACAAACTGAAAATCTGCAATAGATACAAAAAAGAAAAAGCAATCCAAAAAAAAAAAAAAAAACCACACTAAAGTTAGTAATCAAATCACAAGAAAAGAGAACAAAAGAAAAGAAAGGAAGAAAAAATGTTTTACAAACATAATCAAAAGCAATTAACAAAATGGCAATAAGAATATACATATATATCAATAACTACCTTAAACACAAAGTAAACTATTTATATGCTTCAACCAAAAGACATAGACTGACTGGATGAATACAAAAACAACAACTGTATATAAGTGTCAACAAGAGATCCACTTTAGATCTAGGGGCATATGCAGACTGAAACTGAGGGGATAGAAGAAAGAATGCCATAAAAATGGAAATCAAAAGAAAACTGGAGAAGCAATACTCGTATCAGCCAAAATAGACTGTGAAATAGAGACTGTTAAAAGATACAGTGGGAAACTGCATAATCAACAATGAATTGATCCCAGAAGAAGATATAACAATTGCAAATATGTAGTCACCCAACATGGGCTTCCCTGGTGGCATAGGTGGTAAAGAATCCATGGGCAATACAGGAGACCTGGGTTCGATCCCTGGGTTGGTAAAATACCCTGGAGGAGGGCATGGCAACCCCCTCTGGTTTCTTGCCTGAAGAATCCTTATGGACAGAGGAGCTTGGTGAGCTCAGTCCATAGGGTTGCAAAGAGTCAGACATGACTGAATGACTAAGCACAGCCCGTACACCCAACATAGGAGGATTTCAAAATACAAGGTAAATGTTAACAGCCATAAAATGAGAAATCAACAGTAACACAATAATAGTGGGGGACTTTAACACCCCACTTTCCTCAAACGACAGATCATTCAGACAGAAAATGAATTAAAATAACCACAGGCCTTAAATGACACATTATACCAGAACAACTAAATTGATATTTATAAAGGATTTCATCAGAAAGCACAGAATACACATTCATAACAAGTGCACATGGAACATACTCTATGATTGATCACCTGCTGGGCCACAAACCAAACCTCAGTAAATTTAAGAAAGCTGAAATCATATCAAGTATCTTTTCTGGCCACAATGCTATGAGATTAGAAGTCAACTACAAGAAAAAAAAAACTGTAAAAAGCAAAACAAAAAAACATGTGAAGGCTAAACAGTATGCTACCAAAAACCAATGGATCACTGAAGAAATCAAAGAGGAAATAAAACATATGAGAGACAAACGAAAATGAAAACACAACAATCCAAAACATATAGGACACAGCAAAAGTAGTTCTAAGAGGAAAGTTTATATCAATACAATTTTACCTTTGGAGAGAAGAAATATCTCAGGTAAAAAACCTACAGCTAAAGCAACTACAGAAAGAAGAACAAACAAAATTCAGAGTTAGGTAGAAGGAAAGAAATCATAAAGATCAGAGTAGAAGTGAATGAAATAGAGACAAAGAAAACAATAAGAAAAATCAATTAAATGAAAAGCTGGTTCTTTGAAAAGATAAAGTTGATAAACCTTTAGCCAGACTCATCAAGCTAAAAAGGGAGTGGGCTCAAATCAATAACATTAGAAATGAAAAAGGAGACGTTATAACAGACACCACAGAAATACAAAGAATCATAAGAGACTACTATAAACAATATGTCAATAAAATGGACAAATGTTTTTTGGTTGAAGCATAAAATTAGAAAAAAATGGACAAATTCTTAGAAAGGTACAATCTCCCAAGGCTGATCCAGGAAAAACAGAAGTATGAACAGATTGATCTCAAGTACTGAGATTGAAATGGTGATTAATAAACTCTCCACAAACCAAAGTCCAGGACCTGATGGCTTCTCAGCCAAACTTCTATCAAACATTTAGAGAAGAGTTAACAGTTATACTTCTGAAATTACTGCAAAAAATTGCAGTGGAAGGAACATTTTCAAACTCATTCTATGAGGCCACTATCACCCTGATACAAAAACTAGACAAAGGTATCACAAAAAAATAAATTACAGGCCAGTATCACTGATGAACATAGGCACAAAGATCTGCAACAAAATACAAGCAGACAGAATACTACAATATATTAAAAGGATCATACACCATGATCAAATGAGATTTATTCCCAGGCTACAAGATTTTTTCAATATCTGTAAATCAATCAATGTAATACACAACACTAACAAAATGAAGGATAAAAACCAAATGATCATCTCAATAAAGGCAGAAAAAGCTTTTGGTAAGATTCAATACTGATTCATGGTAAGAAGTCTACAAAAAGTGGGCACAGAGGGGACGCATCTCAACATAATAAAGGCCATATATGACAAACCTACAGCTAATGTCATGTTCAATGGTGAAAAGCTGAAAGCATTTCCTTTAAGATCAGGAAAAGAAAATGATGCCTATTATTGCCAATTTTTATCAACATAGTTTTGGAAGATCTAGCCATGGCGATCAGAGAAGAACAAGAAATAAAGGGCATCCAAACTGGAAAACAGTAAGCAAAACTGTCACTGTTTGCAGATGACATGATACTACACATAGAAAATCCTAAAAATGTTTCCCCAAAACTACTAGTTTCATCAATGAATTCAGTAAAGTTGTAGGATAGAAAACTAATACACAGAAGCCTGTTGCATTTCCATACACTAACAACAAAAGATCAGAAAGAAATTAAGAAATCAATACCATTTACCATTACATTGAAAAGAAGAAAATACCTAGGAATAAATCTACCTAAGGAGATAAAAGACCTGTACTCTTAAAACTATAAGACTTTGATGAAAGAAATTGAAGATGACACAAACAGATGAAAAGATACACTATGTTCTTGGACTGAAGAGTTTATATTGTTAAAATGACTACTACCCAAAGCAATCTAAAGAGTCAATGCAATCCTTATCAAATTACCAATGGTATTTTTTCACAAAAATAAAACCAAATAATTAAATGTATATGGAGACACACAAAAAATCTCAAATAATAAAACAATCTTAAGAAAAACAGCTGGAGGGATCAGGCCCTTTGACTTCAGACTATACTACAAAGCTACAGTAATCAAAAGAGTATGATTCAAGCACAGAAACCAATACAGATCAATGGAACAGGACAGAAAGCCCAGAAATAAACCTACCCACTAATGGTCAGTTAATCGATAAAGGAGGCAAGATTTACAATGG
This sequence comes from Bos indicus x Bos taurus, assembly GCF_003369695.1. NCBI lineage: Eukaryota > Metazoa > Chordata > Mammalia > Artiodactyla > Bovidae > Bos > Bos indicus x Bos taurus. Next base: position 39,291,869 of record NC_040086.1, read on the forward strand.
AAAAAAGACAGTCTCTAGATAACTAATGGGAATTTGCTGTATGACTCAGGGAATGCAAACAGGGACTCTGTGAAAATCTAGAAGGGTGGGATGGGGAGGTGGATGGTGGGAAAGTTGGGGAGGGAGGGGACATGGGTGTACCTATGGCTGATTCTTGCTGATGTTTGACAGAAAGCCATGAAATTCTGTAAAGAAATTATCCTTCAATTAAAAAAAATAAAGTGGCAAGAAAATATGATACAAAGGAACTTATTTACAAAACAGAAACAGACTTACAGACACAGAAGATAAATTTATGGTTACCAAAGGGGAAAGGGAGGGAGGCGGTATAAATCAGGAGTTTGGGATTAGCAGATACAAACTACTGTATATAAAATAAACAATAAGGTCCTATTGGGCTTCCCTAGTGGCCCAGATGGTAAAGCACCTGCCTGCAATGTGGGAGACCTGGGTTTGATCCCTGGGTCGGGAAGAACCCCTGGAGAAGGAAATGGCAACCCACTCCAGTACTCTTGCCTGGAAAATTCCATGGATGTAGGAGCCTGGTAGGCTACATTCCAAGGGGTTGCAAAGAGTCAGACATGACTGAGCAACTTCACTTTCACTTTAATGTTAATACAGGGAACTATGTTCAATAACATGTAATAAAATATAATAGAAAATAATCTGAAAAAACATAACTGAATCACTTTGCTGTACACCAGAAACTAACACAACATTGTAAATCAACTATACTTCAATAAAAACAACCAACCAAACAAAAGAACATGAAAAACAAAAAGACTGTCTTCAACAAGTGGGCCTGGGAAAATTGGACAACTACATGTAAATATATGAAATTCAAACATTCTTTAACACCATATACAAAAATAAACTCAAAATAGACTAAAGACCTAAATGTAAGACCAGATGCTACAAAACTCTTAGAGTAAAACAGAGGAAGAAACCTCTGTGACATAAATTGCAGTGATATCACTTTTGATCCACCTTCTAGAGTAATAGAAATAAAAATAAACAAATGGGACTTATGAAATGTAAAAGCATTTGCACAGCAAATTAAACAATAAACAATAAGACAGTCTACTGAATTGGAGACTATATTTGTAAACAATAGGACTAAAAAGGGATTAATATTCAAAATCAACAACAGCTAATGCAGCTCAATATCAAAATAAATAAATAAAAACAGCCCAATCAAAAAAATGAACAGAAGACCTAAAGAGACATTTCTCCAAAGAAAACATACAGATGGCCAAGAGGCATGTGAAAAAATGCTCAAAATGCTAATTATTAGAGAAATACAAGTCAAAACTATGATGAGATATCACCTCACACCAGTTAGAATGGCCTTCATCAAACAATACATGCTGGAGAGGATATATAGAAAAGGGGAACCCTCCTACACTATTGGTGGGAATGTATATTGGCACAGCCACTATGGAGAACAAGTATGGTGGCTCCTTAAAAAACTAAAATAAAGCTACGATATGATCCAGCAGTTCCAGTCCTGGGCACATATCTGGAGAAAACCATAGTTCAAAAAGATACATGCACAGCAATGTTCATTGTAGCGCTATTTACAATAACCCACACATTTAGGAAGCAACCTAAATGTCCATCAACAGATGAATGGATAAAAAGAAGTGGTACATTTTATACAATGGAATATTGTTGTTTGGTCATTAAATTGTGTCCGACTCTTTTGGGACCCCATGGACTATAGTCGATGTCTGTCAGTGGGATTTCCCAGGCAAGAGTACTGGAATGGGTTGCCACTTCCTTCTCCAGGGACTCTTCCCAACCCAAATATCGAACCCAAGTATCCAGCACTGACATGGCAGATTCTTTACCACTGAGCCACTAGGGAAGCCTCACAATGGAATATTATTCATCCCTTAAAAAGAATGAAACAATGCCATTTGCAGCAACATGGATGGGCCTAGAGATCATATTACTAAGTAAGGTAAGTCAGACACAGAAAGAAAATTACATTTGATATCATTTACATGTAAAATCTAAAAAAAATGATAGAAATGAACTTATTTATAAAAAAGAAACAGACTCACAGATTTAGAAAACAAAATTGTGGTTACCAAAGGGGAGAGATGAGGGAAAGGAATAAATTAGAAATCTGGGATAAACCTATATACACTACTATATTTAAAACAGATAATCAACAAGGACCTATGGATATCACAGGGAACTCTGCTAAATATTCTGCAATTGGATAAACTGGAAAAGAATTTGAAAAAGGATAGATATGTGTGTATGCATAACTGAATCACTTTGCTGTACACCTGAAACTAAGGTAACACTGTCAATAAACCATATTTAAATAATAAAAAAACAGATAAAGACCAAAACCTCATGGGGTTTACATTCTAGTTGAAAAGAGAAAATTAATGAGAGAATAAATAGTTATATAAAATAATTTCATATGATGATGAAGTGAAAATAATATTAGAAACTAAAATGTTCATTTGTAAATAAGAGAAAATTGTTATCTCTGGGATATTTTTGAGTCTTTCTTACATGGTCCCAAGATGACTAGAAATATCATGGTAAAAATAGAAAAATAAAAGGGAAGGTCCACTCAAAAGAATACAGAAAAATATGAGATTAGGGACCTTAGAAATTCATATACTCATGACAATGAGAACAGGATGTATGTGGTTCTACAGTTCCCAAACACCTGATTGCAAATTTTCTCCCTACTAGTGCTGCTTTATTTTTGACAGTTTCCTCAGGATCTATGGCCTTAAATGATGCATGGTGAAGGAGGAAAATGGGATTACTCCTTTGTGCCATACCTGAATTTAATGTCTCACAGCAATGCCCAAGATTTTTACTTTGGGTCTTGCAAAAGTAGTATCTCTCCATGAGGGATAGGCAAAACTGGAGGCAAGAAAGACCTGAGTGCCTGAAAATAGAGCCATTATATTTAGCCTAAGAAAAAGAAATGGCAGCCAGAAGTAATTATGAACATTATAGCAAGTATGATTTATTGAGTTTCCACTCTGACTTATGTATTGAAGAGGCATCTGTATACTTTACCCAAATAAATTCAAAGACCCAGTGTAACCTAACTTTCAGGAAAAGTCACATTCAAAGTAACACAATCCAGCTGTCAAAAGACATTTCTAAATAGTTCTGCTCATTACTTGTATTTGAATTAAACTTCTTAAATTGAAAAAAAAAGTATGCTTTTATTTTTCTCAGCAATAAACTACGGTCTTTAGAATATTTCTGTAAATATGTAAATCAATCCCTGACTCACCCAAAAAAAGAAAGAAAAGGAAGAAAAAGTCAGCTACGTGGTCTGGCTCAAAAAAACCAAAAAGTAAAAAAGGATGCAGGCTTAGACAGAGCCATGATGAAGAAACGACTAGGACTGAAATTGGAAGTACACCTGAATTCAGTTGAAATGAACACTACTGTTATTACAATTATTTTCTAACATTGAATCAAAAAAATCCAGGAGATTTGAAGGCTTATAAATTAGTTTTTTGCTTTTCTATTCAAATAAGCTTCCCCCGCCCCCTTGAGGGTATTTTTTAATCTTTATATTATTTTGATCTTTCATTGCTAGAAAATTTTATAACATTGTGGCTGGTATATTGAGGTCATCTTGTTTCTGAGGTATCAGTCAATCATAAATGTTGCTGAAATGAAATTCTCTCTACTGCTGATAAATTTCTCCTGTGTGATCAGTCTTGCTAACTTGCTGGAAACAAATGAGTGACAGACAGTTCTGAGGGATGGAGACTGGAACTGAGATAAACAGACAGAGATATGAAAGCGCAAAACAATATAATGTAGAACATTATCCAACTGCAGCTTCCAGTCACTGTATGCAGCCATCCAACCCATTCATTCCCATGATATCCCCTAAGGAAGCTATACAACATAAAAGCACAGATTTGTTTCGGAATGAGAAAAATCAACCTAACAATTTTCCATACTTTTATATTTACAGTCAACTATATGAAATATTCAAGTAGGAAATTACCCTGGTATCTAAATCATACATAAATAATTCAAGTTGTCATCTTTTGGCAGATCCACTAAAAGCACTGTTTTCATTTTTGAAACAATTGAGAATTTTAATGTAGAAGAACATATGTATAGGGAATACACCCACAATGTTTTATTATAAAGCCTGTCAAGCTCCCATGTTCCCAAATGATGTACCTGATGTACAGGTTCAGAGCCTGACATTCTATTAAGAACTAGTGATTAGCAGGCCAGAGGGGATGCCTTACTTTGCATAAAGACATCTAATAGAGTTTCACATGGTAGATGGCATTTACAGTAATAATTTTATGATACTGTTCTAAAGACAGAAAACAATTTATTTTGAAGATTAGGCTAACTGATTATGAATCATTTAAGAAATGATTCAAGTGTTTAATATCCACCTGTCAGTCTATTTGGTTTTTTAGATGAGAAAGGTGAGATAAAATACAGTCCTTACCACAAAAAGGTGGTGCTAGAGGTAAAGAACCTGCCTGCCAATGCAGGAAATGTAAGCGACACAGGTTTGATACCTGGGTCAGGAAGATCCCTTGGAGGAGAGCATGGCAACCCACTCCAGTATCCTTGCCTGGAGAATTCCATGGACAGAAGAGCCTGGCGGGCTATGGTCCATAGGGTTGCAAAAAGTCAGACACGACTGAAGCAACTTAGCACGCATGTACCACAAAGAAGTCCCACTACACTTAAGGAACAATGTATACATATTTTTTAAATGAGCTTTATATAAAGTATTCACTGTATAGCAGCTTCCTTGTAAATTAGAATGATATGTAACATTTCAAAAAATTCTTCATTTGCTTTATTAAACTACTTGTGATCAGAGATTCCATTTTATAATTTTCAGTCTATTGACTATCACCCAAGGTGAGAGAGAGAACACTAACATAAATTCAGTTGTCCTCATGTCAAATATTTGGCAGATCCTAAAGTAGCTATCTCAGAGAAGGCGATGGCACCCCACTCCAGTACTCTTGCCTGGAAAATCCCATGGATGGAGGAGCCTGGTGGGCTGCTGTCTATGGGATCGTACAGAGTCGGACACGACTGAAGCGACTTAGCAGCAGCAAAGTAGCTATCTATATAGTTACAAGGTTTTAGCTGGAAGGAATACAGATATACAGGTAAGCGAAGCTTCTCATGCCATATTAGGTTATGCTTAGTTGGATCAAAAATCACGGAGATGCTGGTTTTGTAACCATGGAGAGGTATACAAAAATAAGTTTTGTAATTGGTCATGATGAATTTATCTATTAAATATTTATTGAAAGTATACTATGTACTGGCATGTGTTCTAAATACTTATTTTGAATATAGAGATGAATTAAATACACAGTTCACAATGAAAGATAAAAACATGTATATTGTTAAAATTATTATAGTAGATTTATACTAATACTTTGGATGATATTTTTGGAGCCACAGGAAAGTACAACAAATTCCTGAGGGTTGCAGGGTGGGCAGGAAATTAGCAGAGATTTCACTGAGGTAGTGATATTCAAGGTGGGTTCTAAAGGGTAATTTAGACATTGCATTCTAGGATAAGTCAAGAAATTTACATGAAAAGGTAAAATACCCAGATTAGCCAATGCAATATTGATGAAGAAAATCAGAGGACTGACACTACTTGAATTCAACACTTACTGCAAAGCTGCAGTGATCAAGACAGTATAGTGCTGACAAAAGATTAGACAAACAACAAGCAATATAGCAGAATAAAGAGGCCAGAAATAGACCCGTATAAATATAGACAATTGATCTTTGATAAATAAACCCAGGCTATTCAACAGAGTAAAACTAAGTCTTTTCAAAAAATGTTGCTAGAAAAACTGGACATTTGCATATCAAAAAGAAAAGGAAAAAAAGAGTCAAGACACTGACCTTAAATATTGCACAAAAATTAAGTCATACTATAGGCTTAAGAGTATGATATAAAGTTATGAAACTAGAAAATAACAGGAAAAACTCTAGTTGAGCATTGTTTTAGCCATAGATTTAGATGAAATACTGAAGGCACAATCCATGAAAGAAAAAAATGGTAAATTGGATTTCATTAAAATTTAAAAAACTGCTTCTCTGCAAAGGAAAGAATGAAAAGAACCACTAAACTATTAAAAGAATGAAAAAAAAAACAACAACAACAAAAAAAACAAGACATAGCTGGTAGAAACTGTTTGCAAGGATTTGCTTGTATCTAAAATATTTAAAGAATTCTTAAAAATTAACAGTAGGAAAACAAACAACTCAGTTAGAAAGTGGGCAAAAGTTCTAAATGGAAATCTCACCAAAGAAGACATATAAATAGCAAATAAGCATATGGAAAAATGTTAATCAAATGTCATTAGAGAATTGCAAATTAATACAACAATGCTACAACACTATACACCTATTAGAATGGCTAAAATCCATAGCACTCATAACATCAGATGCTGGCAAGGGTGTGGAGGCATAGGAACTCTCATTCATTGCCAGTGGGATTGCAAAATGGTACAGCTACTTTGGAAAAAGTTTGATAGCTTCTTGAAATACTACACATACTTTTACCATAAGATCCCACAATCACACTCCTTGATAGCTACACATGGGATGTTTATAGCTGCTTTATTCATAGTTGTGAAAATCAGAAGCAACCAAGATATCCTTCAACAAGTGAATGGAGAAACAAACTGTGACACATCCATACAATGGACTATTAGTCACTGATTAAAAAGAAATATGTCATCAAGCCACAAAAAGACGTGGAAGAACCTCTAATGCATATTGCTAAGTGAAAGGAGCCAGTCGAAAAGTCTACACACTACACAATTTGAATAATATTACATTCCAGAAAAACAAAACTACAGAGACAACAAACAGATTGGTAGTTGCCAGTTGAGTTGTGGTGGGAGAAAGGAGTATGTTAAGAAGGGGAGACAAGAAAGAGGAGGTAAGTGGAGCACAGGGAATTCTTAGGGGAGTGAAACTAAGCTCTATATGATACTAAAATGGTGGATACATAATTTTCTGCATTTGTCAAAATTCATAGAATGTACAACCAATGAACTCTAATGTAAATGGACATCAGCTAATGGTAATGCATCAGTATTGGTTAATCAATTGTTAAAAACATACCACACCAATGCAAGATATTAAAACAGAAGAAATGACAGGAGTGGGGGAAAAGGGAGTATATGAAAACTCTGTATTTTCTGTTCAGCTGTTCTACAAATTGATATTGACAGAAAATACAGAGTTTTCATATACTCCCTTTTCCCCCACTCCTGTCATTTCTTCTGTTTTAATATCTTGCATTGGTGTGGTATGTTTTTAACAATTGATTAACCAATACTGATGCATTACCATTAGCTGATGTCCATTTACATTAGAGTTCATTAGTTGTACATTCTATGAATTTTGACAAATGCAGAATATGTAAAGTTTAAAAATAAAATAAAATTATTAAATGTATAAAAAATAAATAAATAAAACTGATGTAAAAAATAAAGTCTAATTATCTTAAAAGTATAATTGATATACTAAAGAGAGGAGATAAAATACAATCATATAAAATACTCAAAATCACAAGAGAGAAAAATGGGGGTAAGAAACAAAAACAAATACAATGAATATTTACACACACAGAGGATAAGGATCTGACTATATCAATAACTCATTTTATATATAAATGGTCTGAACACACCCATTAAATGACAAATGTTTTCAAAGTAGATTTTAAGAAAACAAGATCCAGCTGTGTGCTGTCCATAAGAAATAAACCTTAAATTTACACCCACTCAGATGGATAAAAATTATGGGGACAGAGAGAAAGCTTCACTATGCTAACACTAATCAAAAGCAAGCTGGGTGATTATATTAATTTCCAGTTAAGCAGGGATCATTAGGGGCATTATGTAATGATAAAGGGGATAATTTTTAAAGAAGACATAACAATCCCAGATGTGAATGCTCCTTACAAAAGAATGTCAAAATACATGAAGCAAAAACAGAAAACTGCAAGGATAAATAGATGAATTCAGTATTATAGTTGGAGGTTTCAACTTCTCTCTGCCAGTTATTGATAGCTCAGGTAGGCAGAAAATCAGTAACAATATACATGACCTGAATAGTACTATCAATCAACTTGATCTAGCTTCTATTTGTAGAATACTCCAGCCAACATCCAAAACCACATTCTTTTCAAGCCTATATGTTCACCAAGAGAGACCATGTTCTGGAACCATAATAAATATGCCACCAAATTTTAAAGAATAGAAACCACACAAAGGATGTTTCCAGGCCTCAGTGGAATTAATCTGGAAATCAATAACAGAAAGGTAGCTGGAAAATCACCGAATATATAGAAACTAAACAGCATATTTCTAAATAACCTATGGGTCAAAGATATTTTAAAAGAAACAGTTTAAATGACTGAAATGGCATGACAAATGCATTGAACTCTAATGTATCTTGCTGTGTAGAACTGATAGAAAGTAGGACTGGAAAACAGACAGGAGGACAGGATTCAAAATGCAAAAAGCTTTCCTGAGCATAATAAGTGTAGTCTTTATTCTGTAAGTGAAACTGCACCACTGAAGTCACTGAGCTCATATATGCATTTACCAGAGATACAGACAAACCAATATGTATAGACAAATCAATATAAAAATAGGATCTGCCATATGGTAACTATTTTTAAGGAATCATCAATACCTCTCCTGGGCATATATCCAGAGAAAACCATAATTTGAAAAGATATTTGCACCCCAATATTCACTGCAGCACTATTTACAATAGCCAGAACATGGAAGCAACCTAAATGTCCATCAACAGAGGAATAGATAAAGAAGATGCGGTACATGTATACAATGGAATATTATTCAGCCACAAAAGAGAACAAAATGCCATTTACAGCAATCTGGATGAACCTAGAGATTGGCATACTGAGTGAAATAAATCAGACAGAGAAAGATAAACATCATATGCTATCACTTACATGCATGCACGCATGCTCATTCACTTCAGTTGTGTCTGACTCTTTGCAACACTATGCAGTGTAGCCCTCCAGGCTCCTCTGTCCATGGGATTCTCCAGGCGAGAATACTGGAGTGAGTTACCATGCTCTCCTCCAGGGGATCTTCCTGACCTAGGGCTCGAAAATATGTCTCCCGAATTGTAGGCAGATTCTTTAGTTACTGAGCCACCTAGGAACCCCCTGGAATATGAAAAAATAAAAAGGGACAAATGAACTTGTCTACAAAACAGAAACAGAGTTACAGATAGATAAAACAAAGTTATGATTACTGGGGGATAATGGAGGAGACAATAAATTGGGAGACTTATATTGACATATACACGTGCTATATATAAAAGAGACACCTAATAAAGACCTCTCCTTCATGGGTTGCACTCATGTGGTGGTGAAGGGGCTTGCATAACTCAATAAAGCTATAAACCATGCCATACCGGGTCACTCAAGATGGGAGGGTCATGGTGGAGAGTTCTGACAAAACTGGAGGAGAGAATTGCTAGCCACTCTAGTATTCTTGCCATAAGAACCCCATGAACAGTATGAAAAGGCAAAAAGATATGACACTGGAAGATGAGCCCCACCCCCCAGGCCAAAAGGGGTCCAATGTGCTATTGGGGAAGAGCGAGGGGCAATTACTAACAGCTCCAGAAAGAATGAAGAGGCCTGGCCAAAGAGGAAATGAAGCTCAGCTGTGGATGGGTCTGGTGATGAAAGTAAAGTCCTATGCTGTAAAATACAATACTGCATTGGAACCTGGACTGTTAGGTCCATGAATCAAGGTAAATTGGATGTGATCAAGCAGGAAATGGAAAGAGTGAATATCGACATCTGAGGAATAAATGAACTAAAGTGGACGGGAATGGAAGATTTAATTCAGATGACATTATATCTACTACTGCGGGCAAGAATCCCTTGGAAGAAACGGAGTAGCCCTCACAGTCAACAAGAGTCCAAAATGAAGTACTTGGGTGCAATCTCAAAAATGGCAGAAAGATCTTGGTTCATTTCCAAGGCAAATTGATCAATATAGAATTCAACATCACAGTAATTCATCATCACAGTAATTCAAATCTATGCCCCAACCATGAAGGCCAAAGAAGCTGAAGTTGATCAGTTCTCTGAAGACCAAGACTTTCTATAACTAAAACCAAGAAAAGATGTCCTTTTCATTATAGGGGATTGGAATGCAAAAGTAAGAAGTCAAGATATACCTGGAATAATATGCAAATTTGGCCTGTAGTACAGAATAAAGCAAGGCAAAGTCTAACAGATTTGTCAAGAGAACACACTAATCATAGCAAACACCTTGTTTCAACAACACAAGAGACAACTTCACACATGGAAATCACCAGATGGTCAATATTGAAGTCAGAATGATTATATTCTTTGCAGCCAAAGATGGAGAAGCTCCATACAGTCAGCAAAAACAAGACCTGGAGCTGACTGTGGCTCAGATCATGAGATCCTTCTTGCAAAATTCAGGCTTAAACTGAAGAATGTAGGGAAAAGCACTAGGCCATTCAGGTACTTGTTGTTCAGTTGCTAAGTCATGTCTGACTCTTTGCAACTCTATGGACCACAGCATGCCAGGCTTCTCTGTCCTTCATTGTCTTCCAAAGTTTGCTCCAACTCAAATCCATTGAGTTGCAGATGCCATCCAACATCTCATCCTCTGTCCTGCCTTGTTCTCCTGCTTTCAATCTTCCCAGTAGTAGGGTCTTTTCCAATGGGTCGGCTCATTACATCAGATGGCCAATGTACTGGAGCTTCAGATTCAGCATTAGTCCTTCTAAAGAATATTCAGGGGTAATTTCCTTAAGGGTTGACTGGTTTGATGTTTTTGCTGTCCAAGGAATCTCAAGAGTCTTCTCCAGCACCAGAAATCAAAAGGGTCAAAACTTCCATGCTTAGTCTTCTTTATGGTCCAGCTCTCACAACCATACATGACTAACGGAAAAACCATAGTTTTAACTATATACTCCTTTGTAGCAAATTGATGTCTCTACTTTTTAATGTGCTACCTAAGTCTGTCATTGCTTTTATTTCAAGGAGCAAACATCTTTTAGTTTCATGGCTGCTGTCACTATCCACAGTGATTATGGAGGCCAGTGAAATATAAAGTCTGCCACTGTTTGCAACTTTTGCCCCATCTGTTCGCCATGAAATGATGGGACCAGATGCTATGATCTTCGTTTTTTGAATGTTGAGTTTTAAGTCAGGTTTTTCACTCTCCTCTTTAACCTTCATCAAGAAGCTCTTTCTTTCCTCTTCTCTATCTGCCATTAGAGTGGTATTATATGCATATCTGAAGTTGTTGATATTTCTCTCAGAAATCTTCATTCCAGCTTGTGATTCATCCAGCTGGCATTTTGCATGAAGTTAAATGGAACAACAGACTGGTTCCAAATAGGTAAAGGAGTATGTCAAGGCTGTATATTGTCACCCTATTTATTTAATTTATATGTAGAGTACATCATGATAAATGCTGGGCTGGAGGAAGCACATGATGGAATCAAGACTGCTGGGAGAAATATCAATTATCTCAGATATGCAGATGACAGCACCCCTATGGCAGAAAGTGAAGAGGAACTAAAGAGCCTCTAGATGAAAGTGAAAGAGGAGAGTGAAAAGTTGGCTTAAAACTCAATATTCATAAAACTAAGATAATAGCATCTTGTCCCATCACTTCATAGCAAATAGATGGGGAAACAGTGGAAACAGTGGCAGACTTTATTTTTCTGGGCTCCAAAATCACTGCAGATGGTGATTGCAGCCATGAAATTAAAAGACGCTTACTCCTTGGAAGGAAAGTTATGACCAACCTCGAAAGCATATTAAAAAGCAGAGACTTTATTTTGCCAACAAAGTTCTGTCTAGTCAAGGCTATTGTTTCCAGTGGTCATGTATGGATGTGAGAGTTGGACTATAAATAAAGCCAAGTGGCGAAGAATTGATGCTTTTGAACTGTGGTGTTGGAGAAGACTCTTGAGAGTCCAACTAGTCCATCCTAAAGGAGATCAGTCCTGGGTGTTCATTGGAAGGATTGATGTTGAAGCTGAAACTCCAATCCTTTGGCTACCTGATGCGAAGAGCTGACTCATTGGAAAATGCCCTGATGCTGGGAAAGATTGAGGGCAGGAGAAGAAGGGGACGACAGAGGATTAGATGGCTGGATGGCATCACCAACTCAATGGACATGGGTTTGGGTGGACTCTGGGAGTTGGTGATGGACAGGGATGCCTGGTGTGCTGCAGTTCATAGTGTCGCAAAGATTCAGACATGACTGAACGACAGAACTGAAATAAGTAGAGTGACAATATACAGCCTTGACATACTCCTTTTCCAATTTTGAACCAGTCCATTTTCCCAAGTCCAGTTTTAACTGATGCTTCTTGACCTGCCTACAGGTTTCACAGGGGTCAGGAATGGTGATCTGGAGTTTCATCTTTTTAAGAATTTTCCACATTTTGTTCTGAGCTACACAGTCAAAGGCTTTCGCATTATCAATGAAACAGAAGTAGTTTTTCTAGGATTCCCCTCCAAGGAGGCAAAGTGGTTGTCTTAGGAGGCTTTATAAATAACTCAGAAAGGAAGTGAAAGGCAAAGAAGAAAGGGAAAGATATATCCAACTGAGTGTAGATTTCCAGATAATAGCAAGGAAAGACAAGAAAGCCTTAAGTGAACAATGCAAAGAAATAGAGAAAAAACAGTTTAATGGAAAAGACTAGCGAGATTTTCAAGAAAATTGGAGATACCAAGGGAAACTTGCACATAAAGATGGGTCCAATGAAGGACAGAAACAGCAAGGGCCTAACAGACGCAGAAGAGATTAAGAAGAGGTGACTAAAATACACAGAAAAACTACGCCAAAAAATTCTTAATGACCTGGATAATCACAATGCTTAGAGCCAGATATCCTGGAGTGTGAGGTCAAGTGGACCTTAGGAAGTGTTACTACCAATAAAGCTAGTGGAGGTGATGAAATTCCAGTCAAGCTACTTCAAATCCTATAAGATGATACTGTGAGAGTGCTGCAGTCAATATGTCAGCAAATTTGGAATGCTCAGCAGTGGCCACAGGACTGGAAAAGATCAGTTTTCATTCCAATCCCTAAAGAGACAACACCAAAGAATGTTCAAACTACTACCATACAATTGCACTCATTTCACATGCTAGCAAGTTAATGCTCAAAATCCTTCAAGCTAGGCTTCAGCAGTGCATGAACTGAGAACTTGTACAAGCTAGATTTAGAAAAGGCAGAGAAATTAGAGATCAAATTGCCAACATTTGTTGGATCACAGAGAAAGCCATTTGGGTATGACCTAAATCAAATCCCTTTTGATTATACAGTGGAGGAGACAACTAGATTCAAGGCATTAGATCTGCTAAACAAAGTGCCTGAAGAACCATGGTCAGAAGTTCCTAACATTGGACAGGAGGCAGTGACCAAAACCGTCCTAAAGAAAAATAAATACAAGAGGCAAAGCAGCTGCCTGAGGAGGCCTTACAAATAACTGAGAAAAGAAGAGAAGCAAAAGGTAAGGGAGAAAGGGAAAGATATACTCACTGAATGCAGAGTTCTAGAGAAGAGCAAACACCTTCTTAAGTGAACACTGTAAAGAGATAAAGAAAATCAACAGAATGGGAAAGATTAGAGATCTCATCAAGAAAATTGGAGATACCAAGGGAACATGTCAGGAAAGGATGGGCACGATAAAGGATAGAAACTGTAAGGGCCTAACAGAAGCCGAAGACATTCAGAAGAGGTGGCAAAAATACACAGAAGAACTATATAGCACAGGGAACTCTACAATACTCTGCAATGGCCTATATGGGAAATAAATCTAAAAAAAAGTAGACATATGTATAACTGATTCAATGCTGAAACTAACACAGCACTGTAAATCAACTACAAAAAAAATTTTTAATAGAGTAGGCCAAATATTCCCAACTAAGGCTAAAGTAGCATGACTAGAAAGGAAGAATGCCAAATGATACCCAGGTGGTCAAAGTTGAAGTCAATAGAACTTTGTGCTTCCCTACAGGTTGGAGGTTAAATAAGACAGAATATGACTTTAACATATTTGGTTTGGGCAACTAGATAGATGATGGTGCTCTTTACTGGGAGAAGTGAAAACATTTGTTTGTAATATGGAAATGTTAATTTTTAACAATTTAAGTACAAATGGTTATTTTTTTTTTTACAAACTGGTAACCAACTTAGAGTATGATTCCAAAAGCCTTATTTTGAAACTCTCATTTTTATTCTTTTATAAACTACTTGAGAGTAAAACTATTTTTATAAGCATGGTTTTCTTTATTCAAAAAGCTTCACTGAGATATAATCCACATATCACAACATATAGCCAACTAAAGTTTACCACTGAATGGTTTCCAGTACATTCGCAGTTTTTTGTATCTACCACTGCTATCTAATTTTAGAACCTTTTCATCCCAAAATAAAGCATATACCCACTGGTAGTCACTCCCCTTCCTCTCTCTTCCTAGCCCTAGGCAACCATTATCTACTTTCTGTCTCTATTAAATTTTCCTGTCCTAGCCATTTCATAAACATGGAATTATATGATACATGGTCATTTATGATTGGCTTCTTTCACTTAGTGTGTTTCCAAGGTTCATCCATGTTATAATATGCATCATTCACCTTTATTGCCAAATAATTTTTCATTGTATAGATATACCACATTATGTTTATTCTTCAGTTCAGTTCAGTTCAGTCACTCAGTCATGTCCGACTCTTTGCCACCCCATGAATAGCAGCATGCCAGGCCTCCCTGTCCATCACCAACTCCCGGAGTTCACCCAGACTCACGTCCATCGAGTCAGTGATGCCATCCAGCCATCTCATCCTCTGTCGTCCCCTTCTCCTCCTGCCCCCAATCCCTCCCAGCATCAGAGTCTTTTCCAATGAGTCAACTCTTCGCATGAGGTGGCCAAAGTACTGGAGTTTCAGCTTTAGCATCATTCCTTCCAAAGAAATCCCAGGGCTGATCTTCTTCAGAATGGATTGGTTGGATCTCCTTGCAGTCCAAGGGACTCTCAAGAGTTTTCTCCAACACCACAGTTCAAAATCATCAATTCTTTGATGCTCAGCTTTCTTCACAGTCCAACTCTCACATCCATACATGACCACTGGAAAAACCATAGCCTTGACTAGACGGACCTTTGTTGGCAAAGTAATGTCTCTGCTTTTGAATATGCTATCTAGGTTGGTCATAACTTTTCTTCCAAGGAGTAAGTGTCTTTTAATTTCATGGCTGCGGTCACCATTTGCAGTGGTTTTGGAGCCCCGAAAAATAAAGTCTGACACTGTTTCCACTGTTTCCCCATCTATTTCCCATGAAGTGGTGGGACCAGATACATGATCTTCGTTTTCTGAATGTTGAGCTTTAAGCCAACTTTTTCACTCTCCACTTTCACTTTCATCAAGAGGCTTTTTAGTTCCTCCTCACTTTCTGCCATAAGGGTTGTGTCATCTGCATATCTGAGGTTATTGATATTTCTCCCGGGAATCTTGATTCCAGCTTGTGCTTCTTCCAGCCCAGCGTTTCTCATGATGTACTCTGCATAGAAGTTAAGTAAGCAGGGTGACAATATACAGCCTTGGCGTACTCCTTTTCCTATTTGGAACCAGTCTGTTGTTCCATGTCCAGTTCCAACTGTTGCTTCCTGACCTGCATATAGGTTTCTCAAGAGGCAGGTCAGGTGGTCTGGTATTCCCATCTTTTTCACAATTTTCCACAGTTTATTGTGATCCACAGAGTCAAAGGCTTTGGCATAGTCAATAAAGCAGAAATAGATGATTTTCTGGAACACTCTTGCTTTTTCCATGATCCAGCAGATGTTGGCAGTTTGATCTCTGGTTCCTCTGCCTTTTCTAAAACCAGCTTGAACATCTGGAAGTTCAGAGTTCACCTATTACTGAAGCCTGGCTTGGAGAATTTTGAGCATTACTTTACTAGTGTGTGAGATGAGTGCAATTGTGTGGTAGTTTGAGCCTTCTTTGGCATTGCCTTTCTTTGGGATTGGAATGAAAACTGACTTTTCTAGGCCTGTGGCCACTGCTGAGTTTTCCAAATTTGCTGGCATATTGAGTGCAGCACTTTCACAGTGTCATCTTCCAGGATTTGAAATAGCTCAACTGGAATTCCATCACCTCCACTAGCTTTGTTCGTAATGATGCTTTCTAAGGCCCACTTGACTTCACATTCCAGGATGTCTGGCTCTAGGTGAGTGATCACACCATCGTGATTATCTGGGTCATGAAGATCTTTTTTGTACAGTTCTTCTGTGTATTTTTGTCACCTCTTCTTAACATCTTCTGCTTCTGTTAGGTCCATACCATTTCTGTCCTTTATCAAGCCCATCTTTGCATGAAACGTTCCCTTGGTATCTCTAATTTTCCTGAAGAGATCCCTTGTCTTTCCCATTCTGTTGTTTTTCTCTATTTCTTTGCATTGATCACTGAGGAAGGCTTTCTTATTTCTTCTTGCTATTCTTTGGAACTCTGCATTCAGATGCTTATTATATCTTTCCTTATCTTTCACAATCAAATAATTTTTGATTGTATAGATATACCACATTTTGTTTATTCTTCAGTTGATAGATATTTGAATTCTTTACAATTTTTATAGATGCTAATGGATAATGCTAATATGAGCATTCCTGTACAAAATTTTGTTTTCATTTCTCTTGAGCCTATACCTAAAGGTTGATTAACCTAGCTTAAAAGTAGGCAAAGGATTTCAATAGAAGATATACAAAATGACCAAAAAGTACCTGAGAAGATGCTCAGTACAATTAGTCATTAGGGAAATGCAACTTCCAACTACAATGAGATATTTTTCACATCCACTATATCTCTATCTACCTACATATACATAGACATGCATAAAATTTCTGCATTAATTACATTCACTTTTTATCACTATATGAATGCTCACTATAGCAATTTTCTATGTTTTGAAAGTGAAAGTTGCTCAGTCATGCCTGACTGATTGCAACCACATGAACTATACAGTCCATGGAATTCTCCAGGCCAGAATCCTGGAGTAGGTAGCCATTCCCTTCTCCAGGGGATCTTCCCAACCCAGGGATCAAAGTCAGGTCTCCCTCATTGAGGACGGATTCTTTACCAGCTGAGCCACAAGGGAAGCCCTTCTATGTCTTGAAATTACATTGAATATCTGTCATAGGAAAACAATATTCAATTCTAAAATTTGCTTTATTACAGCAAAAATATTTTTCTCCTACCTGTTAAAAAAAAATAAACCCTACTTAACATATAAAAACATGTCATTTCACTGTTAAAACTTTATGTTTATGCAAAATAATATTGTTAAATGTATCTTTTTACATAAATTTCAAAAGGTACACCTATAGTAATGAGAATCTGATACAAGTCGTATGTGTCTAAGTTTATTTGTGATGTTCACAGCGAGTCTCCAAATGTCAGAAGTCATGAAACATTAACCATTGAAACAATTTTTGAAACTTATATACAAAATTAGGGTTGTGGAGAAAAGATTATTTTAGCTTTCTTTGTACTTAACTTCTAAATCATATAATCATATGACAAAAAATAATAATTCTGAAGTTCATATGGAAAAAACATATGCTAGAAAATGATGCCAGGAATTAGTAATTCTGTATTATTATGCCTACTTTGCCTCTTTCTATCTGAGAGAGAGCCTGGGCTAGTCACTTAACCAATCTGACTTTCAGTGTCCTCATATGAAAAAAATAAAACCATTGTGCTGAATTACCCATAAAATCACTGCCTATTCTAAATAATATGATTCAACCTATACTCTTGCATTTAAGTATTTAAAGAATTCTAAATACACATGCATCAAAATAAAGAAAAGCTCTTCTCTTTTAAAGGAATATTTTCCATAAGAGGTCTGAGTACTAGGTTTCTATTTTAGATGATTTTCTGAAATAGGTAGTGGGAGGAATGACCAGCAGAATGAAAAAAGAGTAATAAAAACTTATGTATCAGGCCACTTGACTATTCTACTATTCATTATTATTATTTTATTTCACAAAAACCTGAAATTTCAGCCAGGGATAGAGAGAAGCTGTGCAATTTACTTGATTAGATGATAAATAATTTCATGGCTGATGATTTTTAAGATTCTCACAAATGTCACCAACTACCACAAGGTCACTTCTGATAAGCAGAGCAGAGTCTTCTTAATTTGTGCAAACTGCTGGAAAGCTGAAAGAGCCAATTAAGAAATCATCTCAATCTAGTAGTTGCATGGTATATTAAAGTACATGGTATAGTACTTGACATCAAAGGAGAACATCAGTTGGTAATAAAGCCTTGGGTTATCCTAAGATGGGAAATATGTTTGCTAAAATAAGGACTATTCATTATGAATTCAAGCAAGGAACAACACAAGAAAATATAAAACAAAATCACAACAGCATGAAGTGATTTAAGCTGAGATTTAACAATTAACCCTGTTGAACTTTCACCATCATGAAGCAGAACATTCTGTAAGTGCTAGTCATGAGTAATACATCATGTCAAGTCATAAAAAATAGTAAACTAGTCATCTCTGGCATTTGGTTCAATCAACTGAACATTTCATTTATTCATATGCCAATTTAGTGGCTTTAACCACTTCTCTGGGTATTATTCATCCTTTAGTAATGATACAAGAATAGCAGAATCTGGCAGATTCTTACATACAGGAATGAATACATACACACGCATTGCCCTTCATTAATGAAGACAAGTTCTAATTTTTGTTACTAATATAGGGTCCACAGTTAATGCTAACTTATGTTAAGTTTCATTTTTGTCAAAGATTTCAAAAACGTCCCTGGAGTGACTATTCCTTTAGAGTAGAAATTGATTTTCACTCACACTAGTATTTTCAGCACCTAGCATAGAAAAGCAATCCATTTATTAAAATTTCTGTTAGTCAGAACATAGACAGTTGTAGTCTGTAATGGAATAATCCTTCTGCAAAAAGAACTTCCCATCTCAAATTTTTTTTTCAAAATTTTTTTGAAGTATAGATGATTTACAATCATTCCATGATTTCTTTAGGAAAAACTCCAGGCACTGGGATCAATCTGCATGAAAACCCAACCTAAATATCAGGGAGGCTACAGAATCAGGCTTTCATCATTTCTTGGGGACCCAAGTAAATTTCTCTCTAGAACAGCTGTAACGACAAACTGGCTCCAAATCAGGAAAGGAGTACGTCAAAGCTGTATATTGTCACCCTGCTTATTTAACTTATATTCAGAGTACATCATGAGAAATGCCAGGCTGGATGAAGCACAAGCTGAATGAAGATTGCCGGGAGAAATATCAATAACCCCAAATATGTAGATGACACCATCCTTATGGCAGAAAGCAAACAACTAAAGAACCTCTTGATGAAAGTGAAAGGGGAGAGTGAAAAAGTTGGCTTAAAACTCAACATTGAGAAAACTAAGAACATGGCATCTGGTCCCATCATTTCATGGGAAATAGATGGGGAAACAATGGAAACAGCGACAGACTTTATTTTCTGGGGCTCCAAAATCACTGTAGATGTGACTGCAGCCATGAAATCAAAACACACTTACTCCTTGGAAGCAAAGTTATGACCAATCTAGACAGCATATTAAAAAAAAGAGACAACACTTGGTCAACAAAGCTCCATCTAGTCAAGGCTATGGTTTTCCAGTAGTCACATATGGATATGAGAGTTGGACTATAAAGAAAACTGAGTGGCAAAGAATTGATGCTTTTGAACTGTGGTGTTGGAGAAGACTGTTGAGAGTCCCTTGGACTGCAAGGAGATCCAACCAGTCCATCCAAAAGGAAATCAGTACTGAATATTCATTGGAAGGACAGATGTTGAAGCTGAAACTCCAATACTCTGGCCACCTGTTGCAAAGAGCTGACTCATTTGAAAAGGCCCTGATGCTGGGAAAGATTGAAGGCAGGAGGAGAAGGGGATGAGAGAGGATGAGATGGCTGGATGGCATCACTGACTCAATGGACATGAGTTTGAGTAAACTCTGGGAATTGGCGATGGACAGGGAGGCCTGGCGTGCTGCAGTCCATGGGGTCACAAAGAGTCAGACATGGCTGAGCAACTGAACTGAGAACAGCTGGTTCTCATCTGGGAGCAATTCTGCCCGAAGGGGCTTTTGGGAAGAATTAAAGATATTTTTTTGTTGTCACAGTTGTGTGTGTGAGTACTACTAGCATCTAGTAGATTATTGAGCCTGGGGAAGCAGATAAACATCCTACAATGCATAGATCAGATCCCACAGCAAGGAATCAACAGCCAGCACTGAGAAACTGCCCTACATGAACCAGTCAGTGGAGTCTGGCAAGGGTGAGATCATCTGTGATTTTAGAAAGGAGATTGGGTTAGGTCCAAGAATGATGCTTTTGTAAATTTGTACTTCTTCCAGAAGAACAGGTAACTTCCAGGCTGCTTGAATGCAGCTGAGAATGTGTGAGATTCGGTAGAAGATAAAAGCAGCAGGAGTCTTCAATAATACACAGTACAGGAACACATGATCTATGAGGCACCCTCAGAATCTTGATAACCTAGGATCAAATCCCTGGAATATTAACTTTTCTTGAAGCTTCTCCTTTAGCAAACTGGATACTGATTGTGACTGCTGAGAATGCAAATCAGAAACACCATCTTGCCCCTAAAATGACTAAGTATAACTTGGCAAAACTTCTTTGCAGAAAGTCTATAAAAAGTTTATTTTATTATACGGAGAGGATAGACAGGCCTTTGAGTCTCTCCCACTTCTACTATCAAGATATCATTTGGTGTTTTTTCTGTTTCATTGCTTGTCTAGTTTCCCACTGGTGAATTCTTGGAACCTAGCTAAAAAAAATTTATAATCCATGTTTGGTTCAGTGAACAAGATATATTTGTAAAGTTTTTTATTCTTAACTGAAATGAACTCTCCATTTACCAGGCTTATTTTCTCCACAAATGGTGTAAAACTGCTTAAAAACCTAAATACTGTATTTACTTTTGTTTTAAACATATACTCACTTTTCACAATTCAGAATAAAGGATGAGGTCATAAAATTAGTCAACACTGGAAAAGTGACACCTATCTAATAAAACTGACACATAGTTGAATTTAGGATGCCTCATAAGCATAGTTTCATTCTTATGCAACTTCACTTGCTCACTTTATTAATACTTAATAGTATTCATTAGCTCTTTTCACACCCTAAAAAAGAGGATCAGCACTAAGAATAGAAGCACCAGCTTCTGTGATTTGCCAAGAATTTGATCAGGCACAAGTAAACCATGCTCTGGTAAAATTGTACATAACTTTGGGTTATGAAGGTTAGGATTAACTGTTTCTGTGACTCCCTACCATTGCTGAAAAGTATAACAATTTTTTAAAAAGATCCAATATCTAGAACTAGAAATGACCACAAAGCAATATGCAGCAAGTTCTGATCAATTAGCAACATTCACAAAAGTCATGCTGGGTTAAAAAGTGCAGCAACACACATTTTTCACCGGAGTTCTTATGAGCAGTGAAAGCCTTACACAATGGGCTTTTCAGGGCCCTCTCCAGGATACAGCTCAGTATATGGTGCAGTCTCCAGCTGGCATCTTTAGGTAACATCCCTTCCCTGACAGGTGATTCTCAGCTGCAGACTATTCAATCCAATCAGCATTTCTATAGTCCAAAGCCCATACTGTCCGCAAGTAGGACCAAGAAATATATATTTCCTAAATCACCTCACGCCAGCCAGTTCTGTAAAAACTGCGAATAGGCCATCTAAATGATCTACTTTTTTAAACAGAACATTTTAACTTAGACTTTTCAAAAGGAAGCAAGCCATATCAGAAAATTCCTCTGGCAAAGGCTCCAGGATGCATTTTTTAGGATATACAACACCTCAAGAAATGTTGCAACAAACATAAATTTTAAATATTAAAATTACTTCACCCCCAACCACCAACATCATGCTTTCTGCATGTATTTTCTAGCAATAGAAGTCATCTTATTGTCCATTAGAAGGCTCATGATAGAAACATTAGAACCATCTTTGCATCAGCCTTTTCCTAAATTTTCACTTTCAAGTTGTCTCACAAGTATCCATTCCACTTCCTAAATGGTTTTCAGACTCACTATTTTCTTCCATCTGCTCCTGCAATAAAACTCAATGGTGTCTCACACTGCCTCTTACCTACTCTGATCCACTATCCACACACTAGCAAGTATAACCTTTTAGAAAACAGCAGCAAAGTAACAAGAATACTTACAGATCTACTATCCAGTTTACTGTGCAGGCTTCAGATAAGCAGATGACAGATGATTACTGGTAAAGAAACAGATGATAGATACATGAATGATACATAGTGTACAGATCAATGGATGATAGGATAGGATTATGAAATTGTTACGGTATACAAAAATCATAAAAGTAACAAAATTAACATCTACATAACAGGTCCTCAGCTTAAAAAATATTATTTCATGAAGCCCCAAAGCATGTCTTTTTCATCCTCTTCCCTTCTTTTTCCCCAGAGATAACAGTCTTGAAATCTGGTATTCATCATTCCCGTGCACATTATCTATGACTACTTGTGCATGTATGAATACATATTATGTAGAAGAGTTTCTTTTTTCAAACTTTATAAAAATGCACCTCATTAGAAACTTGAATTTTTTGCTTCATGTGATGATTTTGAAGTGTAACTGTGAAGCTGTAGTTCATTCATTTGAGTAACATGAGGTAAATATTCTATTGTAAAGTAACAACATTTATGTTTTCTTGTTAATGGATATTTAAATCATTTTCAGTCTTTCCTATGACAAGCAATATTGCCAAGAACATCTTTTTTAAACCTGTGTCAGCAAAATCTCCCCAGGGTGTATAAACAGCGTGAAGGGTATGACCACCATTGACACTGTTGAATCATGCTAAATTCTACTGCCACCAACATAAATGAGAGTTCATATAGTTCCATACTCTCATCAACTTACTGAATTGTCAAAGTGGATTTTAATTCTTCAAATTTAATAGCTATTAAATGGAGTTCTCCAAATAATAAGTGAATTTGAGGATATGTTTATGGGTCTGGGTTATGCTTCCATTTCTGTTCCCTCTTCCTCTCCTATGTTCATTCACTTGTTGTATCATTAGTTTGTCTTATTTATATGTAGGAATCCTTTTTAATTCTAGATCCCAACTTTTTGTTAGACGCATTTCAAATACTTTTAGATATTTCAGATATTTGCTTTCATGTATGGCTTATATTTTAATTTTTATGGTGTCTCTTGATGACCAGAAACTTTTGATTTGAATATAGTCAAGTCATTAATAATTTCCTTTAAGATTTATGCTGTTTTGAAACTTAACTCATTTCTTAATTAAAGTTCTAAACCTAATTATTTCATCCACCTAATTATTTATGTAGGGTGAAATAGGAATCCAATTGTCTTCATTAGGAAAACTAATTTTCCCAGACTGTTTACATACTTGGTCACTCTTTCCCAATAATTTTAGTGACACCTCTGGAATATAAGTATTTAAGTATTCACATAGGTGCTTTCAGCTCCCTAAAAAAATCCAATTTTTCTATTTGTCTAATCTCAAGCAACTACTGTACAAGATAATCACAATCATTATGCTGGGAAGTAAATTAGGTAAGGTCTATTTTCCATTAAAAAAAATTGTCTGAAGTAAGTTAGGTAAGGTCTATTTTCCATTAAAAAAAAATTGTCTGAGCCATTTTTGGTCCTTTGCAAATTCACATTCATTTTATGAAGAGCTATGAAAGACCTCCAATAAATCTTTTAAAGTTTCAGTAGACACTGAACAGACAATATAAAATCCGGTATTAAACCGAGGCAAATCAATGTCTCTTTAAGATGAGTGATGAGATTCCAAAACTTACCTTCTTTTATTCATCTTAAGTATTTCAGTAACACTTTGAAATTATTTCCTTTTGAAAAGTGTATAAAATTATGTTAGGTCGAATCCTAAAATGTATTATATAATGTTATTTCTTTTTACTGGTGAGTAGTTGCTATGTAGTCTTTTTTTCAGTTGATCTTGAAATCAGTAAATTTGCAAAACTATATTACTGGTTATGTAGTTTGTCTATATGTGCTTTCCAGTTTTCCATGAAAGCAGTCATATTCTTGGCAATTTTTCCTTTTCTTTTCTAATGTTTTAACATTATGTCTCTATCTTGTAGCACTGACTAGTTTCTGTAGTCTGGCATTTTTTTCACTTCAGAATGTAGTGGGAGACTGCTAACCTTTTTTCAACTAGTATCATGTTTGTTAAAGAATCTGAATAGGTATCTTTTCCAGGCTAAACTTTTTTCAGCTAGTATGATACCTGCTAAAGAATCTGAATAGATACCTTTTCTCAGGTTAAGGAAGCTTCCTACTTTATCAGTTAGGACTACTTGGGGCTGAAAGTAAGAGTATCTAGCATTGTTATTTACAAAAAAGACAGTTAATTATCTCATACAGTAACTAAAACCAATGGAGGTGATGGAATTCCAGTTGAGCTATTTCAAATCCTAAAAGATGATGCTGTGAAAGTCCTGCATTCAATACGCCAGCAAATTTGGAAAACTTAGCAGTGGCCACAGGCCTGGAAAAGGTCAGTTTTCATCCAGTCCCAAAGAAAGGCAATGTCAAAGAATGCTCAAACTACCGCACAATTGCACTCATATCACACGCTAGCAAAGTAATGCTCAAAATTCTCCATGCCGGGCTTCAGCAGTATGTGAATTGTGAATTTCCAGATGTTCAAGCTGGTTTTAGAAAAGGCAGAGGAACCAGAGATCAAATTGCCAACATCTGCTGGATCACTGATAAAGCAAGAGAGTTCCAGAAAAACATCTACTTCTGTTTTGTTGACGATGCCAAAGCCTTTGACTGTGTGGCTCACAACAAATTGTGGAAAATTCTTCAAAATATGGGACTACCAGACCACCTGACCTGCCTCCTGACAAATCTGTATGCCGGTCAAGAAGCAATAGTTAGAACTGGACATGGAACAATAGACTGGTTCCAAATCATCAGGAAAGGAGTACATCAAGGTTGTATATTGTCACCCTGCTTATTTAACTTACATGCAGAGTACATCATGAGAAATGCCAGGCTGGATGAAGTACAAGCTGGAATCAAGATTGCCGGGAGAAATATCAATAACCTCAGATATTCAAATGACACCACCCTTATGGCAGAAAGTGAAGAGGAACTAAAAAGCCTCTTGATGAAAGTGAAAGAGGAGTGTGAAAAAGTTGGCTTAAAACCCAACATTCAGAAAACTAAGATCATGGCATCTGGTCAAATCACTTCATGGCAAATATATGGGGAAACAATGGAAACAGTGACAGACTTTATTTTGGGGGGCTCCAAAATCACTGCAGATGGTGATTGCAGCAATGAATTTAAAAGACGCTAGCTCCTTGGAAGAAAAGCTATGACCAAATAGACAGCATATTAAAAAGAAGAGACATTACTTGGACAAAGGTCCTTCTAGATATAGCTATGGTTTTTCCAGTAGTCATGTATGGATGTGAGAGTTGAACTATAAAGAAAGCTGAGCACTGAAGAATAGATGCTTTTGAACTGTGGTGTTGGAGAAGACTCTTGAGAGTCCCTTGGACTGCAAGGGGATCCAACCAGTCTATCCTAAAGGAAATCAGTCCTGAATATTCACTGGAAAGACTAATACTGATGCTGAAACTCCAATACTTTGACCATCTGATGTGAAGAACTGACTCAGTAGAAAAGACCCTAATACTGGGAAAAATTGAAGGTGGGAGGAGAAGGGGACAACAGAGGAAAAGATCATTGGATGGCATCACTGACTCAATGGACATGAGTTTGAGTAAGCTCCAGGAGTTGGTGATGGATAGCGAAGCCTGGAATGCTGCAATCCATGGGGTTACAAAGAGTCAGACACAAATGAGTGGCTGAACTAGAAGGAAATCAAACCTGAATATTCACTGGAAGGACTGATGCTAAAGCTCCAATACTTTGGCCACCTGATATGAAGATCTGACTCATTGGAAAAGACCATGATGCTGGGAAAGACTGAAGGCAAAAGGAGAAGCTGGTGGCAGAGGATGAAATGGTTAGACAGCATCACCAACTCAGTGGACATGAATTAGAGCAAACTCCTGGAGATAGTGAAGGATGGCGGAGTCAGCATGCTGCAGTCCATGGGGTTGCAAAGAGTTCGACATGACTTAGTGACCAAACAACAACATGCTGGGTCTAGGTCTGGGCAGCAGTTCACTGATAGCAGGGTACTGGATTAGAGTCTTTGGTCTTCTCTTATGCCATAATTACAAGCATCACATCCACTTACAACCATGGTCAGTAAAAGAAAGAATGCATATCTCTTTTATCAGGGAGGAAAGTCATTCCTAGAATCCTTCCATCAGAATTCTCTTTTCACTTCACTGTCCAGAACTGGGTCATATGACCATTCCTACACAAGAGAGACTAGAAAAGTGAATGGTTGGCTTTTTCACCTTGATAGTAAGTAGGTAAGAAAAAAGTGTTTAGGAATGGGTATTGGATGGATTAAAAAACAGAAGTGACACATTTTATGTCTTTCATCTGCTAGGAGATTTTATTTTTTTTATCTATGAAGCAGTGCTGAAATTACATTATTTTTTACTGCTTCTACAGAAATAATCAGATAGATTTTTAAATTTGGTCTATTAATTATATATGATTTTGATAGCTTTTTAAATACTGAAGCATTCTTGCTTTCCTGGGATCAACTGCAACTGGTCACGATGTATTTTTTTATGTACTGGTCAGTTAAATACATTAGGATTTGGGGAGACTTTTTCCATTCAAATTCATAGGTGAGATTTTCTATAATTTTTTCTGAAGTTTTTATTATCTCATTTTGATCTCAATATTACACTAGACTCATTAAAATGAATTTTCTCATTTCTATCTTCTGTTTTCCACAGAAAAATTCACATAAAGACTGTTGATTCTATAGGCTAATTCACCATCATGTGTTTTCTTATTTTTTGGAATTGTGTGCCCAATAGGCTACAGAAGCCAATAATTTTTTGTGCCACCACTGACAGTGTAAGGTATCAGATACCAAAGCTCATGGCTTTATCCTACTTGAGTTTCTGTTATGTTTTTGATCTGCATAAATAAGTTTGTTCTGGATCCCAACTGCATATTTGGGGGGGGGGAGTTGCTACTGTTTTTATATATACTGTTTTATATCATTGCTATTTGCTTAATATTGAAGGACTTCATATAAACTCATGTACAGTCTTGATCAAAAGCCCAAAACAATTCTTTGAAAATGTGGTCTAGCATAGCCTGCAATATTTAGCTCTTGCCTCTCTCTCCTCCTGTGCTCCTCCTATTTCTCTCCTAATCTTTATGCTTCATTCAAGCAGGCCTACATTTGGTTTCTAAATCGAGTATCTTTCTGTCTTAAGGATCTTTTAATATTTCCTAACCTAGCCCGAAATCCTCTCCCATCCATGCATAGTCATGTATATCATTACACCATATCATCTTACTAAACATCACTCAAGTTCAATACATGTGTCCATTCTCAGAGAAGCCTTTTTTCCCCACCCTCATTCTTGCTTAGTTCCAGTCCCCATTAAGGCCCACACAGCATCATGTGCTTTATTCTCACAGAATTTATCACAATTGTAATTAAATAAATATTTGGTTACTGACGTACACTTCCAAAACTAGGTAGTAATCATTACAAAATATAGATTCAATTGTTCAGATCAGATGTATCTATAGAATGACTCAGTGTGCATGAGTTTGACCAAACTCTGGGAGATAGTGAAGGACAGGGAAACCTGGTGTGCTGAAGTCCATGGGGTTGCAAAGAGTCAGACACAATAGAGCAACTGGACAAAAACAACAATAGAATTAAGGCTAACATAGATGTGGAGTAAAAAAAAAAAATCATGTAGCAAAGAAGCACTGCTGATAGAAAGTGGAAAGTATGAATCAACACTTTTAGGGAAAGAAGTAGAAATGTACTTAAGAACTTGGCCTTGTATGCACACTACAATTTTATCATTACAATTCAGAGCCACCATTTATAATTCTTTCTGGAGAATATAATATAGGAGTAGGTGGCATATTATTTATCACTAATAATAGGAAAATTGGGCTTCCTTGGTAGCTCAGCTGGTAAAGTATCTACCTACAATGCAGGAGACCCCAGTTCAGGAAGATCCCCTCGAGAAGGGATAGGCTACCCACTCCAGTATTTTGGAGCTTCCCTGATGGCTCAGATGGTAAGAATCTGCCTTCAAGGCAGTAGACCTGGGTTTGATCCCTGGGTTGGGAAGATCCCCTACAGGAGGGCATGGAAACCCAGTCCAGTATTCTTGTCTGGAGAATCCCCATGGACAGCAGAGCCTGGCAAACTACAGTCCATGAGGTCACAAAGAGATGGACACGATTGAGTGACTAAGCACAGCACAAAAATAGGAAAATTATTAAATTTTTAAAGATTAAAAATGAATTACAACAGATTCATGATTAGACATAATAAAATCACTTCAATTCACTCACATTATAACACACATTAAGTGGGAGAGAAGGAGATGGAGACACAGCTTAAGAATCAGAAATTTCTACAATGAGATATAACCTCACATCCAGCAAGATGGCTACTATCAAAAAAATATACAGAAAACAGCAAGTGTTGATGAGGATGTGGAGAAATTAGAACTCTTGCATACTGTTGGTAGGAATGTAAAATAGTCCAGCCACCATAAAAACTGGAGGCTTCTCAAAAAATTAAAAACAGAATGACCATATGATCCAGCTATTCAATTTCTGGGTAAATAACCAAAATAATTGAAAGTAAGGTCGTGAAAAATATTGTGCACACTTGTTCATAGTAGTATTAGTCACAATAACTAAAGGGTGGAAACAATCCAAGTGTTTATTAATGGATGAAAGAATAAACAAAATGTGGCAAATACATATGCTATAGACCAAATACTTGTATTGCCCCCAAACTCACATGTTGAAACTTCATCATATAAAATAACCCAAACAACACAATTTTAAAATAGGCAGAAGACCTGAATAGGCATTTTTCAAGAAGATATACAAATGGCCAACAGGCACATGGAAAGATGCTCAATATTGCTAATTATCAAATAAATATGCTCAATATTGCTAATTATCAAATAAGTACAAATCAAAACCACAGTGACATAATCACCTCACACCTGTCAGAATGGCTATCAAAAAGACCACAAATAAATATTGATGAGGATGTGGATAAAAGGGAACTTTTGTATACTGCATATATCCGAAGAAAATGAAAACACTCATTTGAAAAGATACATGCACCCCAAGGTTCACAGCAGCATTACTTATAATAGTCAGGTTGTGGAAGCAACCTAAATGTCCACCAACAAATGAATGTATAGAAAAGATGTGGTATGTATATATATATATATATATATATATATATATATACACACACACACAAAATAGAATATCTCTTAGCCATATCACACTTAGTGAAATAAGTCAGACAGAGACAAATATGTTGTTACTTACATGTGGAATCTAAAAAATAAATGAATATATATAACAAAATATAAACAGATTAGATACAGAGAATGAACTAGTGGCTATCACTGGGGATGTGGGGGAGAGGGGTATGGGATTAAGAGATACAAGTTACTATAAATAAAGTAGATAAACACAAGGGTATAATCATACAACAGAGAAATATAGCTATTATTTGGTAATAACTTTAAATGGAGTATTATCTATAAAAATGTTGAATCACTATGTTGTACATCTGAAATTAATGTAATTTTGTAAATCAAACATATTTCAATAGAAAAAAGAAACAAAATGCTATTGGGAAGTAGATTCTTTGGGAAGTAATTAGGACTAGAGATCATGAGGGTACAGCCTTCATGAATGGGATTAACAACCTTATAAGATTCATAGGACAGCTTGATTTCTCTTTGCTCTCTTCCATGTGAGGATACATTAGGAAGTCAGCATTCAGAAGTCAGCAACCCAGAAGACAAATTTGACTATACTTGCACCCTGATTTCAGACTGCCAACCCCCATAACTCTGAGAAATAAATCTCTGTTGTTTAATATCCATCCAGTCAATGACATTTTTGATATAGTTGCCCAAGTTGACTAAGACAGAAATTAATACTGAGAAGGGGCTATGCTGCTGTAACAAATAACCTGAAGATGTAGATGGAACTTTGAAACAGGTAATGGTAGAGGCTGGGACAGTGTTGAGGTACATGCTAGAAAAAGCATGCATTGCCATGACTGGATCATTAAGGGAGAGTCTGGAAAGAGCTCAGAAAGAAAACCTGTAGAGAAAATTTCAAAATCTTTAGAGGATACTTCAGTATTCCTAAACAAAATATTGGTAGTAATACAGATGATGAAGTCCATTCTGATGTGATTTTGGACAGAAATGAGAAGCATGTTATTGGATACTGGAGAAAAGGTAATACTTGTTATAAAGTGGAAAATACCTTGGCTAAATTGTGTTTATGTTCCAGTGTTTTGTGGAAGGTTCAGTTCAGTTCATTCGCTCAGTCGTGTCCGACTCTTTGCGACTTCCTGAACTGCCGCACACCAGGCCTCCCTGTCCATCATCAACTCCCGGAGTTTACCCAAACTCATCTCCATTGAGACGATGCCATCCAACCATCTCATCCTCTGTCATCCCCTTCTCCTCCTGCCCTCAATCTTTCCCAGCATCAGGGTCTTTTCAAATGAGTCAGCCCTTTGCATCAGGTGGCCAAGTATTGGAGTTTCAGCTTTAGCATCAGTCCTTCCAATGAACACCCAGGACTGATCACTTTTAGGATGGACTGGTTGGATCTCCTTGCAGTCCAAGGGACTCTCAACAGTCTTCTCCAACACCACAGTTCAAAAACATCAATTCTTCAGCATGCAGCTTTCTTTATAGTCCAACTCTCACATCCATACATGACTACTGGAAAAACCATAGCCTTGACTAGACGGACCTTTGTTGACAAAGTAATGTCTCTGCTTTTTAATACGCTGTCTAGGTTGGTCATAACTTTCCTTTCAAGGAGTAAAATGAAAGTGAAGTCACTCAGTCGTATCTGACTCTTTGAGATCCCAGGGACTGTAGTCTGCCAGGCTTCTCTGTCCATGGGATTTTCCAGGCAAGAGTACTGGAGTAGGTTGCCACTTCCTTCTCCAGGGGATCTTCCTGACCCAAGGATCAAACCCAGGTCTCCTGCATTGCAAGCAGACGCTTTACCCTCTGAGCCACCAGGGAAGCCCTCAAGAATACTGGAGTGGGTAGCCATTCCCTTCTCCAGAGGATCTTCCCAACCCAGAAATCAAACCTGGGTCTCCTGCATTGCAAGCAGATTCCTTACCGTCTAAGCCACCAGGGAAGCCCAAAGAGTAAGCATCTTTTAATTTCATGGCTGCAATCAACATCTGCAGGGATTTTGGAGCCCAGAAAAATAGTCAGCCACTGTTTCCACTGTTTCCCCATCTATTTCCCATGAAGTGATGGGACTGAATGCTGTGATCTTAGTTTTCTGAATGTTGAGCTTTAAGCCAACCTTTTGACTCTCCTCTTTCACTTTCATCAAGAGGCTCTTTAGCTCCTCTTCACTTTCTGCCATAAGGGTGGTATCATTTGCATATCTGAGTTATTGATATTTCTCCCAGCAATCTTGATTCCAGCTTGTGTTTCTTCCAGTTCAGCATTTCTCATGATGTACTCTGCATATAACTTAAATAAGCAGGGTGACAATATACAGCCTAGATGTACTCTTTTTCCTATTTGGAACCAGCCTGTTGTTCCACATCCAGTTCTAACTGTTGCTTCCTGACCTGCATACAGGTTTCTCAAGAGGCAGGTCAGGTGGTCTACTATTCCCATCTCTTTTAGAATTTTCTACAATTTATTGTGATTCACACAGTCAAAGGCTTGGCATAGTTTGTGGAAGGTAGAACTTATGAAATTGGATATCAATCTAAAACTATTGGTATCAAACTAAAACTCTCTAAGTAAAGAGTTGAAAGTACAGCTCGGGTTCTCTTGACTACATAAAGTGTGAGAAGAGAGAAATGACAGAAAGATGGAATTTTTAAGCAAATACTGAGGCAGAAGTTAAAGATTTGGAAAATTCTCAGCTTATCCATAATGGGAAAAATAAGAACACGAAGGATGTGGACAGGCAGTTCTTTGTTAAGATTAGTATGAATCAGTCATTTCAACAGAAGCCAGGAAGTATTCAAGGCAACTGAAGAATGACCCCAAAGGTGAACTGAAGGCTGCTCAAGGCTGCTCCCTCCATCACAGAATCAGTGTGCAGAAGACTGGGGGGATAGGGGTTGGGAAGAATGGTTTCAAAGGAGGGGGTCACCAGAAAAGCCAGGATGCTCCTATCAAATGCCTCAAAAGTTGATCCCCTGCAGAGAACTAAGCATGGGCCATATTCAGCAGAGCCATGGGACATAATTTCCACCTAGATTTCAAAGAATAGGACCACTCAGCAAAGCCTCAAGCTCAGGATCTCTGATGAGCCATGGGCACATGATCTAAACCTGCTGCTCCTGCTGCTAAGTCACTTCAGTCGTGTCCAACTCTGTGCGACCCCATAGAGTGCAGCCCACCAGGCTCCCCCATCCCTGGGATTCTCCAGGTAAGAACACTGGAGTGGGTTGCCATTTCCTTCTCCATTGCATGAAAATGAAAAGTGAAAGTGAAGTCGCTCAGTCGTGTCCAACTCCTAGTGACCCCATGGACTGCAGCCTCCCAGGCTCCTCTGTCCATGGGATTTTCCAGGCAAGAGTATTGGAGTTGGATGCCATTGCCTTCTCCTATCTAAACCTAGAGAGCCATAAAATCCAGGCAGAAAGTTGTTGTGTGGGCAGGGCCCTTGCAGAAAGTCACTTAAGACTGTCTCACACTGTCATGCTGATGACACCTTCCCTATGACAGAAAGTGAAGAGGAACTAAAGAGCCTCTTGATGAAAGTGAAAAAGGAGAGTGAAAAAGTTGGTTTAAAGCTCAACATTCATAAAACTAAGATCATGGCATCCGGTCCCATCACCTCATGACAAATAGATGTGGAAACAATGGAAACAGTGGCAGACTTTATTTTCTTGGGCTCCAAAATCACTGCAGATGGTGACTGCAGCCATGAAATTAAAAGACACTCCTTGAAAGAAAAGTTATGACCAACCTAGACAGCATATTAAAAAACAGAGACATTACTTTGCCAACAAAGATCTGTCTACTCAAAGTTATGGTTTTTCCAGTAGTCATGTATGGATGTAAGAGGTGGACCATAAAGAAAGCTGAGTGTCCAAGAATTGATGCTTTTGAACTGTGGTATTGGAGAAACTCTTGAGAGTCCCTTGGAATGCAAGGAGATCCAACCAGTCTATCCTAAAGGAAATCAATCCTGAATATTCATTGGAAGGATTGATGCTGAAGCTGAAGCTCCAATACTTTGGCTGCCTAATGGGAAGAACTGACTCATTGGGAAAGATCCTGATGCTGGGCAAGATTGAAAGCAAGAGAGGAAGGGGACAACAGAGGATGAGACAATTGGATGGCATCACCAACTTGATGGACATGAGTTTGAGCAAGCTCCGGGAATTGGTGATGGACAGGGAAGCCTGGTATGCTGCAGTACATAGGGTCGCAAAGAGTGAGATATGACTGAGCGACTGAACCGAACACTGTCATGAGGGTAGTATGCCACCCAGTGGGATTGGATGGCAGAGCTCAAGCCAAAGAGGCTTATTCTTAAGCCTTGAGGCTTACTGCTGCTTACCTTATGTTTTAGACTTATTTGAGACTCATTACCCCTTTCTTCTTTCCTACTTCTCCCTTTTGGAACAGGAATATCAACCCTATGCCTATACCACTATTATATTTTGGAAGCACATTACACATTTGGTTTCACAGATTCACAGCTGAAGAGAAATTTGCCTCAGGGTGAAGGACACCTTAAATCTCACCCATTTCTGATTTAGATGATATTTACATGAGCCTTTGGATTTTAGATTTTAGAGCTCATGTTGCAGTGAGTTGAGACTTTGGGGATTGTTGAGACGATTTTTTTTTCATGTGAGAAGGACATAAATTTTGGTAGCCAGGGACGGAATGTTATGTATTGCATGCTGTTTCCTCAAGAATTCATATCTTGCTATCCAATGGGGTGGTATTAAGAGATAAAGCTCTTGGGAAGTACTTAGGATTTGATGAGATCATGAGGGTAGAGCCAACAGGAAGAAACCAATGAGAGAATCAGAGTCAAATGTAAAGGAAACCATGAGTTTGTCTGAATGCAGACTCCAGTTATCCCAGAGTTACTGCCAATACTGTTTTTGAGATTTGGCTATGTGGCTAAGAAATTATTCTTTTTTTTTTCTTTTTTGGGCTGTAGCCTACTTTGTCTCAATTTAACTTATAATAGGGCTTCCCTGTGGCTCAGAGGTTAAAGCGTCTGCCTCCAATGCGAGAGACCTGAGTTTGATCCCTGGGTTGGGAAGGTCCCCTGGAGAAGGAAATGGTAACCCACTCCAGATTCTTGCCTGGAGAATCCCATGGATGGAGAAGCCTGGTAGGCTACATACAGTCCATGGGGTCGCAAAGAGTCAGATAAGACTGAATGACTTCACTTTCACTATAACCTATAATACCACTTGAATTAGAGGGAGAGCTAAGAAATGAGACTTCTTCTCCCCTGACTAGTGAGACAAGGCTAGAAATGTTGCTGTGATGGCAAACTTAAGAAGGGGCCACTAGGAAGTCTCCTTCCAACATCTATATCTGATGCAACACACTAATACACTCTCTTAAGAATTATTACAATTATTACTCTTAAGTAATAAAAGTACTTTATGACCACGATTCAGCTTAGTTTTCAAACATCTTTCGTTCTTATTCCCCCCAGACACACGATAATCCTGTAAACAAACAGAAAAACAAGACAAAAGAGTCTGACTTGAAACTCATTTTCCCCCTCCACCCATCCAGACATGTGTTTTCACAGAAGAATGCCTCTGATTACTACTTTCACTGAGATTCAGAACACTGACTTCTCAATAAATGTTCTTTAGGTTTATACAGAGGTTATTCCATTTCTTGTAGAATTCAAACATCAATAGCTTACTTTTAAATCAGGCACACTTCTATTCTCTTTGGTTGTCTAGACTTATTTTGGTATTTCCAAAACTCTGATACATATTAAAGGTAATTTTGAATAGTGGTATGACTTTCGTTCTCTCCCAAGGTTGGAAATAAAGGCTCAAGTAAATTTAACCCAGTAGATACTTTAAACTTAGATAGTGAAACAACTTTTAAACTTCTCACAGAAATTAATCGCTTGATTGCATTTATACCACAGGCAATTAATTTGGCTGAAACAAATATTCTTTGATGACCATCAAGGATAAAGCAGAGTAATTCTGATATGATGGAATTATTATTGACTGGGGAGTATTATGCAAAATTGGTATAACCAAGCAAGATCAAAAAGGCTCTCTAATTATAAAACATCAAAGAGTTCAAGCAAGTCCCTCCTTGGAGACAAGCCTAAAATATTGGAGAACCCATTTACACCATTATGTTAAGGAATGATTTTAATGATGGTCCCCTTGAGATGATATACTAAGGTAGAACTTCAGACTGTATTCAATCAGCTTCATGAATTGCTTAGTTAGAGAAATGATTCACACTAAGCATCTGTCACTCAAGCATGTACACATTATTTTTAAAAGTATGGTACTGAAAAAAGTATATGATTTATAGTTTATCTCAGTCTGGTCAATTACTATAGATTTGACCTCAGGTTATCCTCAACATTTCTGAATATTTTCCCCTTTGTGATTATCCTTTTTTTTATATAATTTAAAGAGACAGTAATATGAAGAAATTGTCCAAATGTATTATCATATATTTATAAATCATACACTTCTATATCAATTACTAATATCTAGGGTATATATTTGAATAACAGGAACAACTTTCCAAAGTGTCTTTACTAAAATTAAACAAGTTGAAACAGTATTCTAGAACTTTATTTTCAACAGTAGCCAATAAGTTCTTTAAGCATATGTAATACAGAGAATATGCAAACTAAACTTAATATTCAAAGTAGAAAAATCCTTGTTTACCATTCTAGTATCTCCCTGTATAACTGCAGAAAATTATATTTTTTGGCAAACAATTTTAAGTCATTATATATCTCCCACACAATTCTACTCTTCTGTGAGGATGCAACATTTGAGAGTTAGTAATGCTGGGGAAGTACCTACAGAGAAGAGAGAGGCACAGAAGTACATTTGGTATTTATTATTGTGTGATACTGAAGGTAATCATTGTTAAATGGAAAACGCTATCTAACGGTAACTGCTAACTGACTACACCAACACTGAGTCTTGGCAAGCGGGGAGGACAATGATGAAGAAGGTTAAAGAGGCTTTAACTCTCCTGTTTTTTATACCAAGTTCTATTTCTAATTATTGAGAAAGAAAAATATATATAGATTAAAATGGGTCAAACTATGGAGTATCATGTAGGTTATATATAATGTAATAAAATATATCACAATGCATTAAGATATGGATATTTTAGCTTGTATTCTCATTAGTAGATATTCAATGTTATAATGTATTAAAGTCCTGAAGAGAATAATGTTAACAAAAAATGGCACAGCAATAAAATCTAAGTCTATCTTGCCATAAAATCATAAAAACACTGGCAAAATCTATCAGAATGAACTTTTTTTTTGGAATTCTGGAAAATAATCAGAAGCTTGAAGCAACTAAAATAATGTTTAAACGCGAAAAACTGGTAGAATTTTGATAAAAATTGAGAGCACATGGTACTTTTACATTGGTCCTATTAACCAATTCTGTATTCAGAAGTGGCCTTGACTTGACAGCTCACAGTCCCAATGTAGAGTACTAGTAGAGACACTTAGACTTCATTCACAAAGATGTGGGTTGGCATTGGCCTGTCTGGTGACTCCTTGGATCAAACTGCTTTCATTTTGCCTAACTTACAACTTCTGCAGAGCTGAAAGGTGGCTATCTGAGGAGGGGTATTTACCAAATTTACAAAAATACTAGTCATGGCTGCCTAAGGGCAATGGATGACAGTTGGGCCAAATAATAGACTAACCAGAACGCTTGGGAAGATTATAGAACGAGATACTTTGAGGAATAAAGGTTTTGAAAAGCTCCAACATAATACTAAGAATCCAAAAGACCACGTATGCATGTTCAGAAAAGACATGAGAAGCCCCTAAATTCTCCCCTTAACTGATTCTCAGGCTATGCACAAGCAGGAAGTGAAGGCTAAAACAAAGCTATAAACTGTCTAGCTGAGTACTGAAGATATCTCCTAAAATGATGCACAGAGCTCATCTGAAAACTGAGAGACTGTACTTTAGTTCCAAGAATTTAGGGATCACCAGCTGATCACTAAGGCAACAAAACAGAAAATACGACAGCCAAACATAAGAACACAGGTTTTACAGAATTAGTTCAGAAAAGCCACCAAATATATAACAACAAGCAGCAACAAAAACCCAAAGAGAGGAGGAGAAAATAATTTCCAAGTTTGCATAATCATAATATTCAAAATGTTATGTTTTCAAAGAAAATTACAGGCAATAAGAAAACAAGAAAGCATAACTTGTACCACACCAAAAAAGAAATTAATAGGATCTCTCTCTGAGGATGCTTAGACATTGGAAATACTAAACAGAAATTTAAAATAGCCATTTTAAGTATGTCCAGGGACTTCTCTGATGGTCCAATGGCTGGGACTTTGCACTCCCAATGCAGGAGCCCAAGTTCAATTCCTAGTCAGTGGACTGGGTCCCACATGCTGCACCTAGGAGTTCCCATGCCGCAACCAAACATCCCACACATCACAGCACTGTTTATAATAGCCAGGACATGGAAGCAACCTAGATGCCCATCAGCAGATGAATGGATAAGAAAGCTGTGGTACATATACACAATGGAGTATTATTCAGCCATTAAAAAGAATACATTTGAATCAGTTCTAATGAGATGGATGAAACTGGAACCTATTGTACAGAGTGAAGTAAGCCAGAAAGAAAAACACCAATACAGTATACTAATGCATATATATGGAATTTAGAAAGATGGTAACAATAACCCTGTGTATGAGACCGCAAAAGAGACACCGATGTATAGATCAGTCTTATGGACTCTGTGGGAGAGGGAGAGGGTTGGGAGATTTGGGAGAATAGCAGTGAAACAGGTATAATATCATGTATGAAATGAGTCGCCAGTCCAGGTTCGATGCACGATGCTGGATGCTTGGGGCTGGTGCACTGGGAGGACCCAGAGGGAGGGTATGGGGAGGGGGGAGGGAGGGGGGTTCAGGATGGGGAGCGCGGGTGTGCCTGTGGCGGATTCATCTCGATGTTTGGCAAAGCTCGTACAATATTGTGGAGTTAAAAAAAAAAAAAAGACATCAATTACTAAATTTAAAAAAAATTAAAAGTATTTGAGAATATTAATGAAAATGTTCGATACCACCTAAGATGTCCTCTATAGGAAAACAAATGTTTTAGTTTTTAAATTATCACTATGTTTAAGCTCATCAATTTATAAAATGCCAATGTAAAGACTGCATAATTGCTTACTTCTTAATTTTACTAAAATTAAGGTTTTAAGAGCTGAGGATTCTAATTTAAACATGTAATTAAAGCTATTGGAAATAATAAAGTAACTTTTCAGAATACAGTAGGAAATAAAATGTGTTTCCAATAAAGAAGACATGAGCAATGAAACTACATTTTAGTTAAAGAAAAAGAATGAGCTAGTTAATTTTATTTAGTTGAAAAATGAAAGGCTGGATACAAAAAGTGGAACCTGAGGAAAAAGTTTTATTCCTAGTCAGGATTAACTTGAATTTAGATTGAAGTTAACTAAGTAAATGGACTTTGTTAAGTGAGCTAATGCAAGACTGGAATTTTTATTTCTGTCTGTGATAAGTGCTCCTCCTAATAAAAGATTGTGTGAGTT
Source organism: Bos indicus x Bos taurus (assembly GCF_003369695.1). NCBI lineage: Eukaryota > Metazoa > Chordata > Mammalia > Artiodactyla > Bovidae > Bos > Bos indicus x Bos taurus. Next base: position 39,331,003 of record NC_040086.1, read on the forward strand.
TCTGTGCCCTTAAAAAAAAAAAAAAAGACCATGCACCTAAATAAACAAACAGATGTTTAAATATGTTCAAAAACTAAATGAAATCATGCCATAAGAACAAAATAAACTATGAGAATGAGTCACCAAATTGATAATATCAACAAAAGGAAATCATTATAAAAGGGTACCTAAAGTTATACACTAACAATGAAAAATCTGAAACAAAATTAAGAAAAAAAACCCATTCACAACTGCAACAAAGAAATAAAATACTTGGTAATAACCTAACCAAAATGGTGAAAAACTTGCACAATGAAAACTACAGAATATTGCTGAAGCAAATTAAAGACAACACAAATAATGGAAAGGCAGGCTGCACTCATGCCTTGGAAACTTAATATTTTTAATATGTTCATACTATCCAGAGTGATCTGCATATTCAATGAAATTCCAATGAAAATCCCTACATATATTTTTCAGAAATAGAAAAAATTATTCACATAAAGAACATACATAAAAAACACTTATAACTCAACAACAAAAAGACAAACAACCCAATTAAAAAATGAGCAAAAGTTTTGAATAGACAATTCTCCAAAGAATACACACAAATGGACAACATAAAAAGATGCTCAACATCTTTACTAACTAGGGAAATGAAAATCAAACCACATTAAGTTATCGCCTCATGCCCACTAGGATGGCTATAACACACAAACAAAACAGAAAATAAAACATATTGCAATGATGTGAATCAACTGGAACCCTCACACCTTGCTGGTGGGAATATAAAATTGTGGAGCTGTGGTAAGAAAAACAATTTGGCAGTTCCTCAACAAGTTAAATATGGAGTTAACATTACTCAGCAATTCTATTGCAAGGTATACACCTGAGAGAAAGTATATATCCATGCAAAAAACTATACATGAATGAAACATCAGTATTATTCATAGTAGCCAAAATGTGAAAACAACCCAGATGTTCATCAATCAGCGAATGAATAAAGATGTGATATATTCATACAATGAAATATTATTCAGTCTTGAGAAGGACTGAAGTACTGATGCTACAACATGGATGAATCTCGAAAATGTTATGCTGAATGATAGAAGCCAGACATAAAATATCATATATGATTACATTTATTTGAAATATACAGAATAAGAAAATTCACTGACACAGGAAGTACATTAGTTCTTGCTAGTGGTTTGGGAGGAAGGAAAGAATGGTGAGTAACTGCTAATAAATGAAGAGTTACATTTTGGGATGATAAGAATGTCTTATTAGTGGTGAAGGTCGTGCAACTTTGTGAAAATACCAAAAATTATTGACTTGTATACTTTAAAATTGCTAAAGTAATAAATTTTAAGTCATGCAAATGTCTCAATTTTTTAAAATCCTAATATTCATGATACTTAAAAAGTAAATGTTAAGTTAAATGTAAACAGTTAAGTCTAATATTGACAAGAGGGAAATATGTTCTAGACCTTCTCTATAGTATAGTTATACAGGTACCACACTCTAGATTAAAGATTTTGCTAAATACTTCTTTATATTTCTTTTCATAATAATTCTTATGGAAACTCAAAAAATTCAGTTGTTATTTAATTTTACACTGCCTTATTTCCCAGGGGATTTAAGAAAGTCATAATGAGTAGATCTTAGACTCTCATTGGTAAAGAAGAGTTTGAATCGTAGCTCATGCTGAATGTTACAGAAACTAATCTAAGAATTTTAGCATTAACTAATTCAGATGCAATTAAGAGTACAATAAGTAGTATTTCATTAGATGACTTCTGTTTTTTTGTCATGAAAATTTTTTATATCAAGAAGTCACAACATTTCTGGAAAAAGACTATGTGATGAGAATTAATCTAAAGACATAAACACAGGCACACCTCAGAGATATTCTGTCTTTGGTTCCTGACCATTATAATAAAGCAATATGGCAGTAAAACAAGTCACAAGAACTTTCTGGCTTCCTAGCTCCTATAAAAGTTATGTTTACACTCTATTGTAGTCTATTGTGTGCAACAGCACTATGCCTTAAAAAAAATGTACCTACCTTAATAAAAAAATATTTTATTGCCAAAAAAAGATAACCATCATCTAACAGCCAAGGGTTGCCACAAACCTTCAATTTATTAAAAAAACACAATATCTGTGAATTGCAATAAAGTGAAATGAGTGCAATAAAATGAGTTATGCCTGTATCTGTGTAATAAAGTATAATCAATTGCATAAGTTCAAATTTCTACTGCCAATAATTTCAAAGAACATTTCTTCAAATTATATTTCCCAAGGTCATTACAATTCATATTATAGACACTGAACATCTTGGAAGTATCCTAAGAATATAATCTTTACCTTCTAAAGAAATCATATGAGCAGATCAATAATGTCTCTTGCCAGATCCATTTTTCTCTGTAGTGAAGTTTAACCAAAGATTCTATTGGCCTAATTCCATTTATTTTATATACTTAAGCAGGAGTTAAAACTGATGCTAATATACATACAATTAGCCCTTTGTAAAAGATCTTGTGGCTTCTTTCTTTTGTCAGACTCACTGCTCATTGCCTAATTCCCCAAACACCAGGTGACTGGTTGCTAGGCAACCAAACCCTACCACCCAGAGAATTCTATCCATCTCAACAGATGCCATCTCATTTGGATACAAAGGTGTTCAAAGCCTCAGAATTTGTTTATGTGACCCAGTAAGTCAATGTTATTTGGTGGTGAATTTCTGATGAGTAAATCATATAAGTGGATTGCACTGAAATGTTCATATTAACACATTATTATCAACATTTCATGATTGTATGGTATAATACATGCTAATGGTGAAAAGTTTTGGAAAACTTGTAAATGAAATATATTTGTAGCTAATTTTAAAATAGCACTTTTCTTCATTCCTGACACAAGAGCTAATACCATGTAGATTCTGCCTTACTGGTTTAGAATCATCTAATTGAAATTAAAAGACGTTTACTCCTTGGAAGGAAAATTATGACCAACCTAGATAGCATATTCAAAAGCAGAGACATTACTTTGCCAACAAAGGTCCGTCTAGTCAAGGCTATGGTTTTTCCAGTGGTCATGTATGGGTGTGAGAGTTGGACTGCGAAAAAAGCTGAGCGCCAAAGAATTGATGCTTTTGAACTGTGGTGTTGGAGAAGACTCTTGAGAGTCCCTTGGACTGCAAGGAGATCCAACCAGTTCATCCTAAATGAGATCAGCCCTGGGTGTTCATTGGAAGGACTGATGCTAAAGCTGACACTCCAGTACTTTGGCTACCTCATGCAAAGAGCTGACTCATTGGAAGAGACTCTGATGCTGGGAGGGATTGGGGGCAGGAGGAGAAGGGGACGACAGAGGATGAGATGGCTGGATGGCATCACCGACTCTGACTCGATGGACATGAGTTTGAGTGGACTCCTGGAGTTGGTGATGGACAGGGAGGCCTGGCTTGATGTGATTCATGGGGTCGCAAAGAGTTGGACATGACTGAGCGACTGAACTGAACTGAATTGCTAATTTAATAAATTTGATACATACTGTGTTCTGTAAGGTCTAATATAGTACATAAAAGCATTTAAAAACATTGTATCAACTTGGATACCTCAAAATGACTATTACATTTTTGTAAAATTGTGGTTTTTCCCAACTGCTCTTAAATTTATCAAATTCAGAATTTGATTTTGCTCTTCAGGTAATCTGGGATTACTTCTGTAAAGAGTTAATCAACTCTTCTCTAATTATTTGACATATCAGATCCCTTTATAGATATCAACTGATGTTAAGATCAAAGAGAATTCAATAAAAATGTCTTTTGGTAGTAATTCTTTTCATAAGTTATTTATAGCAATCCATTAGAAAGATGGTCAGGATCTGTTGATGTATAGCAGAATATTTTACCGTATCAAATAAGCAAACATACAATATTGTATTAAATGATGATATCCTAGTAAAAGATTGCAAGCTCAAATATTTAGGTTCATCTCCCTCTGGCTTTAGGATCCTTTTAAAATATGTAAGAATTTTGTGTTTTTAAAATGATCAGTTTTCTCAAACACAGGTTTCACTCAGCTCAACCAGAAGTTACTCAAATAGGTAGATGAAGCTTGGGAGTTTCCAAAAGAGGGGGTTAAATAAGTAGCAACTCGTTGTGGAAAGATGTTGTTCAGTCTCTCAGTTGTCTCTGACTCTATACAACCCCATGGACTGCAGCACTTCCAGGTTTCCCTGTCTTTCACCATCTCTTCACTGTCCTTTCCTGTCCTGTCCTATCCCTGGGGAGAGATGACCTTCAATAGAACACAGATGAATTAACCAAAACTGAAAAACTTGCTCAAGGGTCTGGCAAGAGAAAACCTGGATATTAGAAGGAAAGTAGAAATGACTTTCTGGCTGTAAAAACTTTTGTTGTTAGGTCACTCAGTTGTGTCTGACTCTGCAACCCCATGGACTGCAGGATGCCAGGCTTTGCTGTCCTTCACTATCTCCCAGAGTTTGTTCGAACTCACTCACGTTCATTGAATTGATGATGCCAACCATCTCAGCCTCTGTTGCCCCTTTCTCTTCCTGCCCTCAATCTTTCCCAGCATCAATGTCTTTTTCAATGAGCAACTCTTTGGATCAGTTGGCAGAGTATTGGAGCTTCAGCATTAATACTTCCAAAGAATATTCAGGGTTGATTTCCTTTAGGATTGATTGGTTTGATCTCCTTTCAGTCCAAGGGACTCTCAAAAGAGTCTTCTCCAGCACCACAGTTCAAAAGCATCAATTCCCTGGTGCTCAGCTTTCTTTATGGTCCAGTTCTCACGTCCATACATGACTGCTGGAAAAATCATGGCTTTGACTATATCAGCAAAGTGATGTCTCTGCTTTTTAACAGACTGTCTAAGTTTGTCAAAACTTTTCTTCCAAGGAGCAAGCATCTTTTAATTTCATGGCAGCAGTCATCATCTGCAGTGATTTTGGAGCCCAGAAAATAAAATTTGTCATTATTTCCAGTTTCCCCATGTATTTGCCATCAAGTGATGGGACTGAATGCCATGATCTTAGTTTTTTGAATGTTGAGTTTTAAGCCAGCTTTTTCATTCTCCTCTTTTACTTCATCAAGAGGCTGTTTAATTTCTCTTCACTTTCAACCATTATGTTGGTGTCAAGTGCATATATGAGGTTATTGATATTTCTCCCAGCAATCTTGATTCCAGCTTGAGCTTCATCCAGCCTGGAATTTTACATGATGTACTCTGCATAGAAGTTATATAAACAGAGTAACAATATATAGCCTTGATGTACTCCTTTCCCAATCTAACTATTGCTTCTTGGCCTACAAACAGATTTCTCAGGAGACTGGTATTCTTATCTTTTTTAAGGATTTTCCACAGTTTATTGTGACCCACACAAAGACTTTATCATAGTCAATGAACCAGATGTTTTTTTTCTGGAATTCCCTTGCTTTTTCTATGATCCAGTGGATGTTGGCAATTTGATCTCTGGTTCCTTTCCCTTTTCTAACTCCAGCTTGAATATCTATAAGTTCTCAGTTCATGTACTGTTAATGCCTGGCTTGGAGAATTTTGAGCATTATTTTGCTAGCATGGGAGATGAGGGCAATTGTGCAGTAGTTTGAACATTCTTTGGCATTGCCCTTCTTTGGGATTGAAATGAATATTGACCTTTTCCAGTCTTGTGGCCACTGCTGAATTTTCCAAATTTTCTGGCATATTACATGCAGCATCTACAGCATCATCTTTTAGGATTTGAAATAGCTCAGCTGGAATTTCATCACCTCCACTTGGTTTGTTTGTAGTAATATATATTATTATTAACATTAACAAAGCTTAGGTTAATAACTATATATCTATTATGAAAAATGACTAGAATAATTAAAACTTGCCTACTAAGGGTAATTTGCAAAGCTCCTTGACATAATTTTTTTTCTTTACTCAAAACAGCCACATGATATAATATGTTTTTATATTTTTAGGAAAGAATAAACTAAAATTCAGAGAGGCAAAGACCTCAGAATTAGAACCACAGCCAAGTGACTCACAAATCAGTGGTTTTGCATCTATACTTATATCCTAACAGGGAACGATGTGTATTTTAGAAATTATTATGAATGAGGATCTTTTTATTTAAAATCTCTTAAACAATATGGCATTTTCAATGTTTAATATAATCTCAGTGCTAGAGACATAAATTTAATATTATAGCCTATTGGAATCAATCAAGAAATCATCATCATATCTAAAACATACTAAGATATTTTGGAAGGTAACAAATTAGTCACATCAAGAGTGTCTTATTTCTCTGTAAAGTGATTCACCCAAAGAAAATAAAATCCTGAAGTTCAAAATGAACTCTAATAGTCAAGCAGTTTCATAAAATAATAAACTTCACTGTAGTTTTTGCTTAGGGATTTGTACCCAGTTCCCAGTTCAGTCACTCAGTTGTGTCCGACTCTTTGCGACCCCATGAATCGCGGCAAAAAAAGTTACTTTATGAGACTCACTCCTTCACTGCCTTATGCCCTCAAGTATATTACAGATTTTATGAACTCTATACCTAAAACCATCTGAATTCAGTTTCTTCTAGATAGATTCACTTTGAAATTAATGTGTTTCAGTTCAGTTCCGTCACTCAGCTGTGTCTGATTCTTTGTGACCCCATGAATCACAGCACGTCAGGCCTCCCTGTCCATCACCATCTCCTGGAGTTCACTCAAACTCACATCCATTGAGTCGGTGATGCCATCCAGCCATCTCATCCTCTGTAGTCCCCTTCTCCTCCTGCCCCCAATCCTTCCCAGCATCAGAGTCTTTCGTATGAGTTGGCCAAAATACTGGAGTTTCAGCTTTAGCATCATTCCTTCCAAAGAAATCCCAGGGCTGACCTCCTTTAGAATGGACTGGTTGGATCTCCTTGCAGTCCAAGGGACTCTCAAGAGTCTTCTCCAACACCACAGTTCAAAAGTATCAATTCTTTGGCCCTCAGCTTTCTTCACAGTCCAACTCTCACATCCATACATGATCACTGGAAAAACCATAGCCTTGACTAGATGGACCTTTATTGGCAAAGTAATATCTCTGCTTTTCAATAGGCTGTCTAGGTTGGTCATAACATTTCTTCCAAGGAGTAAGCGTCTTTTAATTTCATGGCTGCAGTCACCATCTGCAGTGATTTTGGAGCCCTAAAAAATAAAGTTTCTCACAGTTTCCACTGTTTCCCCATCTATTTCCCATGAAGTGATGGGACCAGATGCCATGATCTTCATTTTCTGAATGTTGAGCTTTAAGCCAACTTTTTCACTCTCCTGTTTCACTCTCATCAAGAGGCTTTTTAGTTTCTCTTCACTTTCTGCCATAATGATGATGTCATCTGCATATCTGAGGTTATTGATGTTTCTCCCAGGAATCTTGATTCCAGCTTCTGCTTCTTCCAGCCCAGCGTTTCTCATTAGCCTAAATATTCATGGCATCAGTATATCTTTATTTGAAGGCATTCTGTATTTTAAAATTGCTGATTCTTTGGGAAAGCTGGGGTTAGAATTATTCCTACTGAGGTTGTCTTTTCAATAAATCAACTGTTGAAAGCACTTTCAAACAAATCTTTACTTTCCCTCTTTCTATACAAAACCTAATGTAAGCCATAACTAAAGTAGTGATGGTCTACATTGAAATGGAGAGGGAAATTATGCTCAACTGATTTTCTAAAAGGCATTTTCTTACAATCAAAGAAAGTCATCACATGACTTCATTTTTATATAGTCATATGGCTTCATCATAAATTTTCAGTCCTATTCATTCAGGCTGAATGCAGTTATTTCAGAATTTTGTGAATGTCCAAGGTATCATGAAGAGAAACTTTAAAATTAGGTAAAAATGAAGGTGTATTACAAAAATATATATTAAAAAACTTATGTGGGCTACAGCCAGGCATTTATTATTACTGTATGGCTATTTTAATTGGACACATTTGCAAGATATTGAGAATATTTTAGTCTAATTAACTTGGCAAAAATTCAACAAAAGCCATCATTTTAAGCCTGATGCATATGTGGGTAGGCTAATTGATTTATATATGCAAGCAGGGGTTCAGTTTGTGTATGAATTCCAAAAACTTTAATCAGTACATTTTTAAAAATGTGTACAGGAAAAATACATTGAGTAAACTTGCATAATTCTGGATTTTGCTATCAAATTGGATTTTCAAGGGGATTGTTTAAGTAAGCAGGTACAATAGAAAAGACAGAAAGGAGGAAATGGGCTAAAATGATAAGGAGAACAAGCTCCAGCATAAGACTGGGTGGAAATTCTAGCTCTATTACTTAATTATTGTTTAGTCACTAAACTGTGTCTGACTCTTTGCTTAATAACTGCGTGATTTTGGATGTTTGTTAAAATGCATAGGACTTTACTTTGTGGTTACATAGAGATAGTAACTATATCAATACAAGAGTTTTTTTGTGCTTTTTAAATTTTAATAATACATAAAATTCCTTGGAACGGTGTTAGATGCATCAGTTCAGTTCAGTCGCTCAGTCATGTTTGACTCTTTGAGATCTTATGGACTGAGCACGCCAGGCCTCCCTGTCCATCACCAACTCCCAGAGTTTATCCAAACCCATGTCCATTGAGTCGGTGATGCTATCCAACCATCTCATCCTCTGTCATCCTCTTCTCCTCCTGCCCTCAATCTTTCCCAGCATCAGGGTCTTTTCAAATGAGTCAATTCACATCAGGTGGCTAAAGGATTGGCGTTTCAGCTTCAACATCAGTCCTTCCAATGAATACTCAGGACTGATCTCCTTTAGAATGGACTGGTTGGATCTCCTTGCAGCCCAAGGGATTCTCAAGAGTCTTCTCCAACACCACAGTTCAAAAGCATCAATTCTTTGGCACTCAGCTTTCTTTATAGTCCAATTCTCACATCCATACATGACCACTGGAATAACCATAGCCTTGACTAGCCGGACCATTGTTGGCAAAGTAATGTCCCTGCTTTTTAATATGCTGTCTAGGTTGGTCATAATTTTCCTTCCAAGGAGTAAGCATCTTTTAATTTCATGGCTGCAATCACCAGGTGCAGTGATTCTGGAGCCCCCCAAAATAAAGCCTGCCACTGTTTCCCCATCTATTTGCCATGAAATGATGGGCCCAGATTCCATGATCTTAGTTTTCTGAATGTTGAGCTTTAAGCCAACCTTTTCACACTCCTCTTTCACTATCATCAAGAGGCTCTTTAGTTCTTCTTCACTTTTTACCATAAGGGTGGTGTCATCTGCATATGTGAGGTTATTGATATTTCTCCCAGCAATCATGATTACAGCTTGTGTTTCTTCCAGCTCAGCGTTTCTCATGATGCACTTTGCATAGAAGCTAAATAAGCAGGGTGACAATATACAGCCTTGCCATACTTCTTTCCCTATTTGGAATCAGTCTGTCATTCCATGTCCAGTTCTAACTGTTACTTCCTGACCTGCAAACAGATTTCTCAAGAGGCAGGTCAGGTGGTCTGATATTCCCATCTCTTTCAGAATTTTCCAGAGTTTGTTGTGGTCCACACAGTCAAAGCCTTTGGCATAGCCAATAAAGCAGAAATAGATGTTTTTTCTGGCACTCTCTTGCCTTTTTGATGATCCAGCAGATGTTGGCAATTTGATTTCTGGTTCCTCTGCCTACATAATCATAAAATATTATGGTTGTTGATGGTCTCAAAATTAGGAGCAATAACAATGTTATTGCCTTGACATCAAGCTATTAATGTTAGTGTATAGGAAGCAGAGACTCTTTCTAAATAAATAAATTCAAATGTACTCCACGTAGTAAGAACTCAAAAATGTTGATTTACCGAATCTAGGAACACTGCTATTGTAACTCTTCAGAAGGAAGAATTATAAGCCCAGCCTTACAATATGTGGGCACAAAGATAGCTGATTACACAATTAGTTTGTATACACCAGCAATAGTCTATTCTACATCCAATTTTGGATCCTGGTATAATCAAATAAAGAGGTCAAATAGCCACTGTAATCAACAGACAATTTGGGGATATTTTATCTCATTTAGTTAAAAATTTCTTGCTTAAGCACTTCCTCACTGACCATGTTTCAGAACATCTTCCGATAAATTTACAACAGCTAACATTTCAACACTCAATAAAATATGCAGAAGTACATTTTATAGATAGAACACCTTTTTTTCTGTAGCTAAAGATTGATAGTTCAAATTTCTACCATTTTTTGAAGTAAAAGAATAAATATTGTGTATATAAATTCAGAAACATTTAAATTCAAATACATGTACAGACTACATATGGTACAATGCTAGAAAATCCAGACAAAAAATTTTTTGATGAGTTTAATGCTTTGAAAATGAAGAAACTACATAATATTTGGTATGTTTTATACACCTAGATAATTTCAACAAATTCTAAATGTTTAACTGTTTCTATTTAATTTCTGTGTATTATGGAACCATAAGTCTGGAAAGTTCCATGGGAGATAATTGAACCTAATTCAACCTATTCTATTTTATCCTATTCAGTCATCATTCTTATATTAACAATCTTACATGTGTCCAGGATTGGATAAAGGGTTAAAGAAGCAGATTAAGAAGATGTTAGCTATGCCTGAATTCAAAGAACTCAAAATCTAGTGAAAAAAACACACACACACATGAATTTAAAATAACAACACCCTTGTTAACCAACAATTTGATGGGATATATGCTGTATCATCACTAGAGAAGATAGAGTAGCAATTAACTATTAGTGAAGGCTTTGGAAATGAGGAATATAAATTGTGTTCACACCAACAAACTAGAGGTATAAGACCTTTCCTATCAAAAACTATGTACCAAAGCAGAAAAGTTAAAATGTTAGCTTCTCAGTCATGTCTGACTCTTTGCAACTCCATGGACTATATCCCACCAGGCTCCTCTGTCCATGGAATTCTCCAGGCAAGAATACTGGAGTGGTTAGCCATTCCCTCCTGCAGGGTATCTTCCTGACCCAGGGACCAAACTGCAACTCCCCTATTGCAGGTGGATTCTTTACCATCTGAGCTCCCAAGGAAGCCCAAAAGCAAAAAGACGTGAATAATATGGAAGAAATGCTGTGGCACTGATGAATTCATTTGATGTAATAATCAGAAATGAGGCTTGTTACTCTCAGCAGTGGCCACAGGACTGGAAAAGGTCAGTTTTCATTCCAACCCCAAAGAAAGGCAAGGCCAAAGAATGCTCAAACTACCACACAATTGCACTCATCTCACATGCTAAAAGTAATGCTCAAAATTCTCCAAGCCAGGCTGCAGCAGTACGTGAACTGTGAACTTCCAGATGTGCAGGCTGGTTTTAGAAAAGGCAGAAGAACCAGAGATCAAATTGCCAACATCTGCTGAATCATCAAAACAGCAAGAGATTTCCAGAAAAATATCTATTTCTGCTTTATTTACTATGCCAAAGGCTTTGACCCTGTGGCTCACAATAAACTGGAAAATTCTGAAAGAGATGGAAATCCCAGATCACCTGACCTGCCTCTTGAGAAACCTGTTTGTAGGTCAGTAAGCAACAGTTAGAACTGGACATGGAACAACAGACTGGTTCCAAATAGGAAAAGGAGTACGTCAAGGCTGTATATTGTCACCCTGCTTATTTAACTTGTATGCAGAGTACATCATGAGAAATGCTGGGCTGGAAGAAGCACAAGGTGGAATCATGATTGCCGGGAGAAATATCAATAACCTCAGATATGCAAATGACACCACCCTTATGGCAGAAAGTGAAGAAGAACTAAGAAGCCTGTTGATGAATGTGAAAGAGGAGAGTGAAAAAGTTGTCTTGAAGCTCAACATTCAGAAAACTAAGATCATGGAATCTGGGCCCATCATTTCATGGCAAATAGATTGGGAAACAGTGGAAACAGTGGCTGTCTTTATTTTTTGAGGCTCCAAAATCACTGCAGATGGTGATTATAGCCATGAAATTAAAAGATGCTTAGTTCTTGGAAGGAAAGTTATGACCAACCTCGACAGCATATTAAAAGCAGAGACATTACTTTGCCAACAAAGGTCCATCTAGTCAAGGCTATGGTTTTTCCAGTGGTCATGTATGGATGTAAGAGTTGGACTATAAAGAAAGCTGAGCACTGAAGAATTAATACTTTTGAACTGTGGTGTTGGAGAAGACTCTTAAGAGTCCCCTGGACTGCAACGAGTTCCAACCAGTCCATCCTAAAGGTGGTCAGCCCTGAATATTCACTGGAAGGACAGATGCTGAACCTGAAACTCCAGTCCTTTGGCCACCTGATGCAAAGAACTGACTCATTTGAAAAGACCCTGATTCTGGGTAGGATTGAAGGTGGGAGGAGATGGGGACTACAGAGGATGAGATCATTGGATGGCATCACCGACTCAATGGACATGGGTTTGGGTGGACTCCGGGAGTTGGTGATGGACAGGGAGGCCTGGCGTGCTGTGGTTCATGAGGTTGCAAAGAGTCAGACATGACTGAACGACTGAACTGAATTGAACTGAACTGACTCAGAAGGATGATATAATGAAGGATCATGTGCCTCCCAATGACAATGAATAATGTATCTTAAACATGAGATCATATGTCATTTTGGAAATACACTTCCAGAATCACAGTAGGGGATGACTTCAAGAAAATGAATCTAGTTAAGAAAATAATACACTAGCTCAGGCAAGGTACAAAGAGATAAGAGCAACAAGAACTAAGAGGATGATAAAAAGTATATAGGCACTCAAAAGGTGTCATAAACTCTATAGTAGTTAATGAGTGGAGAAAAACAGACATTGAAGACAACTTCAGGTTTATAATTTGAATAACTTGGGGCCTGGTGATCATATTATCAATAGTTGATACAAAGCTAAAATGAGCTTGGGCGAGAAGCCAGAAATTAAAATAGAACAAATATATCAATAAAACAAGAAAAAGATCAAAAAAGTTATACTAACAACTATACTTACTGCAAACTTGCCACATGCTAAGGATTGCATCAGCTCTTTATATATTTCATTTAATCATGGGCAAGATACAGTATGAGTGTAAACTAGAGAGAGATTGACATTTCTGGGAAGACATTACTACCAAATGTGAATCTTATAGACCTTGAGTCAAGCAACAGAGGTTAGGGGACCATTCTTCTATTGGGAATCCCACTGAAAGGAGTGGAGAGAAAAAGGAGGCAATGGTATTTAATCAGAGTCCTAAAATAATACCAAGGGTCCAGATAAGGAAATCAAGATCAATCTCACGTCAAAAATACAAGAGCATGAATGAAAATAAAAGCTAAAACCAAAGAGGAATGGATCAGCAGATTCAATTATAGTCCTCTGTTGACTCTTAGCCACAGGATGTGAGGGTGGTAGAAGCGTATCTAGAGGGAGCCACAGGTAAGTCAACAAAGAGTTAAGAGGTCTGGGTACTTCCTGGAAATTTATTATTTCTAGGGTAACTCCTCTAGGATCTAAGAACACATTTTGTATGCTTTCTACTATTTTAAGTTTGTAAGGTTTATCTTACGGCCCAGAATATGGTAAATTTAGTGATTATTCCTTGTGTATTTGCAAAAAAAAAAAAAAAAGGATATTGTACTGCATGTGTGTGTGAGTGTGTATGTGTGTGGAGAGGAGTGATCTATAAATGTCAGTTAGATTGACTTGGTTTGTATTATTCAGGTCATCTATATGCAAGTTTAATTTCTGTCTTGGTTAATGAGAGGAGAGTTGAAATCTTCAACTAAAATTGTATATTTGCTTATTTCTTCTAAATCCTGTCAGTTTTTGCTCTTCTTTTGGTACCTACATATTCATAATTGATAAGCCTTCTTGGAGAATTGACTCCTTTGTGTTATGAAATATCCTTTACTTCTGGTGCTGTTTCCTGTTATGAAGTCTTATTTAATTGATATTCGTCCAACTACTCTAGCTTTCTTTATTATTTACATGGTATATATTTTTCAACCCTAATATTTTTTAATTTTTTCTATGTTTTAAGTAGGTTTCTTGTAGAAAATACAGAATTGGATCTTTCTGTTATTTCCAATATGACAATATATGTCTTTTACACAGTGGGTTTAAAGCATTTATATGATTATCAATAGGTTGTAGTAAAGTCTACAACTTTCTAGCTGTCTTTATTCTATTTGTTCTTTTTTAATTTCCCTTTTGCCTTCTTTTATATTAATTGAGCATCCTTAAGTTTCTATATCTCCCCTTTTTATCAACCATACATTTTTATTATTTTACAGTTTATATAATTGCCCAAATACCCTGCAGAATCTGCATCACCCTCTCTCACTGACTGCTCCAGCCACTTGTCTTAGTTTTGTTTTGCATATGGCAGGCATGCTCCTCTCAAGTTCTTTCTACTCCATGTTTCATCTGCTAAAATGTTCTTCCCCAGATCAGCATGTTCTACACTCTAGCCACTTTTGTACAAAGATCACCTTCTTAGTGAAGCCTTCCTAGATTACCATATTTTACAGTGAATGCCTCATTGGTCCCTATCATCTTCTGTATTACCTATTTATTTAATTTTAAAATCTATTCTCTGCTCACCAGACTCTAACCTTCACAGAAATATATATTTTTGTCCATCTCAATCAATACCATATTTCCAGGGCCTAGAAAAGAGCCTGCTGTCAAACAGATTCTTGATGAAGAGTTGTTGAATTAATGAATATGTGTAAATTGAGAAAAAGAAACCGGTGAAGTTCAAGAGATTAATAGCTAAGAATAGATCAAATGATAAAACATATAATAAGAAACTAGAGATAGATAACAGGAGGGGATGGGTTACAGAGCACCAGAAAACAATAGGTCTTGACCCTCTCCCTCTGTAAGTGAAGTAAGTTTAGAAGTAGATAAATTTATGGGTGGTGGGGCAGAAAGCTGAAAGAGTTTATGTTACGTAGCTCCCATTTTCCTTCTGACACAGGGGCATTTGCTGGGATTTGGGCAGGGTATGTGAGTGGTAAGCGCTTCCCAGGTGGTGCTAGAGGTAAAGAACCCAACTGACAATGCAGGAGACATAAGAGATGCGAGTTTGCTCCTTGGGTAGGGAAGATCCCCTGGAGGAGGGCACGGCAACCCACTTGCAATACACATGTGAGTCGTAAAGGGTAGGGATTCAAAAGGACCACAACCAAAGAGCCAAAATCACCGGGTGTCCTCTAGAGTTACGTAAATTCCACTTAGTGAGAGAGTAGCTCAAGTTTATAAAACACGATCCATGAAGCATTAAAGTAAAACTCTGGAATGATTGGGAATTTTGTTTTCATTCTATCTATAACCTGAAAAATAAGCGCAACTTATTTTTGTGTGGCTTAAGTCTTTAAGTTAAAGGTTTTCAAGCTCAAATACTGTCTTAAATAGCAACTTTAGTTGCATTCTGCATACAGGTTTATCTACTTTGTGGAATATCTGCTTTTTATTACCTATCTACTATCTTCAAATAGAAAATATAAATTTAGCTATAAACGGGAGGAAGAATGTCAATTTAATTTACTTTGTTTCTGAATTCTCCATTTTTCACAAAAGACGATTTGGTCACAGCTGGACCTGACATATCAGAATATCTAAAAATCAATAATTCTACTTTCTTCCAATTTCAAATCATTTTGGAGCTGTCATATTAGTGCAGCTGCAGACTTTCTGGCATTCTGTGCCCTCTCTGCAATCCTTTTGGCAGGTGGACAGAGAGAGAACAGCACTTCCACTCTTAGAAGTCATATTATAACATCCCCTGACAACTATGAATGACTTCATCTTTCAGCCATGCCTGATTCTGCCACAGATACACAGGCCTTCCCTTTGTATAGTATAAATCCACATGTGATTTAATGAGAAAAATATTGGTAAACCTATTATATTTGAAGATTTTTTCTCAATGCTATCAGGGAATTTGGGACCGCTGGCCTTTTGCTTATTGAATGCATATCAAATGAATGTGTTTGCTTTCGAAGTTGCCCAATAATGCTGTAAAATAACCTGTGTAAATCACATATCTCTTTACTATACCTGTTAACCAGAAAATCAATAGCATGGATTTCCTGACAGTTAAAATGATTAGATAGATATTTACAAACCCTAAATCAAGCAGGTATGTAGGCTAAAGTAAAGGACACAGGCTCATAATAGGAAGGAATAAACTAATCAATAGGAAATGATGAAGATGTTTTGGTGATAATAAAGAACACAGATCCAGGAACATTATACATTTCATGATAACAGAATCTGGTTTCTGATAATATACAAACTGAATAAAGTTATGGCATTATAAACCTCTAGCTGTGTGACTTAATAAGTTACTAAACCAGCCCAAGACTCGGTTCCTTCACCTGGCACATCAAGATAAGGGAACTAACTGGACTGCTATGTGGATTAAATGAGATAAATGTATACGATAATCATCCAACATCTATCTACATGCAGTATGTGGTTACTTAAAAACTATCAGTTGACTTTTTGCATTCTTAAGTCTCAGTAACTTGGTTCAGAGACCAAAGTTTTTCTGAACAGATACCTTGCACTATGAATTTTTTTAAAAAAGACTTTCTTTGCATTATCTAAGTAATAAAGTTCTAGATAAAACTTACAATGATGTGAGAGATATTATTATGATTTTATAGATTTCTGACCTGAAAATCAAAGGCTTAAATTCAATATAATCTCAGGAAAAGACCAACATACCTTTTAGATTAGTTAATTTATATATGGCCTTCCTAGTCCAGTAGGGCTTCCCTGGTGGCTCAGAGGTTAAAGCATCTGCCTGCAATGCGGGAGACCTGGATTCCATCCCTGGGTCGGGAAGATCCCCTGGAGAAGGAAATGGCAACCCACTCCAGTATTGTTGCCTGGAGAATCCCATGGACGGAAGAGACTGGAAGGCTGCAGTCCATAGCGTCGCAAAGAGTTGGACACGACTGAGCGACTTCACTTTCCTTTCACTTTCCTAGTCCAAAACAAATGAAAAGATGAGTAAGAAACTTCGGGATCTTACTCCTCTTCACAAGCAACACCACCTATATCTCCATGATGTAAAATTAACCAGTTCACGAGGCAAATCTGAAGATGTCCCAAGATGCAAAGACCAGTTCTTCAGGGACCATCAATTTCCCTATCAACTACCATCACTATATCTTCCTTAATATATAATCAAAATTTAAAAGGGATGATCATGCCCTTCTTTTAAAACACCTAACAAAAATGAGATATAGTACATAAATGCTTGTGTCTTTAACCTTTAAAAGGTTTCTGCTTTTTAAACCAAAAGTGAAAGATAGCTGATCAATGGAGTAGGGAAAATCA
This sequence comes from Bos indicus x Bos taurus, assembly GCF_003369695.1. NCBI lineage: Eukaryota > Metazoa > Chordata > Mammalia > Artiodactyla > Bovidae > Bos > Bos indicus x Bos taurus. The sequence goes on from NC_040086.1 coordinate 39,348,329, forward strand.
CAGGATAAAGATTTCACCCCAACGAAATATTTATCTGACATCATCAAAATGCTCAAGACAAACACTGATTTTAAAAATGTGAATATTAAAGAAAAACACCTTAATTGCTTACTAGCTAATAACAATAACTACCACTTATTGTAAAACTACTACATGCCACACACTGAAAAGTAACATGAAAAGATGAAAAGAACACAACTACTACATGGGAGAACTACGAATTGATTCCAAAGCTGATATTCTCCACAATGTAATCTTGTCTGCACTACTTAAGTTCAGTCACTAAGTCGTGTCCGACTCTTTGAGCCCCATGGACTGCAGCACTCCAGGCCTCCCTGTACATCATCAACTACTGGAGATTACTCAAACTCATGTCCATTAAGTCAGTGATGCCATCCAACCACCTCATCCTCTGTCGTCCCCTTTCTTCCCACCTTCAATCTTTCCCAGCATCAGGATCTTTTCCAATGAGTCAGTTCTTTGCACCAGGTGGCCAAAGGATTGGAGTTTCAGCTTCAACACCAGTCCTTCCAATGATTATTCAGGACTGATTTCCTTTAGGATGGACTAGTTGGATCTCCTTGCAGTCGAAGAGAATCTCAAGAGTCTTTTCCAACACCCCACTTCAAAAGCATCAATTTTTCGGCGCTCAGTTTTCTTTAGGGTCCAAATCTCACATCCATAAGTGACTACTGGAATAACCAAAGCCTTGACTAGATGGACCTTTGTTGGCAAAGTAATGTATCTGCTTTTTAATATGCTGTCTAGGTTGGTCATAACTTTCCTTCCAAGGAACAAGTGTCTTTTAATTTCATGGCTGCAATCACCATCTGCAGTGATTTTGGAGCCCAAAGAAATTAAGTCTCTCACAGTTTCCACTGTTTCCCCATTTATTTGCCATGAAGTGATGGGACCAGATGCCATGATCTTAGTTTTTTGAATGTTGAGTTTTAAGCCAACTTTTTTACTCTCCTCTCTCACTTTCATCAAGAGGCTCTTTAGTTCTTCACTTTCTGCCATAAAAGTGGTGTCATCTGCATATCTGAGGTTATTGATATTTCTCCCAGCAATCTTGATTCCAGCTTGTGCTTCTTCTAGCCCAGCATTTCACATGATGCACTTTGCATATAAGCTAAATAAGCAGGGTGACAATATACAGCCTTGACGAACTCCTTTTCCTATTTGGAACCAGTCTGTTGTTCCATGTCCAGTTCTAACTGTTGCTTCCTGACCTGCATACAGGTTTCTCAAGAGGCAGGTCAGGTGGTCTGGTATTCCCATCTCTTTCATAATTTTCCACAGTTTCTTGTGATCCACACAGTCAAAGGTTTTGGCACAGTCAATAAAGCAGAAGTAGATGTTTTTCTGGAACTCTCTTGCTTTTTCGATGATCCAGCAGATGTTGGCAATTAGATCTCTGGTTCTTCTGCCTCTTCTAAAGCCAAGTTGAACATCTGTAATTTCTCAGGTCACATACTATTTAAGCCTCACTCAGAGAGTTTTGAGCATTACTTTACTACCATGTGCTGCTGCTAAGTCACTTCAGTCATGTTGGACTCTGTGTGACCCTGTAGACGGCAGCCCACCAGGCTCCCCCATCCCTGGGATTCTCCAGGCAAGAACACTGAGATGAGTGCAATTGTGCAGTAGTTTGAGCATTCTTTGACATTGCCTTTCTTTGGGATTGGGATGAAAATTTACCTTTTCCAGTCCTGTGGCCACTGATGAGTTTTCTAAATTTGCTGGTATATTGAGTGCAGCACTTTCACAGCAGCATCTTTTAGAATTTGAAACAGTTCAACTGGAATTCCATCACCTCCACTAGCTTTGTTCATAGTGATGCTTCCTTAGGCCCACTTGACTTTGCATTCCAGGATGTCTGGCTCTAGGTGAGTGATCATACCATCATGATTATCTGGGTCATGAAGATCTTTTTTGTACATTTCTTCTGTGTATTCTTGCCACCTCTTCTTAATATCTTCTGCTTCTGTTATATCCATAATTAGACCTAACATTACTTAGACATCTATAAACTCTTCTCACCCACTCCCAACATCGCCACAACTTACATCTGCATAGCCTGTTGATCTGTTTATAAATAACCGCTGTAATGATATTGCTCCTTTCATCTGAACGTGCCTCACTTCTTTGTTTTAGGATAAAGCAATAAAGTGTTTCTTTCTGTATCCTCCTTCTCCACCAAATTGAAAACACAGAACCATAAATTAACACCTAGAAACTATATATAAAAAGACACAAGATCCTGTAAGTTATATACACATGTCATTTCCTACAAAACCAAATGACAACTATGTCTATGATGAAAATTCACCAATGTTCACCAGTTATTCATCCCTGCTGCTACTGTGCTGCATCGCTTCAGCCATGTCCGACTCCTGCATCCCTAGAAGAAACTATAAAATTAGGTAAAAGGATTATAACCCAGGAAGGAGATTTCCCAGAGCATACAGCAATTCTCGAACTTGGCATTTGACCAGAGTTTTCAGGTTAACTAGAATTCAGTAAGGAATTTTATCCTTGCAAAATAACCTTGACTTCAAAATCATCTTGGATTATCTTTAGGAGTTTCTGTGGAAATGCAATTGACATTTTTAAATGCGACCCAAAGTTTCTAAGTTCTGCAAGTGCATTAAAAAAATAACAAAAACTAACCGCCATTGGCATTTTTCAATCAAGGGCTTGTCATCTAGAATTTTCAATGAGTTTGGAAATGTTTTTTAGTTCAGGGTAGTCTTAGAAAATGAAGTAATATATAAAAGACAGAAAAATAACCTCAGTTCAGTTCAGTTCTGTACTTATTTGTGTCCGACTCTTTGCTATCCCATGAACCGCAGCATGCCAGGCCTCCCTGTCCATCACCAACTCCTGGAGTTTACCCAAACTCATGTCCATTGAGTCGGTGATGCCATCTAACCATCTCATCCTCTGTCGTCCCCTTCTCCTCCTGCCCTCAACCTTTCCCAGCATCAGGGTCTTTTCAAATGAGTCAGTTCTTCACATCAGGTGGCCAAAGTATTGGAGTTTCAGCTTCAACATCATTACTTCCAATGAATACTCAGGACTGATCTCCATTAGGATGAACTGGTTGGATCTCCTTGCAGGGACATTCACGTGTCTTCTCAAGTTCAAAAGCATCATTCTTCAGCACTGGCTTTCTTTATAGTCCAACTCTCACATCCATGCATGACTACTTGAAAAATGATACCTTGACTAGATGGACCTTTGTTGACAAAGTAATGTCTCTGCTTTTTAATATGTTATCTAGGTTGGTCATAACTTTCCTTCCAAGGAGTAAGCATCTTTTAATTTCACAGCTGTAATCACCACCTGCAGTGATTATGGAGCCCAAAAAAATAAAGTATCTCACTGTTTCTACTGTTTCCCAATCTATTTGCCATGAAGTGATGGGACCAGATGCCATGATCTTTGTTTTCTGAATGTTGAGTTTTAAGCCAACTTTTTCACTCTCCTCTCTCACTTTCATCAAGAGGCTCTTTAGTTCTTCTTCGCTATCTGCCATTAGCGTGGTGTCATCTGCATATCTGAGGTTATTTATATTTCTCCCGGCAATCTTGATTCCAGCTTGTGCTTCTTCCAGCCCAGCGTTTCTCATGATATACTCTGCATATAAGTTAAATAAGCAGGGTGACAACATACAGCCTGACGTACTCCTTTTCCTATTTGAAACCAGTCTTTTGTTTAACGGCCAGTTCTAACTGTTGCTTCCTGACCTGCATACAGGTTTCTCAAGAGGCAGGTCAGGTGGTCTGGTACTCCCATCTCTCAGAATTTTCCACAGTTTATTGTGATCCACACAGTCAAAGGCTTTGGCATAGTCAATAAAGCAGAAATAGATGTTTTTCTGGAACTCTCTTACTTTTTCGATGATCCAGCAGATGTTGGCAATTTGGTCTCTGGTTCCTCTGCCTTTTATAAAATCAGCTTGAATATCTGGAAGTTCACAGTTTGTGTATTGCTGAAGCCTGTCTTGGAGAATTTTGAGCATTACTTCATTAGCGTGTGAGATGAGTTAACTGTGCGGTAGTTTGAGCATTCTGTGGTATTGCCCTTCTTTGGGATTGGAATGCAAACTGACCTTTTCCAGTCCTGTGGCCACTGCTGAGTTTTCCAAATTCACTGGCATATTGAGTGCAGCACTCTCACAGAATCATCTTTTAGGATCTGAAATAGCTTAAGTGGAATTCCATCATCTCCACTAGCTTTGTTCGTAGTGATGCTTACTAAGGCCCACTTAACTTCACATTCTAGGATGTCTGGCTCTAGGTGAGTGATGACACCATTGTGATTATCTGGGTCATGAAGGTCTTTTTTGTACAGTTCTCCTGTGCATTCTTGCCACCTCTTCTTCATATCTTCTGCTTCTGTTAAGTCCATACCATTTCTGTCCTTTATTGAGCCCATCTTTGCATGAAATGTTCCCTTGGTATCTCTAATTTTCTTGAAGAGATCTATAGTCTTTCCCATTCTATTTTTTCCCTCTATTTCTTTGCATTGATTGCTGAGGAAGGCTTTCTTATCTCTCCTTGCTATTCTTTGGAACTCTGCATTCAAATGGGTATATCTTTCCTTTTCTCCTTTGCTTTTCACTTCTCTTCTTTTCACAGCTATTCATAAGGCCTCCCCAGACAGCCATTTTGCTTTTTTGCATTCCTTTTTCTTGGGGATGGTCTTGATTCTTGTCTCCTGTACAATGTCATGAACCTCTGTCCATAATTCATCAGGCACTCTGTCTATCAGATCTAGTCCCTTAAATCTATTTCTCATTTCCACTGTATAGTCATAAGTGATTTGATTTAGGTCATACCTGAATGGTCTAGTGTTTTTCCCCACTTTCTTCAATTTAAGTCTGAATTTGGCAATAAGGTGTTCATTATCTGAGCCACAGTGAGCTCCAAGTCTTGTTTTTGCTGACTGTCTAGAGCTTCTCCATCTTTGGCTGCAAAGAATATAATCAATTTGATTTTGGTGTTGACCATCTGCTAAGGTCCATGTGTATAGTCTTCTCTTGTGTTGTTGGAACAGGGTGTTTTATGCCTAGCAACAGGAAAGTAAAGTTCTCTATTATTTTGATTGAAATAGGGGCTTAATCTTTAAGTTAGATGAGTAGAATGTCTTAAAAATAATTGTTACTAAGACAAAATGAGTTGCTTCACCATTTTTCTTATAAACCTGATGCACATCTATTTCTTTGAACATGAGCTACCCCTATTGGTCATTAAATCAAACTAAAACATTGACTTAACTGTGTTCTAGTCCAGATACTTTAGATATATTATTCAGTCAGTAGTAAGCATTTATGGAACCCCTACTTTATGCAAATACCATTCTGAGGACACAGAGTCAAATATGCTATAGAGCTTACTCTCAAAGAACTCATAGTCCAAGGAGACACATACATATGAACATAGCTCAGTCTTCACTATTCTAACCCAATCAGCTGTATCTTACAAATAAAAATAATAAAGTCCATGTATTCTAAGACATTTATTACACCCACAAAACAATGTTCCTTTCATCTGCAGATAGCACACACAGAAATGAAACCACTTACCTTTTTTCATTGCTTTGGTCTCAAGAACTTAAACAATGTATTTTGACTGTAAATTGACAAAAGCTATTTTATAGCTAATACTCTCCTTTCTATGTCAATAACCAAGCATTTCAGTTCAGTCAGTTCAGTCACTCAGTCATGTCCAACTCTTTGTGACCCCATGAATCTCAGCACACCAGGCCTCCCTGTCCAACATCAACTCCCGGAGTTCACTCAAACTCACGTCCATCGAGTCAGTGGTGCCTTCCAGCCATCTCATCCTCTGTTGTCCCCTTCTCCTCCTGCCCCCAGTCCTTCCCAGCATCAGAGTCTTCTTCAGTGAGTCAACTCTTCACATGAGGTGGCCAAAGTACTGGAGTTTCAGCTTCAGCATCAGTCTTTCCAATGAATACCCAAGACTGATCTCCTTCAGAATGGACTGGTTGGATCTCCTTGCAGTCCAAGGGACTCTCAAGAGTCTTCTCCAACACCACAGTTCAAAAGCATCAATTCTTCAGCACTCAGCTTTCTTACAGTCCAACTCTCACATCCACACATGACCACTGGAAAAACCATAGCCATGACTAGACGGACCTTTGTTGGCAAAGTAATATCTCTGCTTTTTAATATGTTGTCTAAGTTGGTCATAATTTCTTTCCAAGGAGTAAGCGTCTTTTAATTTTATGGCTGCAATCACCATCTGCAGTGATTCTGGAGCCCCAAAAAATAAAGACAGCCACCGTTTCCACTGTTTCCCTATCTACTTCCCATGAAGTTACATGTGGTCAATCCTGGTGGCTCAGACAGTAAAAATTTACCTGCAATGCAGGAAACCCAGGTTCCATCCCTGGATTGGGAAGATCCCTTGGAGAAGGAAATGGCTACCTACTCCAGTATTCTTGTCCGGAGGATCCCACTGGCAGAGGAGCCTGGCAGGCTACACATGTGGTCTCAGAGTCGGATATGACTGAGCGACTAACATACACAATCCTGTTGACATGGTTTAAGTCCCTTTCCTAGGGACAAAAGGCCATTCACAAATTGAGACAACCTACGTCTAACATATTTAGTTCTAGCTTCCAGCTGTAGTGAGCAGCAAAGAAAGAAAACATATCGAGATTCTTTTTAAACACACATGATATGCTTTATACCATCATATGTATGGATTTACAAGAAATCTGCAAAAGAAAGGATCAGGGACTACATATTGCACTTTATGTATGGCTATATTTAGGCAGAAAGAGAAAGGAGTAAGCTGTACTGAGCAATTAGAATTATGAGTTTATGTATTTTTTTATGTTTAATGGAAAGTGGGTAAGTAAAAATGTTTGATATTTGGTCTATTTAAAAATTCTACATTGTATCTGAACTTTCTCTTTTTCTTACTTTTCCAACAGATCTACCAGTCATCTAACCACGAATTTCTGGATTAATTTAAAAATGTGTCTTTGGTAACCATGTTCTTTCTGAAAAAGGTAAGGAGAGGGGCAGCCAAAATAGGAGACAGGTTGAGTCAGTGTACTTTTAGTCAGACAGATGGCAACACATCATGATTTGAAAACACTGGTTTCTGGGAAATCTGGAGAAATCAACTACAATAATCAAAGTGAAAACCCAGGTAATACTGTTATTATGAACTGAACTGTATCCCCCCAAAGTTAAGCATCTGAAGGTGGGTTCTCTGGGAGGTATCAAATATAAGTGAGGTTATAAGATTGGGGACTTTGCTATGGAATTAGTGCTCTTATAACAAGAGACACCGGAGAGCTTGCTCTCTCTTCTCTGTGAGGATATGGAGAAAAGGAGGCTTATGCAAGTCAGGACAAGAGTCCTTACCAGAATCTGACCATATTACAGCCTGATCTAGACTTCAAAACTGTGAGAAAATAAGGTTATTTTGCTTAAGCCACTCAGTCTATAGCATTTTATTATGGTAGCCCAAGTAGATGAAGATAATTATCTAAAATTTTTAGCACCGAATTTGGAAGGAAATAATAATTATGCTATAAACTGCTGACCATCAATCTTTAAGCTTATGTTTCTGAATTGGGAAGTAATTTGAAAAGAATATAGGTATGTATCCAACCCATTCAGGTACTTTCTGAGTATTCAGGTACTTTCTGAATACTTCCTGATATCAACAAGAATAATATTTTCTATATGTGTAATAAAAAAAAATGGACATATCTTTACCCATACCAAGGAAAATAGAGAAGTGAATCTGAGACTATATCACAACTTATAAATATTATTGAGAATTTCAGTTACAGGGATGTAATTATGATTACTTCAGGGAAAATAATTTTCCCATACTCCTGAATATCTACAGAAGAACTAAATTTCCTATAGAAATCCTATGGACTCTTACACTTCCTTCTACTGATGATACTGGAAATTATCCAATGGATGTGCTGACATCCATTTGTCTAATTCCTTAAGACCATTCTGAGATTAAACCAACAGACAGTAAAGCACATTTACCACATTATCACAGCCTTTCAAAGAAGTGCTTTCACTAAGGCCCAGCTTAATGTAATGGTCTTTTCCTCTATTGAAGGTTGATATAGGGACCATTAGTCTAGGCAATGTTTCTTTGCTGCTGCTGCTGTTTAGTTGCTAAGTCATATGCAACTCTTTGCAACCCCATGGACTGTAGCCCACCAGGCTCCTCTGTCCATGAATTCTCCAGGCAAGAATACTGGAGTGGGTTGCCATTCCCTTCTCCAGGGGATCTTCCTGACCTAGGGATTGAAACTGCCCCTTCTGCTTGGCAGGTTAATTTTTTTTTTTTTTTTTTACCATTGAGCCACTTTTAGGTTTGAAGATTTTATTTCTAGACATTTTCTGCATAAGGACACAAGGAGAAAATTTCCACTTTTGTCAGGGAAAAAAAAATTGTCCTCAATCTTCTTTTTGTCAAAAAACAAGTTGTTAAACTCTCTACATTTCTATTTTATTTCCCTTAACATCTGAAAATTTAAAACCAAACCTCATTTCTGCTCAGGATGTGTAATCTACTTAATTAGAGTGAAAAAAAAAAGTCTACTCTTAATATACATAAGTCAACATACCTCTTAACGGTATGAGCAAGCATTTCTTTAAGACACATGGTACAGTAACTGAAAGAGAGTAATTTGCTTTACCCAAGGATTCAATCTTCCAGCTTTTCACTGATGCCATTTGGAAACAATCAAAAATAAAATGAAACCATTTAATCCCAAATAGTATTTCAAAGGCTGTGTCATTTGAGAAGTGACTTGCACTTAATGGGCAGATATTAAGTTAAGTTGAGGAAAAGTGCAAAATCCACTACAGATTCAGTGGAATCCAATTAATAAAGCCATGTCACCAAATTTATGATGGAAGGTATGTATAGTACCTCACAAGTCAGGTAATGTAATTTTTAAACAATGATTTTAATAAAAAAATCCTCCACATTAACCATATACTAGAAAATTAGAAAAATACTTTAGAAAACTAATCTACCACTGCAGACCTATTCCTCTCTACTCCTGCTACATCTTTTCCTAGCAGTGCTATGCTGTGCTGGTGAGGTGTAACCTGTTCATTTGGAACTCCTCCACTAAAAGGAACTATTTGGAGGATCCCTAATTGTTCTCATTGAATTTAAACTCAATATTAAGAATGGGATAAGACAATTTAAATATTCTTTATTCATGATAACTAATGGGAACCTTGGTCTGGAATGAAGGGTAAAAATGGTACAAAATATTGACACATTAGCTAAAAAATTCTTTTTTATCAGATAACCACACAGCATCTTTCAAATCTTGGCATATTTGATTTATTTACCCTGATAGAAGCAGCAGTTGTATGAGCAACCTTGATAAGGAACACATAAAGTGGACATTAAAACATATAATCTCATTATGTTCTGTTGGCCAAACAATTCATGGCACCAAATGTCAAAACCCCAATAGGTAGACCAACCCCTAAAGTCAACTAAGGGTAATTAGATCTTTCTGTTGTCTTAACCTCACTACATTAAAGTGTTCTTTTATTTATACAAATGAGACCATTTAAATATTACCCAGTGCAGTTATAATAAATTAATCAGATCAGATCAGATCAGTCGCTCAGTCGTGTCTGACTCTTTGCGACCCCATGAATAGCAGCACGCCAGGCCTCCCTGTCCATTACCAACTCCCGGAGTTCACTGAGACTCACGTCCATCGAGTCAGTGATGCCATCCAGCCATCTCATCCTCTGTCGTCCCCTTCTCCTCCTGCCCCCAATCCCTCCCAGCAGCAGTCTTTTCCAATGAGTCAACTCTTCGCATGAGATGGCCAAAGTACTGGAGTTTCAGCTTTAGCATCATTCTTTCCAAAGAAATCCCAGGGCTGATCTCCTTCAGAATGGACTGGTTGGATCTCCTTGCAGGCCAAGGGACTCTCAAGAGTCTTCTCCAACACCACAGTTCAAAAGCATCAAGTCTTCGGCGCTCAGCCATCTTCACAGTCCAGCTCTCACATCCATACATGACTACAGGAAAAAACCATAGCCTTGACTAGACGAACCTTTGTTGGCAAAGTAATGTCTCTGCTTTTGAATATGCTATCTAGGTTGGTCATAACTTTCCTTCCAAGGAGTAAGCATCTTTTAATTTCATGGCTGCAGTCACCATCTGCAGTGATTTTGGAGCCCTCAAAATAAAGTCTGACACTGTTTCCCCATCTATTTCCCATGAAGTGGTGGGACTGGATGCCATGATCTTCGTTTTCTGAATGTTGAGCTTTAAGCCAACTTTTTCACTCTCCACTTTCACCTTCATTAAGAGGCTTTTGAGTTCCTCTTCACTTTCTGCCATAAGGGTGGTGTCATCTGCATATCTGAGGTTATTGATATTTCTCCTGGTAATCTTGATTCCAGTTTGTGTTTCTTCCAGTCCAGCGTTTCTCATGATGTACTCTGCATATAAGTTAAATAAACAGAGTGACAATATACGGCCTTGACGAACTCCTTTTCCTATTTGGAACCAGTCTGTTGTTCCATGTCCAGTTCTAACTGTTGCTTCCTGACCTGCATACAAATTTCTCAAGAGGCGGATCAGGTGGTCTGGTATTCCCATCTCTCAGAATTTTCCACAGTTTATTGTGATTCACACAGTCAAAGGCTTTGGCATAGTCGATAAAGCAGAAATAGATGTTTTTCTGGAACTCTCTTGCTGTTTGTATGATCCAGCGGATGTTGGCAATTTGATCTCTGGTTCTTCTGCCTTTTCTAAAACCAGCTTGAACATCAGGAAGTTCACGGTTCACATATCGCTGAAGTCCGGCTTGGAGAATTTTGAGCATTACTTTACTAGCATGTGAGATGAGTGCAATTGTGCGGTAGTTTGAGCATTCTTTGGCATTGCCTTTCTTTGGGATTGGAATGAAAACTGACCTTTTCCAGTCCTGTGGCCACTGCTGAGTTTTCCAAATTTGCAGGCATATTGAGTGCAGCACTTTCATAGCATCATCTTTCAGGATTTGGAATAGCTCAACTGGAATTCCATCACCTCCACTAGCTTTGTTCGTAGTGATGTTTTCTAAGGCCCACTTGACTTCACATTCCAGGATGTCTGGCTCTAGGTCAGTGATCACACCATCATGATTATCTGGGTCGTGAAGATCTTTTTTGTACAGTTCTTCTGTGTATTCTTGCCATCTCTTCTTAATATCTTCTGCTTCTGTTAGGTCCATACCATTTCTGTCTTTTATGGAGCTCATCTTTGCATGAAATGTTCCTTTGGTATCTCTGATTTTCTTGAAGAGATCCCTAGTCTTTCCCATTCTGTTGTTTTCCTCTATTTCTTTGCATTGATCACTGAAGGCTTTCTTAGCGACTTAGCAGCAGCAGCAGCAGCAGAGGCTGTCTGTCTGGAATTGGTTTCAGGTGTCTCCCCTAAGACAGTAACCACTCGCAAATCTTATTTTCATTATTGATATATTTTGTGTGCTCTGATCAACTATTATATTTGCTTTGCTCTTGTCTTTTATCTATTTTTTTTTTGCTTCATTTTCATTTTGGTGGTATTATTATTTAAGTTTGTTCTCCCTGCCAATAAATTAATGCAAACAGATAAACATGGCAGGGAGAACAAACTTAAACAATAATACCACCAAAATGAAAATAAAGCAAAAAAAAAAATAGATAAAAGACAAGAGCAAAGCAAATATAATAGTTGATCAGAGCACACAAAATATATCAATAATGAAAATAAGATTCACGAGTGGTTACTGTCTTAGGGGAGACACCTGAAACCAATTCCAGCCAGACAGCCTCTGCTGCTGCTGGTAAGTCGCTTCAGTCGTGTCTGACTCTGTGTGACCCCATAGACGGCAGCCCACCAGGCTCACCAACTGAAGTAAGCAGGTGTGTACACAGAAGTAGGAGATGAGTCTGAAAAAGGGAGGATTTGCCAGAATCTTTATGCTGATAATTTAGGCCCTCAGATCTGCTCCTCTATCATACCACCTGGAGTAAAGTTTCTGGAAAATTTGAACTTAAGAATAAGTGGATTTGAAGCTGTACAAATGAGGGCAGAGATATTGTGCCATTTTGAAAACAGAAAAATCAATTCAATTCCACATCCTTAAACGTTTGCACTCTAGTTCTTATGCTCCATTCCCAGAAAGCTAAATAGACAAGTTTAAAGCCCTGCCCTGGGCAGTGGGTTAGAACAGTCTTCCACAGAGAGTCTTATCAGAACAAGAAAACACAATATACATATATTAAATCATTATGTCATATACATTAAACTCATACAGTGTTATATATCAATTGTATCTCAATAAAATTGGAAACAATTCTATCTACAGATATTGAATTCTTTGGAATTCTTTGGAATTCTCCCTATGAAATGATCAAGACCCTACAACTCAGTGTTATATGAAAATGGTAAGCTCTGTGCAGTTTCCAATTACCTGTTAAGCACCCCACAATTAAAGTGAGATATATTATCAACATATTACAAGATACTTAATTAGTGAAAAGAAACAAGAAAATAAGGAAACAGGAAAAAAGAACCTTGGAGAATCAGAAGAAAATACTAAAAGTTTATCATTATGGCTCAAAGAGAGAAGTTATTGAAACCAGGATGTAAAAAGAGATTGCTATAAAATAGAAAACAAGAAAGATAATATCATTGGACAGCAGAAATATGAAATTCAAGGGAAGAATTTGAAGATAAAATTGGAAAAAATAAAATAAAAACACAGAACCAAAAAGAAACTAAAAAATAAAAGAGAAAAATAATTATAGGATCAGCCTGGGAATCCCAACATTCAACAAATTAGAGTACTTACATCCAGAATCAAAACATAGAAGAAGTAGATGGGGGTAAATTATCAAAGAAATATATTGTAAATCAACTATACTTCAATAAACATTGTCTAATATTTTAAATGAGAAAAGAAAGTTTAAATGAAATAGTATAAGAAAATGGTTTGAAAGAAATTGAGTTTCCAGACTGAAAATCTCCAAGTGTCTGTCACGTGAAGGAAAAAGATCCAAAACAAGATGACTATCATGAAGTTTAAAAAACAATATAAAAGAAAGATGTTAAGGGCAGCTAGAGGGGGGAAAATGACCAAAAGAATCAGAAATCAGAATAACATGACTTCTCAGTACCAACACTGAAAGCCAGCAGACACTCAGAGAATGGTTTCAACATTTTAATCTAAGGGAAAATTATTTCCAACATATACCTTTAAATAAATTCAAAACAAATTTTGCATATAAATCCTTGTCTCTTTTCCCCACTTCTTCCTCCTGTTTGCTGCTCCTAGAGCAGATGCGATGCCAGCCATTCAACCCTGCATAAGCATGGTTTAACAGAAGGAGAGAAGCAGCCAGGATCCCTCATGACTTTCGGAGCTACCATAACTGAACTGGCTCTCTACCACTTTTATATTAGCAAAAAGTCAATTTATTGCTGTGAAAGTCACTGTTGTTTTAGTGTCTTTTATGAGTTTGTTGCTGTTGTTCAGTCACTAAGTTGTGTCCGAATCTTTTGCGGCCCCATGGACTGTATATAGCCGGCCAGACTCTTCTGTCCATGGCATTTTCCAGGCAAGAATACTGGAGTGGGCTGTCATTTCCTTCTCAGGGGATCTTCCTGGACCAGGGATCAAACCATGTCTCCTACACTGGAACTCAGATTCTTTACCTCTGAGCCACCAGGGAAGCCTGTCTTTTATGAGAAGCCAAGTACAATTTATAACCAATACATATGAATCCCAGAAATGGGCTTAATCAGATTAGTAAGGCAAAGGAAATTTTTAGTATGACAAGGAGAAACTGCAAGATGACACTAATATATCTGACTGAGAGCAACTAGTCCATATGGTAACTGGAGGATATAGCTATCTCCCAGAGAAAACGGAACTGACAGGTTAATGGATGTCTTTGACAATGTCTTATATGTCCGCTAGTGAATTTACATATATAATGAAGCAAGACACACAAATAATGCAGTTATTAACTCCAATAAAAACAAAATATATATGAAAGACAGTAAAATAATTGTTTGACATGTAATTTCAGTGGTGAACAACAATTAATAACATGGTCATTTTTTAGAAGATGAAATTAGTGGTTTTCAACCAGAGGCAATTCTGTCCTTCAAGAGATATTTGGCAAGGTCTGGAGATATATTTTTTTTTTATTTTATTTTTTAACTTTACAATACTGTATTGTTTTTTCCATATATCAAAATGAATCCACCACAGGTATGTATGTGTTCCCCATCCTGAACCCTCCTCCCTCCCCATACCATCCCTCTGGGTCGTCCCAGTGCACCAGCCCAAAGCATCCAGTATCGTGCATCGAACCTGGACTGGTGACTCATTTCATATATGATATTATACATGTTTCAATGCCATTCTCTCAAATCATCCCACCCTCTCTCTCTCCCCCAGAGTCCAAAAGACTGTTCTATACATCAGTGTCTCTTTTGCTGTCTCGTATACAGGGTTATTGTTACCATCTTTCTAAATTCCATATATATGCATTAGTATACTGTATTGGTGTTTTTCTTTCTGGCTTACTTCACTCTGTATAATAGGCTCCAGTTTCATCCACCTCATTAGAACTGATTCAAATGTATTCTTTTTAATGGCTGAGTAGTACTCCATTGTGTATATGTATCACAGCTTTCTTATCCATTCATCTGCTGATGGATATCTAGGTTGCTTCCATGTCCTGGCTATTATAAACAGTGCTGCGATGAACATTGGGGTACACGTGTCTCTTTCAATTCTGGTTTCTTTGGTGTGTATGCCCAGCAGTGGGATTGCTGGATCATAAGGCAGTTCTATTTCCAGTTTTTGAAGGAATCTCCACACTGTTCTCCATAGTGGCTGTACTAGTTTGCATTCCCACCAACAGTGGAAGAGGGTTCCCTTTTCTCCACACCCTCTCCAGCATTTATTGCTTGTAGACTTTTGCATCGCAGCCATTCTGACTGGCGTGAAATGGTACCTCATAGTGGTTTTGATTTGCATTTCTCTGATAATGAGTGATGTTGAGCATCTTTTCATGTGTTTGTTAGCCATCTGTATGTCTTCTTTGGAGAAATGTCTATTTAGTTCTTTGGCCCACTTTTTGATTGGGTCATTTATTTTTCTGGAATTGAGCTGTAGGAGTTGCTTGTATATTTTTGAGATTAGTTGTTTGTCAGTTGCTTTATTTGCTATTATTTTCTCCCATTCTGAAGGCTGTCTTTTCACCTTGCTTATAGTTTCCTTTGTTGTGCAGAAGCTTTTAAGTTTAATTAGGTCCCATTTATTTATTTTTGCTTTTATTTCCAATATTCTGGCAGGTGGGTCATAGAGGACCTTGCTGTGATGTATGTCAGAGAGTGTTTTGCCTATGTTCTCCTCTAGGAGTTTTATAGTTTCTGGCCTAATGTTTAGATCTTTAATCCATTTTGAGTTTATTTTTGTGTATGGTGTTAGAAAGTGTTCTAGTTTCATTCATTTACAAGTGGTTGACCAGTTTTCCCAGCACCACTTGTTAAAGAGATTGTCTTTAATCCATTGTATATTCTTGTCTCCTTTGTCAAAGATAAGGTGTCCATATGTGTGTGGCTTTATCTCTAGGCTTTCTATTTTGTTCCATTGATCTATATTTCTGTCTTTGTGCCAGTACCATACTGTCTTGATGACTGTGGCTTTGTAGTAGAGCCTGAAGTCAGGCAGGTTGAGTCCTCCAGTTCCATTTTTCTTTCTCAAGATTGCTTTGGCTATTCGAGGTTTTTTGTACTTCCATACACATTGTGAAATTATTTGTTCTAGCTCTGTGAAGAATACCGTTGGTAGCTTGATAGGGATTGCATTGAATCTATAAATTGCTTTGGGTAGTATACTCATTTTCACTATATTGATTCTTCCAATCCATGAACATGGTATATTTGTCCATCTATTAGTGTCCTCTATGATTTCTTTCACCAGTGTTTATAGTTTTCTATATATAGGTCTTTAGTTTCTTTAGGTAGATATATTCCTAAGTATTTTACTCTTTTCATTGCAGTGGTGAATGGAATTGTTTCCTTAATTTCTCTTTCTGTTTTCTCATTATTAGTGTATAGGAATGCAAGGGATTTCTGTGTGTTGATTTTATATCCTACAACTTTACTATAATCATTGATTATTTCTAGTAATTTTCTGATGGAGTCTTTAGGGTTTTCTATGTATAGGATCATGTCATCTGCAAATAGTGAGAGTTTTACTTCTTCTTTTCCAATTTGGATTCCTTTTATTTCTTTTTCTGCTCTGACTGTTGTGGCCAAAACTTCCAAACCTATGTTGAATAGTAATGGTGAAAGTGGGCACCCTTGTTTTGTTCCTGACTTTAGAGGAAATGCTTTCAATTTTTCACCATTGAGGATAATGTTTGCTGTGGGTTTGTCATATATAGCTTTTATTATGTTGAGGTATGTTCCCTCTATTCCTACTTTTTGGAGAGTTTTTATCATAAATGGATGTTGAATTTTGTCAAAGGCTTTCTCTGCATCTATTGAGATAATCATATGGCTTTTATTTTTCAATTTGTCAATGTGGTGTATTACATTGATTGATTTGTGGATATTGAAGAATCCTTGCATCCCTGGGATAAAGCCCACTTGGTCATGGTGTATGATCTTTTTAATGTGTTGTTGGATTCTGATTGCTAGAATTTTGTTAAGGATTTTTGCATCTATGTTCATCAGTGATATTGGCCTGTAGTTTTCTTTTTTTGTGGCATCTTTGTCAGGTTTTGGTATTAGGGTGATGGTGGCCTCATAGAATGAGTTTGGAAGTTGATCTTCCTCTGCAATTTTCTGGAAGAGTTTGAGTAGGATAGGTGTTAGCTCTTCTCTAAATTTTTGGTAGAATTCAGCTGTGAAGCCATCTGGACCTGGGCTTTTGTTTGCTGGAAGATTTCTGATTACAGTTTCAATTTCCGTGCTTGTGATGGGTCTGTTAAAATTTTCTATTTCTTCCTGGTCCAGTTTTGGAAAGTTGTACTTTTCTAAGAATTTGTCCATTTCTTCCACGTTGTCCATTTTATTGGCATATAATTGCTGATAGTAGTCTCTTATGATCCCTTGTATTTCTGTGTTGTCTGTTGTGATCTCTCCATTTTCATTTCTAATTTTATTGATTTGATTTTTCTCCCTTTGTTTCTTGATGAGTCTGGCTAATGGTTTGTCAATTTTATTTATCCTTTCAAAGAACCAGCTTTTGGCTTTGTTGATTTTTGCTATGGTCTCTTTTGTTTCTTTTGCATTTATTTCTGCCCTAATTTTTTTTTTTTTTCCCGGTATTTTTATTTTTTTATTTTTTTTAATTTCAGATATACACATGCTCCCCATCCTGAACCCTCCTCCCTCCCAACCTCCCCATACCATCCCCCTGGGCCTTTCCAGTGCACCAGCCCCAAGCATCCTGGAAATAGAACTGCCTTATGATCCAGCAATCCCACTGCTGGGCATACACACTGAGGAAACCAGAAGGGAAAGAGACACGTGTACCCCAATGTTCATCGCAGCACTGTTTATAATTGCCCTAATTTTTAAGATTTCTTTCCTTCTACTAACCCTGGGGTTCTTCATTTCTTCCTTTTCTAGTTGCTTTAGGTGTAAAGTTAGGTTATTTATTTGACTTTTTTCTTGTTTCTTGAAGTATGCCTGTATTGCTATGAACTTTCCCCTTAGGACTGCTTTTACAGTGTCCCACAGGTTTTGGGTTGTTGTGTTTTCATTTTCATTAGTTTCTATGCAAATTTTGATTTCTTTTTTGATTTCTTCTGTGATTTGTTGGTTATTCAGCAGCGTGTTGTTCATCCTCCATATGTTGGAATTTTTAATAGTTTTTCTCCTGTAACTGAGATCTAATCTTACTGCATTATAGTCAGAAAAGATGCTTGGAATGATTTCAATATTTTTGCATTTACCAAGGCTAGATTTATGGCCCACGATGTGATCTATCCTGGAGAAGGTTCTGTGTGTGCTTGAGATAAAGGTGATATTCATTGTTTGGGGATGAAATGTTCTATAGATATCAATTAGGTCTAACTGGTCTATTGTATCATTTAAAGTTTGTGTTTCCTTGTCAAATTTCTGTTTAGTTGATCTATCCATAGGTGTGAGTGGGGTATTAAAGTCTCCCACTATTATTGTGTCATTGTTAATTTCTCCTTTCATACTTGCTGGCATTTGTCTTACATATTGTGGTGCTCCTGTGTTGGGTGCATATATACTTATAATTGTTATATCTTCTTCTTGGATTGATCCTTTGATCATTATGTAGTGACCTTCTTTGTCTCTTTTCACAGCCTCCATTTTAAAGTCTATTTTATCTGATATGAGTATTGCTACTCCTGCTTTCTTTTGGTCTCTGTTTGCATGAAAAATCTTTTTCTAGCCCTTCACTTTCAGTCTGTATGTGTCCCCTGTTTTGAGGTGGGTCTTTTGTAGACAACATATGTAGGGGTCTTGTTTTTGTATCCATTCAGCCAGTCTTTGTCTTTTGGTTGGGGCATTCAACCCATTTACATTTAAGGTAATTATTGATAGGTATGATCCTGTTGCCATTTACTTTATTGTTTTGGGTTCAAATTTATACACCCTTTTTGTGTTTCCTGTCTAGAGAATATCCTTTTGTATTTGTTGGAGAGCTGGTTTGGTGGTACTGAATTCTCTCAGCTTTTGCTTGTCTGAAAAGCTTTTGATTTCTCCCTCATGTTTGAATGAGATCCTTGCTGGGTACAATAATCTGGGCTGTAGGTTATTTTCTTTCATCATTTTAAGTATGTCTTGCCATTCCCTCCTGGCTTGAAGAGTTTCTATTGAAAGATCAGCTGTTATCCTTATGGGAATTCCCTTGTGTGTTATTTGTTGTTTTTCCCTTGCTGCTTTTAATATTTGTTCTTTGTGTTTGATCTTTGTTAATTTGATTAATATGTGTCCTGGGGGTGTTTGACCTTGGGTTTATCATGTTTGGGACTCTCTGGGTTTCTTGGACTTGAGTGACTATTTCCTTCCCCATTTTAGGGAAGTTTTCAACTATTATCTCAAGTATTTTCTCATGGTCTTTCTTTTTGTCTTCTTCTTCTGGGACCCCTATGATTCGAATGTTGTAGCGTTTAATATTGTCCTGGAGGTCTCTGAGATTGTCCTCATTTCTTTTAATTCATTTTTCTTCTCTGATTCATTTATTTCTACCATTCTATCTTCTAATTCACTAATCCTATCTTCTGCCTCTGTTATTCTACTATTTGTTGCCTCCAGAGTGTTTTTGATCTCACTTATTGCATTATTCATTATATATTGACCCTTTTTTATTTCTTCTAAGTCCTTGTTAAACCTTTCTTGCATCTTCTCAATCCTTGTCTCCAGGCTATTTATCTGTGATTCCATTTTGATTTCAAGATTTTGGATCAATTTCACTATCATTATTTGGAATTCTTTATCAGGTAGATTCCCTATCTCTTCCTCTTTTGTTTGGTTTGGTGGGCATTTATCCTGTTCCTTTACCTGCTGGGTATTCCTCTGTCTCTTCATCTTGTTTATATTGCCGAGTTTGGGGTGTTCTTTCTGTATTCTGGCAGTTTGTGGAGTTCTCTTTATTGTGGAGTTTCCTCGCTGTGTGTGGGTTTGTACAGGTGGCTTGTCAAGGTTTCTTGTTTGGGGAAGTTTGTGTCGGTGTTCTGGTAGGTGGAGCTGGATTTCTTCTCTCTGGAGTGCAATGAAGTGTCCAGTAATGAGTTATGAGATGTCTGTGGTTTTGTAGTAACTTTGGGCAGACTGTATATTGGAGCTCAGGGCTGTGTTCCTGTGTTGCTGGAGAATTTGCTTGGTATGTGTTGCCCTGGAACTTGTTGGCCCTTGTGTGGTGCTTGGATTCAGTGTAGGTATGGAGGTGTTTGATGAGCTCCTGTCAATTAATGTTCCCTGGAGTGAGGAGTTCCCTGGAGTCAGGGTTTGGACTTAAGCCTCCTGCTTCCAGTTATTGGTCTTACAGTAGTCTCAAAACTTCTCCTTCTATACAATACCATTGATAAAACATCTCCTTTCAAAGACAATGGGTTGCTTTTCTGGGTGCCTGATGTCCTCTGCCAGTATTCAGAAGTTGTTTTGTGGAATTTACTCAGCGTTTAAATGTTCTTTTGATGAATTTGTGGGGGAGAAAGTGGTCTCCCTGCCCTATTCCTCTGCCATCTTAGCTCCTCCCCCTGGAGATATTGTTGATTATCACAGCTAGGATGTGTTCCAGGCACCTAGTAGACAGACACCAGGGATGCTGCTAAACATGCCTAGAATGCACACAACAGCCCCTCACAATAAGGATTATCCAGCTGAAACATCAACAGTGTTGAGAGTGAGAAATCTCAGGGAGCAGTTATGTATTAGAAATGAAGAATAGCGACTTCAACAAAAATTACAATTTTGAGAAACATAGGAGAAATGCAGGTGTTTGGGGGGGGGTGTATTTATAGAGAGAGTTAGTGTAACAAAGTTAAAGCCCATGTTTCTTAAATTAATAATGATTTACAACATCTAAAATTTGAAGATCAAAATATAGATGCTTAAATATATTACTTACACATATACAGGCAAATATCTCTTCTGAAATGATAAAGTGGCTGCTGCTATCCAGTGGTACAGAGGATGCAGAGGGATAGGGTAGGGTATCAGTGTTCTTTTAGTTATAAGCTGCTTAATATTACTAAATTTTTTTAACTGTGCTTATTAAATTTATACTTGTAATAAATTATTATAAAGGAAAAATGGAAAATACAGCAACATGAATTTTGAAGTCAGATTTCTTATAGTGTGGCGATGTAAACACAATCAATATCTGTCTTGGTTAAAACAGATTTTTTGGTGTGAAGACCATTTTTCCTTCTCTTTTGTTTTTCTTGCCTTGATCATTAAATAATTGCTTAGCTCAGCTGTCATATCTCTTTTGTTCAATTTAGTGCCCTCCACTAAACAGAGTATTGGTCAATAACTACTTTTATAAATGTTGTTAAACTGAGACAAAGTTTTAGTATTTTTTTTTTTTTGGATAAGGACATAAAAAATAATATGCAAATTATGTGAACAAATAGCTCACAAATAAATGCATTTGTCAAGAAATACATGAAAGCTTATCTAGGTTTTTGCAACCATACACAATAAAACAAAAATTATTTGAGTTGCCATTGAGACTGGTAAAGAGTAAAAAGAGAATAAAGACAGTGAGTTGAGAATTAATCATTTTCATATACTGCTGGGTAAAATATATACACCTTTTATGGAGAGTTATTTAATAGTATCTATCAAAAGCTTTCACGTATATTTATTTTAAAATCAGTAATTCCACTTCAGAACATGCTTTAAAGTCATAAGTGGACAAGATTCTAAAGACTTATGTACAAACATATTTGTTCTGGGATTATTTATCAAAGCAAAAGACAAATATTATACAATTTCCCTTATATGGAGAATCTAACATGAAATGATACACATTAATTTACTTATAAAACAGAAAGAGACTCATAGACTTAGAGAATGAATTTATGGTTGCCAAGGGGAAGGATGGGGGGAAGGGATAGTTAGGGAGTTTGGGATCGGTATGTACAAACTGCTGTATTTAAATGGATAAGCAACAAGGTCCTATCCTACACACAGGAACTCTGCTCAATGTCATGTGGCAGCCTGGATGGGAAGGCAGTTTTGGGGAAAATGGATACATGTGTATGTATGGTTGAGTCCCTTTGCTGTCCACCTGAAACCATCACCTATAGACCAACACAAAATAAAAAGTTTAAAAAAAATCTTAGATGTTTAAGAATGTGACATAAATTATAAACTTAATATTACAGTAAATTATAAAGAGTGATTCTTGGTTCATAACTAAACTTTGGTACAGAAATCATGGATAAAATCTGAACCCTAAGAAAGCCTCCTCCAGCTGCCCTGTCTGCCTCCCCAGGTCTCCTCTGATTTCCTCTCTGCTTCTTCAGGACCTCTGCAATAACACTGCAGAATTTTGCAACACTGCAAAAACCTACACATTCAATAACAAAATTATAAGGGATGTTCTTATATAAGGGTAGTAAACTGTACTTAATAAATAATATTTTCACTTATTAAAGGTTCTTCTGCTATAAATTATTACAAATCTAAATGTTCACAAAAAAGTTCTTTCTCTTTGACTTTGTCATTCTATTTCATAAAATTTATCTTAAGAAACTGTGTAAGTGGACAAATATTCCAGACTTTTTTCATGCTAGACCCAACCCTAAAATTTGCAAGACCCAAAGCAAGAGTACAAATGAAGCGCACAAACCATATGTCTCAATATTTAAAAGTTATAAAACAAGCTAACACACTGTGACATAAAAATAATTTCTTCTTCTGTTATAAATCTACTTATAAAACTATGGTTTTTATGTGAAAAATTATCAAAATATCAAAGATGACTGAATTTAATAAATATTGTATATGTTAGGCATTCTCTTGTTGAGCTTGCAAAGTACGGACATATAATAGAGAAGTATTAGTCACTTGGTCATGTCTGACTCTTTGTGATCTCATGGACCGTACCCCGCCAGGTTCCTCTGTTCATGGAATTCTCCTGGTGAGGATACTGGAGTGGGTAGCCATTTCCTTCCCCAGAGGGACTTCCCAACATAGATATTGAACCCAGGTCTCCTGCATTGCAGGCAGATTCTTAACACATACCTAATTCACAGAGTATATTCCAAAATATTTTTGCCTTTCTTATATTAAAGTCTCAAATTGTTTTTATAAGTAATATTATAGTGGTATTTTTGTTCTACTGACTGGAATGATATAAGAATTAAATATAAAATGTTACTGATCTCAAAGCATCCAAACTTTGAATATATTTTCATCAAAAAGCATAAAAATAAATAATTTAAAAATCATTATATAGTGTGATTTGTTTAACATTACAAACTGATTCTTGGCTGCCACACAAATGTTGCAAATACTGTAGCATTTTGAGTGACTCCAGAATCAGGAATTGGAACACAGAGGAGCAAAGAATGGAAGCTCAGAGCTGCTGGGATGCTTACTTTGTCACGGAAGAATCTCCATGTTAGAGGAAGAATTTGACAAGTTAATCAATATTGTCTTTTTTACCTAAGCAATTTTGATGCTCAGATCATTCTTGCACCTCAAAGCTAAAGCCATCTCTAATTTTGACACTGGTCTGACACACAAATTTCATGCCGTTTAGACTCATTTTTTGTTTTGAAGACATGGTATAAGGGGAAAAGAAGTATTTCAATGAAGACTGAGTGGTATGTCACAGAAGAGGATAATTAGGTTCACTGCATGTTTTACAAAAGCACTGAGTTCTAGATCACTCAGATTGCTGTTCTAGTGACAGCACTGCCGTGTGTGTGTGTGTGTGTGTGTGTGTGTGTGTGTTCTTTAAACTTTTTATTTTGTATTGGGGTATAGTCTATTAACAATGTTATGATAGTCTCAGGTGAAGAACAAAGGGACTCAGCCATACATATACATGTATTCATTCCCCCTCAAACTCCTCTCCTGTTCACTGCCTATGTGTTCTTTAATAAACATGTGAGCCTGTGTGCTTGTGATCTGTATGTCCTTTTTATAATGCAGGTCTGAGAGTAGGGGCCACTCTCCCAGTTGAAAGAGTGGTATTGATAAGGATGGCATATCCTCAACTCCTTACTTCATCTCACCTCACTTACCTTAAACCTAACTGAATTTGACTTGTACTTATGAATCTACTAAGATGTGATCTTGAAAACTCATTAGTACCATCCTAAACAACGAATCCAAAAGAATACTACCAAGATATAATTCCTCTGTATCATTCCCATGGATTCCCACAGCTCCTTGAAACTCTTCTTTTCCTAGACTTTCAATGCAATACTCTATTTTTTCTACTCTCTCTCTGATTACCTCATATGTTTCCTTTACTGAAACAGATTGATAATACCATTTTATATTTATAAACGTCAATAAATTTAATATTATGTATGCATGTAAGGACAGATGGACCGATAGATCAATGGACTTATGGATCAATGAATCAAAGGATGAGCTGGTGGATGAAACATGATACGGCTTTGAACTGAGACAGTAGGTTTTGTTCTCTGGTTGACTGATTGATTTTGGGGTATGTTTATGTCTGTGTGCATGCATGTATGTATAAGTGCTTATATTTGATTATTTTTATTGTAATTCAGAATTCTAACTTTATATTTCCAGAAACTAGAGTACATAACAACCAAGAATTAAAATTAAGGAGTTGCTGCTGCTAAGTCACTTCAGTCGTGTCCGACTCTGCGACCCCATAGATGGCAGCCCACCAGGTTCCCCCATTCCTGGGATCCTCCAGGCAAGAATACTGGAGTAGGTTGCCATTTCCTTCTCTAATGCATGAAAGTGAAAAGTGAAAGTGAAGTCGCTCAGTCATGTCCGACTCTTCACAACCCTATGGACTGCAGCCTACCAGGCTCCTCCATCCACGGGATTTTCCAGACAAAAGTACTGGAGTGGGTTGCTATTGCCTTCTCCATAAGGAGCAAAACAAGTTAAAAAAAAAAAAGAGGAATAAATCTGCAAACTTTGACTATTTGATTAAATACTAGAATCACAAGCCTCTATTACGTCTCTGTTATATAAAGAGCTGGATGTAAATTTTAAAGTAATATTCATTTAATAGAAAACAGCTACACAAACATGTGTACATATATATTCATCACATATGTGTATATACAGAGTATCAACATTGTAATATTTTTACATCCCAAAAGCATTTCCCAAACTATTTTCTACATATTCCACAAGGCTGAGTCATTAGCTATTCAACAAATAACTCATGGCTAAGTCTAGCAATATTCAAAGCATTAGAGATAACAAAAGAGGAGAAAAACAGTCTTTTATTTACTTCTTCAATATGTCTTAAATTTGCTTGTATGACAAATTTTGAGATTATTCCCAGAAATTTCATATTTTACAACTTCAGTGTAATTTTTGTTCTGTTTAATATTTCTTACTGATAAAGCTATTGATTTGTAATATTTATTTTGAAAATAGTCACTTTACCAAATGTTCTTAGCTTTAATATTTTTCCCATTGACTTGTTTGATTGGGTTACATTAAGAAATAATATCATTCTTAAGCAGCACTTGCAAATACTAAAAGTTTGCAGTCAAATATACTCTCTCAGTTTACTAAGAAATATGTTGCTTCTTATCTTTTCACTAGTTTCCTTCAAATGAAGCTATTCCTAATGCAATATTTAAAAACTGGATATAGTTACTTCTATTAGTTAGTTCTTTTATCTTTCTTAGTTCTATTATCTTTCAGGTTTTTTTTTTTTTTTGGTAGGAATTCAATAGAAAACAACTTTTGTGTCACTATTTAGCATGCATTTTTAAAAAAGTTTTCTAATTTTCTCTCTGTCCTTGCCTATGCACTACTTGGAAAAGTGCATATAAAGTACATTAATATTTTCTTATTCATAATAACTTACATGAGAAATAACTTTTTAAGAATTATCTTTTTTTCCAAGGAAGAGAGATTATCTAATTGCAAACTGAACTTATAAGACTAAGTTCAGATAACTTAATTAAGATGCCAAACAAATTACATTATTGCCAAGTGTTTTATTTCAAACCTATAGTTTTTCATTACTTGGTTTTACATTTAGGATTTTTCTAGTGCTTATTAAAAGACTTTATTATTCTATTATAAGCATCAAGTTTCATGAGAAAACAATTTATACTATTAAAATACAATTATATATTTGATCTGTTATAGA
Organism: Bos indicus x Bos taurus; assembly: GCF_003369695.1. NCBI lineage: Eukaryota > Metazoa > Chordata > Mammalia > Artiodactyla > Bovidae > Bos > Bos indicus x Bos taurus. The sequence continues at coordinate 39,374,207 of NC_040086.1, forward strand.
ATTTCCTGATACTAAGCCCCAGTTTTATAAGATTATAGTAAAACATGCAAATAAACACATCAACTTATTTACTGATGACAATGAAATTTTGTATTCACCTTCTCTCTCCTACTTTCTTCTTATTCTGCTGCTGCTGCTGCTGCTGCTAAGTCGCTTCAGTCGTGTCCGACTCTGTGCGACCCCATAGATGGCAGCCCACCAGGCTCCCCCGTCCCTGGGATTCTCCAGGTAAGAACACTGGAGTGGGTTGCCATTTCCTTCTCCAATGCATGAAAGTGAAAAGTGAAAGGGAAGTCGCTCAGTCGTGTCCAACCCTCAGCGACCCCATGGACTGCAGCCTACCAGGCTCCTCCGCCCATGGGATTTTCTAGGCAAAAGTACTGGAGTGGGGTGCCATTGCCTTCTCTGCTTCTTATTCTACCTCTTACTAAACAGACTTGATAATTAAGAGGGAGAAACACGATTAAAATATATCTTTCTTCAGAGAAATTTATTTTACTTACCTTATCTTTAAATTTTTATCAATGTTATCCCTCAGGTTTCTTTTTTTTTTTTTTTACAAGACTTGCATCCTGCCCTCAAACGCATCAGAAGTCACCTAGCAATTTTTTTTATAAATAGTAGGAACTTTGTTAGATGAGTCAGTCAAAGTCAAATAGTTGGCTCCTCCCACTCTGCCCACCCCCACACACAAGCACACCTGCTTTCAATTCTGGGTCCCAAACACTTTATTAAAGAACTAATCCAGTAAGCAATTCACCTGTGCAATGTGTGAAATCTGTCAATGTGTGAGGTATTAACTAGTAGGAAGAAAAATCCTGATTTCATTGAGTTTTTGTCTAAAACTCAACAGGGATTGTCAGTTTAAAGAAATAGGTACTGTGCTGAATCACTTCAGTTGTGTCTGACTCTTTGCAACCCTATGGACCATAGCCCACCAGGCTCCTCTGTCCATGGGATTCTCCAGGCAAGAATCCTAGAGTGGGTTACCATTTCCTTCAGGTGATCTTCCTGACGCAGGGATTGAACCCATGTCTCTTAAGTCTCCTCACTGTCAGGAGGGTTCTTTACCAATAATGCCACCTGGGAAGCCCTCTAAATCAATTGCTTAATTTCCTTGTCTGCAATAACACATAATTACTTAACTTTTACTTTGCTAAATTGACTGAATCTGTCTCCAGTCAAAAATTTACACTGAGGATTTGAACTAAAATAATTAAATAGACCACATACTCTGTACTCCTTTTGTTTTTTCTTCTTGTCATTGTCTGAGAAATGCTCTCAGACTGGCAATTTGCATTTAGTTATCTGGGGTACAGTTTAAGAGCCTTGACAGTTTCAAAACAATACTCACTAAGTCTGTTTGGTCACATTTGAATCACAGCTTCAAAAAAAGTCAAATTTCAAATTAAAAAACTTTTAATTTACTCTTCTTACATTCTACATGCCTCTGTTTTTAGCATTCTCTGATAAAGCTTTAAGTCTGTCTCAGGCTTATCTACATTCTTCTACACATAAAATAAGTATAAATACCAATAATACCTAATGAGTTTCATTAAAAAAAAAAAAAAAAACTCATTTTCCAAATAAAATTAGCTCTTTCTATTCTAGATACAAAAAGACAATAGTAAAATGCATTCTCAATAATTATAACATGAATAACTAACATTAGTTGAGATTCTAACACTCAGCTCAACAAAGCAAAACTGGGAAGTGGACATATGTTATCTTCATTTTACAGTAATGGAACTAAGGAGGCACAGATAATTAAATAATGTCTCTGTGTTAGTCTCATTTGAGGTAAGACTTTTTTCTTGACATGCAGGTAGCTGCCTTCTTGCTTCTGGACATGTGGTTTTTCTCTGTATAGGGGGAAGCAGAGAGCCAAGTGGAGAGGGAAAGGACATTCTCAGGGGTTTCTTCTTATACAGACTAACCCCTTTAGACCAGGGCCTCACCCTATGACCTCATTAAACTTAATTACTTTCTTACAGGTCCTATCTTCAAACACAGCCACACTAAGAGATCTTTAACATAAGAATTTTGCAGGAACAAGAACACTGAGTCCATAACATTTCCTAAGGTCACACAGGTAATAAGTTGTAGAACCATGACTGAAAACCCAGCATTTATATTCAGAGCCTGAGCTCTTAATATTATTGCCTACTTTATACTGAACTCCTTATAACTAAGCTTTTGCTGCACATTAAACAGATTAAAACTAATCACATCTATTTTTCCCCATAGGAAGTATCTATTGATAGGAGGGGAGTTAGAAAAGAAAGTAGCCCCTATACTGGGCCCTACTCAGCTTAGTGCTCTGTAAGGTTAAGGAAGAAACTGAAAAGAACAGTTCAGAAAAATTCAGTCATATTTTGTATGTTACAAAGAGTAAAAAGGTTGCAGTGAGGTGTGAAGACCCCTCACACCACCAGTGGGCGTCACATTCAGAGTCAAGCTCAGATAGAGTTACACAGACATATGTCTGCAAAAACAGTGAGATGCTCACCTGGAATGGTCCACACACGCTCAGCCCCACTCGGACATAGTAGCCTGCACACAAACTGGAGGCTGGAATCTGAAAGGTTTGAAACCTCCGACCCAGCACTTCTGCCCATTGCATAGCAGGCAGTGCCGCCTCTCTAGCCCCACAGCCTCACCTCCTCTCTGTAATGACCGGCTTTCAGGAAAGAAAGTAAAATGTGCCTGTGGGACCACATCTCACTTACTCTTCTCTTTCTGAAACTGCACCTCAGATAGAGACTTGAACCCACAACCTTCCAACTGAAACTGCACAACTTGTCTCACGACTTGGTGAAGCTTAGGTTATGGCTTGTTGCATAAGGAATTCAGCAAGCAGGAAAGTGATATATAAGAAGTAGATTTACTAATATAGGATGCTTCTAAAGGATATAAGCAGACAAGCAATGAGACTCTGCCCTAATAGAACTAAGTGGCCTGCATTTTTATAATCAAAGGAGGGAGGGGGAGAAGACCACCTCAGGTCCCAATTCTCAGGTGAATCTGGGGGAGATGGGCTTTACGTAGCAAAGAATTCAAGTGCGAGCCATAGTAAAGTGAAAGCAAAGCATGTTTTTTTTAGAGAGAGACACATTGTGTAGGCAGAATGTGGTCCAGCCCGGGGAAAACAGATTCCACAGATAGAGTACGGGCCTTCTCAGAAAATGAGGGCAACCAGGGTGCAGGGTTAATTATTTATGGGTTGAGTGATTTCATAGGCTGAGTGAGAGAATTATTCCAACAATTATGGTGAAGGTATGGGAATTCCCAGGAATTGAGCCACAGAACACTTTCCAGCCTTTTATAATTGGCCTGGGAACTGCCATTGCACCTGTGGTGTGTCATTTAGCATACCCCATGTCTGAGGTCAGGGCAGAGGCTGGGAGGATCTATCCCACATCCAAGGTAAGGAGCAGTGGCTGTGCTTTGCTGGAGCACCCGTGAAGAGATACCCACGTCCAAGGTAAGAGAAACCCAAGTAAGACAGTAGGCACTGAGAGAGGGCATCAGAGGGCAGACAGACGGAAACCACAATCACAGACAACAGGCCAATCTGATCACATGGACCACAGCCTTGTCTAACTCAATGAAACTAAGCCATGCTGTGTGGGGCCACCCAAGACAGAGGGGTCATGGTGATGAAATCTGACAGAATGTGGTCCACTGGAGAAGGGAATGGCAAACCATTTCAGTATTCTTGCCTTGAGAACCCCATGAACAGTATGAAAAGGCAAAAAGATAGGACACTGAAAGATGAACTCCCCAGGTCGGTAGGTGCCCAATATGCTACTGGAGATCAGTGGAGAAATAACTCCAGAAAGAATAAAGGCAAGGAGCCAAAACAAAAATAACATCCAGATGTGGATGTGACTAGTGACAGAAATAAGGTCCAATGCTGTAAAGAGCAATATTGCATAGGAACCTGGAATGTTAGGTCCATGAATCAAGGCAAATTGGAAGTAGTCAAACAGGAGATGGCAAGAGTAAACATCAACATTCTAGGAATCAGCAAACTAAGATGAACTGGAATGGGTGAATTTAACTCAGATGACCATTATATCTACTACTGCGGGCAGGAATCCCTCAGAAGAAATGGAGTGGCCATCATAGTCAACAAAAGAGTCCAAAATGCAGTACTTGGATGCAATCTCAAAAACGACATAATGATCTCTGTTCGTTTCCAAGGCAAACCATTCAATATCACAGTAATCCAAGTCTATGCCCTGACCAGTAACTCTAAAGAAGCTGAAGTTGAACAGTTCTAAGAAGACCTACAAGACTTAGAACTAACAACCAAAAGAGATGTCCTTTTCATTATAGGGGAATGGAATTCAAAAGAAGGAAGTCAAGAAACACCTGGAGTAACAGGCAAATTTGGCCTTGGAGTATGCAATGAAGCAGGGCAAAGGCTAATAGAGTTTTGCCAAGAGAATGCACTGGTCATAGCAAACACCCTCTTCCAACAACACAAGTGAAGACTCTACACACGGACATCACCAGATGGTCAACACCGAAGACACACTGATTATATTCTTTGCAGGCAAAGATGGAGAAGCTCTATACAGTAAGCAAAAACAAGACCAGGAGCTGACTGTGGCTCAGATCATGAACTCCTTATTGCCAAATTCAGACTGAAATTGAAGAAAGTGGAGAAAACCACTAGACCATTCAGGTATGACCTAAATCAAATCCCTTATGACTATACAGTGCAAGAGAGATAAGATTTAAGGGACTAGATCTGATAAACAGAGTGCCTGATGAACTATGGATGGAGGTTTGTGACACTGTACAGGAGACAGGAATCAAGACCATCCCCAAGAAAAAGAAATGCAAAAAAGCAAAATGGCTGTCTGAGGAGGCCTTACAAATAGCTGTGAAAAGAAGGAAAGTGAAAAGCAAAGGAGAAAAGGAAAGATATACCCACTTGAATGCAGAGTTCCAAAGAATAGCAAGAAGAGATAAGAAAGCCTTCCTCAGCAATCAATGCAAAGAAATAGAGGAAAACAAAGAATGGGAAAGACTAGAGATCTCATCAAGAAAATTAGAGATACCAAGGGAACATTTCATGCAAAGAGGAGCGCGATAAAGGACAGAAATGGTAGGGACCTAATAGAAGCAGAAGATATTAAGAAGAGATGGCAAGAATACACAGAACTGTACAAAAAATATCTTCACAACCCAGATGAACATGATGGTGTGATCACTCACCTAGAGCCAGACATCCTGGAATGTAAAGTCAAGTGGGCCTTAGGAAGCATCACTATGAACAAAGCTAGTGGAGGTGATGGAATTCCAGGTAAGCTATTTCAAATCCTGAAAGATGATCCTGTGAAACTGCTGCACTCAATATGTCAGCAAATTTGGAAAACTCAGCAGTGGCCACAGGACTGGAAAAGGTCAGTTTTCATTCCAATCCCAAAGAAAGGCAATGCCAAAGAATGCTCAAACTACCGCACAATTGTACTCATCTCACACGCTAGTAAAGTAATGCTTAAAATTCTCCAAGCCAGGCTTCAGCAAGACGTGAACCATGAACTTCCAGATGTTCAAGTTGGTTTTAGAAAAGGCAGAGGAACCAGAGATCAAATTGCCAACATCCACTGGATCATCGAAAAAGCAAGAGAGTTCCAGAAAATCATCTATTTGTACTTTATTGGCTATGCCAAAGCCTTTGACTGTCTGGATCACAATAAACTGTGGAAAATTCTTCAACATATGGGAATACCAGACCACCTGACCTGCCTCTTGAGAAACCTGATTGCAGGTCAGGAAGCAACAGTTAGAACTGGACATGGAACAACAGACTGGTTCCAAATAGGAAAAGGAGTACGTCAAGGCTATATATTGTCACCCTGCTTATTTAATTTATATGCAGAGTACATCATGAGAAATGCTGGGCTGGATGAAGCACAATCTGGAATCAAAATTGCTAGGTGAAATATCAATAACCTCACATATGCAGATGACAGCACCCTTATGGCAGAAAAAAAGTTGGCTTAAAACTCAACATTCAGAAAACTAAGATCATGGCATCCAGTCCCATCACTTCATGGAAAGTAGATGGGGAAACTGTGGAAACAGTGGCTGACTTTATTTTCTGGGCTCCAAAATTACTGCAGATGGTGAATGTAGCCATGAACTTAAAAGATGCTTACTCCTTGGTGGAAAGTTATGACCAACCTTGACAGCATATTCAAAAGCAGAGACATTACTTTGCCAACAAAGATCTGTCTAGTCAAAGCTATGGTTTTTCCAGTAGTCATGTATGAAAGTGAGAGTTGGACTATAAAGAAAGCTGCATGCTGAAGAATTGATGCTTTTGAACTGTGGTGTTGGAGAAGACTGTTGAGAGTCCCTTGGACTGCAAGGAGATCCAGCCAGTCCATCCTACAGGAGATCAGTCCTGGGTGCATTAGAAGGACTGATGTTGAAGCTGAAACTCCAATACTTTGGCCACCTGATGCAGTAAGCTGACTCATTGGAAAAGACGTTGATGCTGGGAAAGATTGAGGGCAGGAGGAGAAGGGGACAACAAAGGATAAGTTGGTTGGATGGCATCACTGACTCAATGGACATGGGTTTGGGTGTAATCGGAAGTTGGTGATGTACAGGGAGGCCTGGCATGCTGTGGTTCATGGGGTTGCAAAGAGTTGGACATAACTGAGCGACTAAACTGAACCAAATGTATTACAATGAGCCTATAATGAGACACAAGTGTCTACTGGAAGTCAAATCTTCTGCCATCTTGGGCCTAGCTTTTTCTCACCAGTTTATATCATATTCTTAATGGTTATGTCATTCTTTTGATTGTGTGCCCTGCTGCCTTCCCTCCTGTCTCATTTCCAGGTTTTTATTATCCTGGAAAGAGAATGTTCTATTATGATTTTGCCTAACTTGAAAACCATCCTACTTTACTCTTTTATAAATTCATAGATACACTTCAGGTGTCACACTAAATCCTCTTTGGTCCATATCACTGGATATGTGCCATAGATAATGCTAAACAGGACGTTTCATGTTTCAATGTTGTGAACATTATATCATAGCTTCTCAAATTGACTGGAATCTTTATCATCAGCAACTGCAATTCTGTTCATAGGAGTACACAGTTGCTTTATTTCTATCCATTTCTCTCAGTCTTAGAAGCTTACCTCTTTCTACAGTGAACACATACATGAGTTGTAGAATATGTATATTTCTACATGTGTAGAAACATGTATATTGTACATATGTACAAATATATATAAATATGTATATTTCTACATATATCATTTGTGAAAGCATGTAACAACACATAAGTTTATTTCCTGTATCATCACTGAAAAATGCTAACATTCAGTGACTATTATTATAATGGTAAAGTCAAATTGCCCTTACACTCTATAAATGTTGTTGCCATCTTCATCTCCTTTGGTGATTTTGAGACATTCTTTAATATAATTGGAATTGACACTAATTCCACAAATAGAACTATCTCTTGGAAAGCAGCTGAAATCCTAACATAATTAAGAGATCGTTTTACTAGATCCTATGAAGCAAGCATGTGGTTCTAGAGAAAGCAGTGGATCGAATTTCAGCAAGAAGAATTTAGAGTAAATATAATATTTTATAATGGATATTATTTCAAAATTTATAGAAATTATAAAGTGTCCTTCAGTGGAAATGTTAAAAAAAAAACCTTTTGTTTTCCTGTAGATTGCCATCTACATAGTATAAACTTTGTAGTATTGTTATAGTATTAAACAAACAATGCCCCTAAAGTGAGCTGGCTTTCAGCCAAGGCATGATTCTACAATTATTTGTACTTATAGTAAGCACGTATTTGGTCTTTTTCCTCAGTTCCTAACACAGACTTTCTAAAATCCTTGGAATTTCCTGAGTGATAGTGGTGATAGGAGAAGGAGAAGTGGTGATGGAGAAGGCAATGGCACCCCACTCCAGTGCTCTTGCCTGGAAAATCCCATAGACGGAGGGCCTGGTGGACTGTAGTCCATGGGGTCGCTAAGAGTCGGACACGACTGAGCGACTTCACTTTCACTTCACTAGTGGAGATAGTAACATCTTTTGTTATTTGTAACAAGATTCTTTGAACTCTACAGAAGTGTATGTTAATTAGTTGACTCTTGCTGGGCCCCTAGATAGCTTCAGGATGGCCAGAGGAACCAATCATGTCCACAGAGGACTGAAACTTTCACCCCAAACCTCAGACCTCTGAGGAAGAGAGAGAGGCTTGAGACTGGGTTCGATCACCAATGGCCAATGATTTAATCAACAAAAGCACCATAACAATTCTTAAATGATGCGTTCAGAAAACTACCAGGTTGGTGAACACATCCAGACGTTGGGACAATATTGCACCCAGAGATGGCATGGAAACTTTATGTCCCTTCCCCTTTCACTTGCCTTATGCATCTCTTCTATTTGGCTGTGAAACCACATCCCACTAAAACTAAGTTCACATGATGAGTTTATGATTAAGTGCTGTATCCAAAACTTTTCCTTTTCTTGTCCCACCTCTGTTCCCCTCAGGATTGAAGAGAATCGAAAAATGCAGGAACTGAAACAGAGCAAGGATCTGTGGGCCCTCCCAGGAACAAAAGTCCTTCCATGTTCCCCTGTTTCTTGTTTGCAGAAAAGGCTTTAGTCTTCTAGACCTTCCCTGATTCAAGCAGTTACTAATTAGGGAAGTGAGGGACTGCAGAAACAAAGGGAAAGCAGTCAAGTAAGAAAAGTAATAATAGCTCAAATAATTTTTCATATATATATATATATATATAATTTGATGCATACTTGAGAGTTCTGCAGAAACCAAGACTCCCCCTAACCCAGATGGAGGATGGTAGCTCCATGCTGACCACAGACATGTAAACCCCAAAGTGGTTTGAACAAAAAGATTGATGATTAAGATCCTCAAAATATCACTCTGTTACTTGAACACTAAGCAATCAAAAGAAAGTCCACGGGTTGCAAAGTGAAAATCTCTCAGTCATGTCCAACTCTTTGTTACATCATGGACTGTAGTCTGCCAGGCTCCTCTGTCCATGGAATTCTCTAGGCCAGAATACTGCAGTTGGTTGCCATTCTCTTCTTCAGGGGATCCTCCCAACCCAGGGATCGAATCCAGGTCTTCTTCATTGCAGGTGGATTCTTCACCATCTGAGCCACCATATGACCTAGAGGGATGCTATGGGGAGGGAGGAGGGAGGAGGGTTCAGGATAGGGAACACGTGTATACCTGTGGATTCATTTTGATATATGGCAAAACCAATACAATATTGTAAATTTAAAAAAACATCCTTCTCTGAAAGCCACCTGGCAGTTCAGCTCTTTTGAGCATAAACTATTCATTCTCTTTGCTTGGCACTCTGAAATAAATGCTATTCTTTCCTTCACTACAACTAGAGTCAGTAGATTGATTTTGTCATAGATGGGAGAGTGGATCCACGTTTATTTTGGTAACAGTTCTTCCTGAGTTGTATGTTTTATAATAAAACAGAAAAAGTAAACTCTTTTCGTGAGCTCTGTTAATCATGGAACAAATTATTAAACTTGAGGAGGGGTAGAAGCCCAATTTGCAGCTAAGTTGGACAGAGTGTGGGTAACATTGGGACCCAATATTTGTGACTAGCATCAAAAGTGAAGACAATCTTGAGGGTCTGAGCCCTTAAATCTGTGGAGTTTGGCATTAGCTCTAAAGAGTTAGTACCAGAACTGAACTGAATTGTAGGACATAGTTTGCATCCGGAGAACCAGATACTTGGCTGTTGATGTTGGAAAATACCACTGAACCCTGTAAACATATTTTGAAGACATATACCATTATAGCCATGCCAGTCGAGGCCAACCTTGGTCTAGGCCACCATCGCCTCCTAACATTCCACTTTCTCAACAGTCTTTTCTCCCCAGAGCAGCAAAACTGATCATTTAAAATCATAAAGTCACCTTCTCAGAATTCTCTCTGCATGATACTAAGAATACAACGAACACTTTACCATGGCGTAAAAGACCAGGCATTCTCTACCTCTTTAAACTGGTTTTCTTTAGCAGTCTTCCTCTCTCTTCCTCTTTAAGTGTACTGGACTCTTGTTCTTTCACCATACACCCCTCCTCAGAGTCTTCATACTTACTGTTCCTTCAGTCTGGAAATTTCTTCCTCAGTTTGACTCCCTCTTTGCGTCCTTCAGGACTTGACTCAAGTATCACATGAGAGAGTCCTTTCCTGATCACTGCCCTGAAAACAATACCCCTCCATCAATATATCTCCTATTCTTGTTTTCTTTTCTTCTTAATGAAGATATAAGGTGCAAAATAGCCTCTACCCTGCCTCCAACTAGTACACAGCTCTGTGCTTGCAGACACTTTGTTTTATCCCCTACCTTACTTCCAACTCCTGGACAGAACCCATACAGACCTGAGTGGGTTAATACTATTTGACAATAATATTAGGCAAGAGTGAAGGCAGACTGTTTCATTGCCCCCTTTTCATACATTTAGATGTATCAGAAGCTACATGCACAGTGACAATGTATTACAAGGTATAAGTCAGTGTTTCTCACTGGGGAGCAGCTACACACCACCTGAATTTGTTATTGCTAAGATCAAAATTCTAGGCTCTGCTCCAGGCAAAAAAATCAGAACTTCTGCATAGGAGATGTGGGAAACTACATTTTAACAAACTTCAGTAAAAATTTAACAAACAGAAACATCAGTTAAATAGAGTTGGTATGCCAGATGGAGATCTCTTATGCTCTGCAATCATAGCAGAGCCCAACAGGAAGAAGAGAGATGTCTTTTCTTTCGTGGCAAGAACCCATGGGCTCTGTTTCCTGTAGCCAGCCCAGCTTTCTTTTCCTCTCTTTAAAAGGGTTCTCCATCCCTTGCCTACAGGGACTTGCAGGTTGGTGGCTGGCCAGGGTTGCTTGCAGAGTCCAAATTGCAATCCTCTGCTGATCTTGAATAAACCCATCTTTGCAGGAGAAATATCTAGCAGTCCATTTGTATCAGGTCAACACTTCCCTTGGAGATTGCTTGAAACTGCAATAGATAGCTCAGAGAACACTGGAAAGACATAAAGGATGAGAAGGAATAAAGGAAACTAAGGCAGAGCCAAGACAGTACCCAGGAGCTCTCTGAATTGATGTTGTCAACTCTAACATCCATTTCGCAGTGGACACTTGCCCCGGAAAACTCACTGTGACAGTTCTATGAGTAAACTTAATTCCCTTATCTTTAAGTGATTCCCTTAATATTAAATGTTCCATTCATAGTGTCCACGTAGTCAAACCTATGATATCTGGCTGCAGTTTAGCTTCCAGAAGTCAAAGAATCATCTATCACTTTCACTGCTTTAGTGAGAGGCAGGGTCCTGCTTACCACCACTGTTAAGGTTATCCCACAGTAAGAGAGATGTTTGAATCTGGGGATGTTGAGCAGCCAAAAACAACACATGCTCACTGTGAGACTCATTTTTCTGTAGGAAAATTTGAAATCATGATCAATGTTCTATTTTGCTTAAAATAATTAAAACTCACTATTAAATTGTACTAAGCACCTATCAGGTACCCAATAAATTTAACTGGATGGAAATAATTGAAATATATTTTAAAATAAAAGAGTAAACCTAAAAATCTAATTATAGTATGTATGTATGACAAAGTTATTACACGGGTTGATAGCCAGGACTATGTGGAGAAGTAATCTTAAATAACATAAAATCTGGAAATGTATAATGAATAAACCTCTAACTGTATCAGAAATCAAATTTAAAAGTTGTTTTCTCCCCCCCACAATTGGAAGCTTAGTTTAGATGCCTGTACCAAACCAGCAATTGTATTTACCTTAAACATAAGAGGGAGAAAGATAAAAGAAGAAATTAGCAATAGTAAAGGACTGTATTAGCATAAAAGTATTTATGCTTTCTTTCGTATGTATGCATTATCTATGTTATAGAGCAAGACAGTCAATTTTACGTATTTTTATAAGAGAATCCAAATGGATCAGGAAAAAATTTTAAAAGCCATGTACTAAATATGGGCATGGCCTAGATTTTTTTTCCAGAGTCTTTGAAATTATGGAATAGCAGAAGTTGTCATGTCTTTATTGTGGTACTGAGGAACAGTTTCAGTATTTATGAACACAGGAACAGAAAAAGTGTCACATCACCCAACACTGAGCCACTAAGTAAACTTAGACATGAAGATACCCACAAATAATTTGCATCTTCTTCAAAATAATTCGTTTTTTTTTTAAAGAAGTTTCCCCTGTGAAAAGTGAAACTTTTCTTCCAGTTTAGACAACTCAGGTTGACTTGCTTTCAAATGAGCCAAAGTGAAAAAAGTCAGTCTTTGAAAAGAATTGTGCTAATGCAACCACTGGAAACCTTAATATGTATTATTACTCTCACTTTTTCCCTGAAGAGATTCAACACAATTATTGCCAGAATTTGCCCTAGATTTTTAGTCAGCTGCTGCAAGAGAAAAATAATACTGCCAAAGGAGTTAATTAAAACTTGTGTTAATAAACGACAACAGAGTGAAACAAAAAATGGACAATAGGTTTCAAATATTTCTCATTGCCAGCAATTACATTTATTTTTAAACATATGTAACCCCAACTGACACAGTCCATAATTCTCATGGTGGCTTCTCTTCCCAAGAAAACCAGTTAACTTACTTCATGATGTTTCACAGTATGTCAGTCTAGACAGCCTCTGAAGATGCGCTTTCTAAGTTAGGACCTAATGTGTCTGTGAAAAGAAGAGAAGCGAAAAGCAAAGGAGAAAAGGAAAGATATAAGCATCTGAATGCAGAGTTCCAAAGAATAGCAAGAAGAGATGAGAAAGCTTTCCTCAGTAAATAATGCAAAGAAATAGAGGAAAACGATAGAATGGGAAAGACTAGAGATCTCTTCAAGAAAATTGGAGATACCAAGGGAACATTTCATGTAAAGATGGGCTCAATAAAGGACAGAAGTTGTATGGACCTAACAGAAGCAGAAGATATTAAGAAGAGGTGGCAAGAATACATAGAAGAACTGTACAAAAAAGATCTTCATGACCAAGATAATCACGATGGTGTCATCACTCACCTAGAGCAAGACATCCTGGAATGTGAAGTCAAGTGGGCCTTAGAAAGCATCACTACAAACAAAGCTAGAGGAGGTAATGGAATTCCAGTTGAGCTATTTCAAATCCTGGAAGATGATGCTGTGAAAGTGTTGCACTCAATATGCCAGCAAATTTGGAAAACTCAGCAGTGGCCACAGGTCTGGAAAAGGTCAGTTTTCATTCCAATCCCAAAGAAAGGCAATGCCAAAGAATGCTCAAACTACCACACAATTGCAGTAATCTCACACACTCAAAATCTCAGTAATGCTCAAAGTTCTCCAAGCCAGACTTCAGCAATATGTGAACCATGAACTTCCTGATGTTCAAGTTGGTTTTAGAAAAGGCAGAGGAACCAGAGATCAAATTGCCAACATATGCTGGATCATCAGAAAAGCAAGAGAGTTCCAGAAAAACATCTACTTCTGCTTTATTGACTATGCCAAAGCCTTTGACTGTGTGGATCATAATAAACTGTGGAAAATTCTGAAAGAGATGGGAATACCAGACCACCTGACCTGCCTCTTGAGAAATACGTATGCAGGTCAGAAAGCAACAGTTAGAACTGGACATGGAACAACAGACTAGTTCCAAATAGGAAAAGGAGTACATCAAGGCTCTATATTGTCACCCTGCTTATTTAACTTATATGCAGAGTACATCATGAGAAATGCTGGGCTGGAAGAAACACAAGCTGGAATCAAGATTGCCAGGAGAAATATCAATAACCTCAGATATGCAGATGACACCACCCTTATGGCAGAAAGTGAGGAGGAACTAAAAAGCTTTTTGATGAAAGTGAAAGAGGAGAGTGAAAAAGTTGGCTTAAAGCTCAACATTCAGAAAACAAAGATCATGGCATCCAGTCCCATCACTTCATGGCAAATAGATGGGCAAACAGTGGAAACAGTGGCTGACTTTATTTTGGGGGGCTCCAAAATCACAGCAGATGGTGACTGTAGCCATGAAATTAAAAGACACTTACTCCTTGGAAGAAAAGTTATGGCCAACCTAGATAGCATATTGAAAAGCAGAGACATTACTTTTCCAACAAAGGTCTGTCTGGTCAAGGCTATGGTTTTTCCAGTGATCATGTATGGATGTGAAAGTTGGACTGTGAAGAAAGCTGAGTGCCAAAGAATTGATGCTTTTGAACTGTGGTGTTGGCGAAGACTCTTGAGAGTCCCTTGGACTGCAAGGAGATCCAACCAGTCCATTCTAAAGGAGATCAGTCCTGGGTGTTCTTTGGAAGGACTGATGCTAAAGCTGAAACTCCAATACTTTGGCCACTTCATGCAAAGAGTTGACTCACTGGAAAAGACTCTGATGCTGGGAGGGATTGGGGGAAGGAGGAGAAGGGGATGACAGAGGATGAGATGGCTGGATGGCATCACCAACTCGATGCACTTGAGTCTGGGTGAACTCCGGGAGTTGGTGATGGACAGGGAGGCCTGGCGTGCTGCGATTCATGGGGTCACAAAGAGTCGGACATGACTGAGCGACTGAACTGAACTGAACTGAACTGAATATGTGTGTGCTAAGTCACTTCAGCTGTGTCTGACTTTGTGACAAACTGGACTACAGCCCACCAGGCTCCTCTGTCCATGGGATTCTCCAGGAAAGAATATTGGACTGGGTTGCCATGCCCTCCATCACGGGATCTTCCTGACCCAGAGACTGAACCCATGTGTATTACATCTCCTGCATTGGCAGGTGGATTCTTTACCACTACCATCAACTTGAGAAGCCAATGAACCTAATAATGCTTCCTTAAATGATAATATATTTCTAGGTATATTATATTTCCCCTCAATTTCCTTTATTAATTTGAGAGGTAGAATTCTGTTTTATTCCTCTTTTTTTCTCCTTGCCTTTTTTTCTGACTGTCTTATTTTGCTAGAGCTGCCATAACAAAATACCTGGGTGTCTTAAACAAGAGAAATTTATTTGTTCACAGTTCTGGAGGCCACAAGTCCAAGATCAAGGAACTGTCAGGGGTGGTTTCTAGTGAGAATCCTCTTCTTGGTTTGCAGACTTTCTCACTGTGTCCTCACATGACCATTTTCCTGTGTGTAAGAGGGGGGAGAGAGAGAGAGAGAGTGAGCTTGGGTGTCATTTCCTCTTCTTCTAAGGGCACCAAACCCTATAAGATTAGGGTCCCATCCTTATAACCTCATTTAGCCTTCAGTTCAGTTCAGTTCAGTTGCTCAGTCGCGTCTGACTCTTTGTGACCCCATGAACCGCAGCACGCCAGGCCTCCCTGTCCATCACCAATTCCCGAAGTCCACCCAAACCCATGTCCATCAAGTCAGTGATGCCATCCAACCATCTCATCCTCTGTCATCCCCTTCTCCTCCTGCCCTCAATCTTTCCCAGCATCAGGGTCTTTTCCAATGAGTCAGCTCTTCGCATCAGGTGGCCAAAGTATTGGAGCTTCAGCTTCAACATCAGTCCTTCCAACGAACACCCAAGACTGATCTCTTTTAGGATGGACTGGTTGGATCTCCTTGCAGTCCAAGGGACTCTCAAGAGTCTTCAACACCACAGTTCAAAAGCATCAATTCTTCAGTGGTCAGCTTTCTTTATAGTCCAACTCTCACATCCATACATGACCACTGGAAAAACCATAGACTTGACTAGACAGAAATTTGTTGACAAATAATGTCTCTGCTTTTTAATATGCTATCTAGATTCATGATAACTTTCCTTCCAAGGAGTAAGCATCTTTTAATTTCATGGCTGCAATCACCATTCTTATTTACCTCTTAACACAGCTATCTCCATATACAGTAGCGATGAGAGTTTGGCTTCAACATATAAACTTCGTGGAGACACAAGTCAATCCATAAACACTCATGTCTTAGGTTTAGTTGAAACTCTAGAAATGAGTTTTCCACATAATAAGAACCTCAAACAAGTTACATCTCAGCTTCAAAGCATTTCTTTTATGAGTCTCAAGAGTCTTCAGCAGAAATCCAATAACAGCACAGAATTTTATGTTACTTATCACATACTGGAACATTAGAATTTTGAGAGTTAAAAAAGTTATTTCCCAGTACTTGAGGTCATTTATAAGACCTCAGACATTTCAGAAAGCTGAGTTCTTCCATTCTGAGACCTCTTTTCCAATATTAAAGCAGCTGGTAACATTCATAGTAGAACTACAAGAAAATAAATTCAATAAATCCTCAGATATCTACAAAATTAAAGTCAAATCCCTGTGCCCAAATTCAAGCCTGCCACAAAATTTTCAAAAATATTTTATTCAAATATAGTTGATCTACAAAGTTGTTTTAATTCCTGCTGTACAGCAAAATGATTCAATTACACATATATATACACAAATATCCTTTTTCATATTTTTTCCATTATAGTTTATCACACTATATTGAATATAGCTTTTCCCTGGTGGCTCAGACCGTAAAGAATCCTCCTGCAAAGTGGGAGACCTGGGTTCGATCTTTGGGTTGGGAAGATTCCCTGGAGAAGGGAAGGCTACCCACTCCAGTATTCTGGCCTGGAGAATTCCATGGACACAGGAGCCTGGCAGGCTACAGTCCATGATATCGCAAAGAGTCAGACACGACTGAGAGACTTTCACTTTGCAGCCCGTGGACTTTTTTTTTGATTGGTTAGAGTCAGACATGACTGAGCTGAACTGAACTAAAACATTTATTTAGCTATTTACCATAAATCTAACTCTCTGATGTCATTTCATAAGATGCTGTTCATTTATTTTGGTTCCTACCAGCCTGTGTTTCACATGTTTATGTACCATCTCCCCAGTTTATTTATGGACTCAATCACTGTTTTGAGTCACCACAACCCTACCAGAGTACACAGCATGCAGTAGATACTCAGTAAATATCTCACTGTGTTGTATTGTGTTCAGCTTATGTATCCAAATACTCATTAATATTTTAACTGCCCCCTCCTCATTCCCAACTCTCAGCTTTCAGAAAGCAAGAATATTCTTTTTTTTTTTTGGACTTCTAGTATACTGCCTTGGAAATAGCAAAGACTTCAAAAAATTGTGGAATGAAGATTTGCTTTCATTATCAACACTTTAAGTGGCAGGCTAAGGAGGCCAGGAAAAATAAGAAAAGCTGAACCAGGAGTGGTGCCTGTCCATTTTAAAATGTGTACAAATCCACTGATTATGGCTCAGGAGAGACAGTAGCACTTCTTCTGCTGAGGAAACTGGAGAGGAAAGAACTAAGGGGACAGACCAAAGGCTTCAAAGAAAGGCGATAAGAAATCCTAGCACAAGCTCCAGGTTTCATGATTTGGAGTCCCCTAAAAGGAAAAGCAAGTAAACTGCTCCACTGCAAAAAATCTCTAATGAGAACAGAACTGCAAATCACTTAGGTAAGTCATCACATGTAAATGACATTTTGTGAATAATGACTTTCCCACCAAAAGGACTAAGCCTATTGTATTTTATCTGACCATTTAAAATATGTTTTTTTATGCTTATGTTTCTCATATGTATTAACTGATTCCTGAATTTTTTCATTATGTCCAAGTGGCTCTAAGAGGTCTTAAAGAATCATGATCCCAGTCTTAAAATACAACGAGTTGATTGCCAAGTGAGCTGACATACGCATTTTCTAGGCATTTTACGTGCTATTGTCCTCTAAATGGGAAATTCAAGCAGAGAAGCACTTAGAAGGATGACCTCAAGCATGATTTTTTTCTTTTTTTTTTTAATGTGCCCAAGTTGTGTATGGGGGACAACTTACCACAGTCAACCCAGGCTAGCACTATTTTAGCAACTACCCCAATGCAGGTATACGTATAAGACCTGGGTTCGATCCCTGGGTTGGGAAGATGCTCTGTAGGATAGCATATCAACTTACTATGGTATTATTGCCTGGAGAACCTCATAGACAGAGGAGGCTGGCAGGCTGCAGTCCATAGGGTTACACAGAGTTGGACAAGACTGAAGTGACTTAACAGGCACACATGCCAAGCCTTCTGCGAGGCTAATATTTAAATAATGGAGAAGGCGATGGCACCCTATTCCAGTACTCTTGCCCAGAAAATCCCATGGATGGAGGGGCCTGGTAGACTGCAGTCCATGTGGTCGCGAAGAGTAGGACACGACAGAGTGACTTCACTTTCACTTTTCACTTTCATGCATTAGAGCAGGAAATGGCAACCGACTCCAGTGTTCTTGCCTGGAGAATCCCTGGGATTCTCCAGTGTAGGAAGGCCAGAGTACACATATATAAAACTGTCATCATAGCTGACTTGTGAGGGCTCCGGTCTCTCAGTTCACTCCGCTTTATTCCTTCCAGTTTTATGGTATTGTTTCTTCCATCTAATGTACGCTTTCTCTATTTACTCTTCTTCCACCCATCAGAATGGCTCTTTGGAAAAGAAAATTTTTTTATACCTTAGTATGAACTTGAATCAGAATGTCTCCTGTTCCAGAGAAATTTACATTTAATTTTCTTTCCTCATTATGGAACTAAAAGTTATCCCATATTAATTTCTGCACCAGGGATGCTGTGCTGGTATTATCTTCACACTAAGTAGGTAAATATGCATGTGAAAGCTTCAGAAGAAAACAGGTATCCTTTCAAACACTGCTATGAAAATATGCATCTCAACCCTCTTCCTCAGTGAAATCCTTCTTGAGAACTTCACTCTGCTGAGATCTCCCAGAACACAAAGATTCAGATTGATTCTGAAAGAACAGTGCTTAATAAAAATGAAAAGTGTAATCCTTGGATCTGTTCTATTTCTCTGGGTCAGTGAAGCTCCAAAGTATCAGGTGCTTTGCTGAAACGCGAATACCAGTAGGAAAAGTTAAACCTTCTCAGGTCACTGAAACTTTTAGGAGGCCTGGAGGCATTTTTCACCTCATCTCTGAGCCTACTCTAAAGTCTCTTTTTTAAAATACAGTCTTCAAAAAGCAAAGAAAACGTCAAATATATAAAATTCCCTTCGCAGCATATCACTGCACTATTTGGTGTCATAGACTGGCTGTTTCACTTTTCAATGCGATCATCATTGTTTGATAGAAAATACATTCTCTCCCTCTTAGAGAATAAAGAGGAGACTTTGATCCAAAAAAAATGCTTTTCCTTGATTTATTTTGGTTTAGTTTTTAGTTGATGTTAAGATCGAACTATACCAGGAAGAAAAAAATGGGCATATTAAATGTTCGCCTGGGCTTCCCTGGTGGCTCAGAGGTTAAAGTGTCTGCCTCCAATGAGGGAGACCCTGGTTCGATCTCTGGGTTGGGAAGATCCCCTGGAGAAGGAAATGATAACCCACTTCAGTATTCTTGCCTGGAGAATCCCATGGACGGAGAAGCCTGGTAGGCTAAAGTCCACGGGGTCGCAAAGAGTCGGACACGACTGAGCGATTTCACTCACTCAAACGTTCGCCTAATCTTCAAGTATAAGAAATTAATAACAAAGTTTGGTTTAGAGCCTGAAGAATTAAGTATTGTGAACATCAGTTTAAACCACTGAAATTTTATAATTTCTTCACTTTGCACACGTGTTCATCATGCCTCTCTAGCCTCAATCACAAGTTGAACAGTGAAAAAAAATGCCAATCTAGAGGTTGAGGGCTAATAACGTTAAGACATCATCTAAAGAAACATTTCTGCAACAACATGCAAGCACCTGTGTTGTCCTGAATGAACACACATACAGACACACAGATATTTATAAACAACCCTATATAAAGTCACAATGATGAAACTTTAGTAAACAAATGATACATGGAAAAAATGCATTCTTTGTCTAAGTACCTGAAGGACATTAAAAGACATTAAACAAACCTGGCTTCCCTCACAGCACATTTTACAAATGCAGTTGCTGTTTCAGAGCAAAACCTTAAGAAAAGCCAGTTCACAGTAAGGATCTCTGTATCATAAAGATAAGAATATAAATCATCTCTTAGAAAACAATACAGGCTTCTCAAATCTGTCAAGCTTATAGTACATAAAGTTGTGCAAATATGATTACCTTTCAGTTTCTCCATTGAGAAATGCCTAGAGGTGTACTGGCTTATAATTTCAGACTGGAAAATGGTATCATCTACTTCTGATAGAGGAATATAGTTTCTAAGAAGAGGGAAAAGATTTTCAATACTTAGAGTCTAATGAGGTGTTGTTGGTTTTTTTCCAGTTGGTTTCCCAGTAACTTACATTCAAAAGCATAACTGATGTTTAAGGTGAAATGTTATATATTATTAAAAACTATATATATTTCTATATTTATGGAAACTAAAAGGCTTATTGAATTAGTTGGACACAGAAAAGTTTGTTATTCTTACCATTTGACTTAAGTCACTATTTAAATGTATAGTTTCCTAGAACCCTTCTTAATACTGCTATAGAGAAGAATGTGGTTTAGAATTTAGAAAAAGTCCTTGGTAAAACACATACCATGAATTTGTACTTAAAAGTAAATTTATTCACAACACATAAGTCATATAAACTACTTGAGAACAGTCATGCTCATAATCAGAGTAGATTATTTTGTGTTTTAGTGCACCTGTGAGTGGTAGCAATTTTCTTCTTCAGCCAAAATACTTCCTTCATGTCTCAAGCATTCATTCAATTATTCATTCAACTTAACATTTATTAAGCCCCATAATTACGCTAGGTGTCTACTAGAGAAAACGTGACATAAAAATCACAGTATAATTTGATGAGTTTGGTAATATTAATAACAAAATGTGTGAAATGTTATGGAGAAAAGAGAGAATGGTTTTACCTGCTCAAGTTAGGAATAGAGAGAAAATATCAGAGGAGCTTTTTAAGATGGATTTTGAAAGATGAGTAAGCATTTTCCAGCTAAGAGAAGAAAAAGAATGTATTGTAGATATATGCAATGGCATATGCAAAGATCAAAACACAGGAAACTCTGAAAAGAGCAATGTTGTGAATTTGAATACATTGATTATAAGAGCAAGTGATAAGGTTGGAAAAATAGTTGATAGTACCAGATTGTGCAGACCTTTGCATACCATGATAAGGAGTTTTCTCTTTATCCATTGAGGGAGCAGGGAACTGTCCGGAGCTTTTTATAGATGAATAATGATAAGATCTTTATTTAAATGCCATGGACTGGACCAGCACTGATATTGCAGTAGAAGGACTAGGTCACTGTGATTATCTGACTGAATACATGAGAACCATAAATAAAGGAGGAGGAAAATGTAAACTATAAACCTGGAGGCAAGTGCTAAGGCTGAAATTGTAAGACACTATAGAGCATTTGGTAACTTCTTAGAGAATATCTGGTGGCTCAGACGGTACAGCGTCTGCCTACACAATGTGGGAGATCCAGGTTCAATTCCTGCGTTAGGAAGATCTCCTGCAGAAGGAAATGGCAACCCACTCTAGTATTCTTGCCTTGAAGAACCCATGGACGGAGGAGTCTGGTAGGCTACAGTCCCTGGGGTCGCAAAGACTCGGACATGACTGAGCAACTTTATTTACTTCACTTTATTTGCTTGACTCTAGAATACATACGGGAGAAGGCAATGGCACCCCACTCCAGTACTCTTGCCTGGAAAATCCCATGGATGGAGGAGCCTGGTGGGCTGCAGTCCGTGGGGTCGCTACGAGTCAGACACGACTGAGCGACTTCACTTTCACTTTTCACTTTCATGCATTGGAGAAGGAAATGGCAACCCACTCCAGTGTTCTTGCCTGGAGAATCCCAGGGACGGGGGAGCCAGGTGGGCTGCCGTCTATGGGGTCGCACAGAGTCGGACACGAATGAAGCGACTTAGCAATAGCAGCAGCAGCAGCAGCAGCAGCAGCAGCAGCAGCAGAATACATACTAAAGAATTTCAGAATTACTTACCTATACACTTCTGAAAAACAATTCTCCTAACTGGAATTCAACATTTGTGTACAGGTTTTTTTTTTTTTTTTTTAATCTTTAGCTTTAGAGTATATTTAGTCAAAATACTGTTGTTTAAAGTTACTTAGGTTGATTCTTTTCCTCCTCTTTCTCTCTCTCACTATGGTTATGGCATTTATTGTAACTATAGTTAGGATCAATTGTTTCCATTTGTTTTCCTTTTTGGGTTCCTTATATCAAAATCTAATTTATTTTTGAGTACATATGAACACTGATACATTTGTAAAGGCCAGAACTGAATAAAAAAATACATTCAGAGAAGCGTTCCCCCATCCCTTCCTCACTATTTTAATTGTCCCTTCCTTCTATGCCACTTTCACCTACTTTCTAGGAGGTCTATAACAGTAGTTTTTGTTGTGTCTTTAGTGTTTCTTCTTCCTCAAATGAAATAAACACAGGCACATATATATTTTTTTCTTATTTCCCTTTCTTTCTTATATGGATGATAGCCTACTAATTTGTATAGATGCCAACTTAATAATATATCCCGAAAAGGATTTTTTTAATAATTTGATAATAAACCCTGCAAATTGCTATATAGCAGCTTTAGAGAGCTATCTCTTTTTTTTATACTGTGCTGATATATGAATATTCATTTACCTAATTTCTTATGTTTCCATAATCTGCAATTTCAAACAATGCTAAATAACTCTGTACACATGTATCTTTATATTATTGGGTGTATACCTTCAAGGAAAAGTCCTGTAAGTGGGATTATTGAGTCCAAAGGTAAAATGGATATATATTTTTGTTCAGTGTTGCCAAATTCCCATCTGGTAGAATTATGATCATTTGCATCCTGCCCTCCAGCAAAATATGTGAGTGCTGGTTGCCTCATAGCCTTGCCAACAGAATCTGGTCATACTTTTTAATTTTCACTAATTGGGAAAAGTTATAATGGTATCACAGTGTAATTTTCAACTTTCTAATTATGTCTAAAGTTGGATGCCCTTTTATATTTGTATTTTGCTCTGTTTTATTGTTTTGAAACAAGTTTACTGAGGCATAATTGAGATACAGAAAACTGCATGTATTTAATGTTTACAATTTGATATGCATATGCACAAAACTATAATCACAGTTAAGGTACTCCTCCATATCCATCACCTCCAAAATGTCCCTGTGTCCCTTTGGTTTTCTTGGTTCTGTTCTCTTTTGTGTTAAGAATATTTAATAAAAGATCTACTCTTCTAATAAATTTTAAGTGCATATTACATACTGTTGACAAAAACACTATGCTGAATAACAGATCTCTAGAATTAATTATTTGAGCCCCTTTTTTGGGTGGTGGGGGTCAAGAATACTGGAGTGGGTTGCCATTCCCTTCTCCAGGAGACCTTCCAGACCCAGGGATTGAACCCGGCTCTCCCGCATTGTAGGCAGATGCTTTACCGTCTGAGCCACCAGGGAAGTCAGCTTGTATAACTGAAAACTTATATCTATTGAGTAACAATTGCCCATTTCTCTCTCCCCACATCCCTTGTAACCACTGTTTTATTCTCTGCTTCTATGGGTTTGACTATTTTAGGTATCTCATAAAATTAAATTGCATAGTATTTATCCTCCTGTGACTGACATATTACATTTGTTGTGATCTCCTCCAGGTTCACTCAGTACAATTCAGTAGCAATAATAATAATAATAATAATAATTTTTAAATAAAGAACTTGAATAGACATCTCTCCAAAAAAAGCACTATAAATTAGTATAGGATGCATGTGAAGTGAAAGTCACTTAGTCGTGTCTGACTCTTTGCGACCCCATGGACTATACAGTCCATGGAATTCTCCAATAAATTAGTATATGTATGCAAAAAGATGCTCAATGTAACTAATCATTAGGGAAAAGCAAATCAAAACCACAAGGAGGTATCCTCTCACTGCAGTTATCAAAACAATAAAAGGTAAATGTTGGCAAAGATGTGGAGAAATTAGAAACATTTTTATGTTTAAGGGCTATTTTTATTGTGTATTATCTGTTTATATCTTCTTCCTAATTTCTACTAGTTTTTTCTCCATTCTAATTTTAAAAGTTTATTATGAATTAGTGATGTTAACCCTTTATGGGCTTCTCTGGTGGCTCAGCTGCTAAGGAATCTGCCTCCAATGCGGGAGTCCTGGGTTCGATCCCTGGGTTGGGAAGATGGAAGATGTGATGTGTCTTGAAAATATATTCTCCAAATTTATCAAGTGTTTTTGATTTTGCTTATGAATTTTTTATGCATTTGAAGAATTTTATATAGTCAAATTTGTCAATTTTTTTTTTTTATCATCTCTGATTTTATAATTGTTTGACCCTTAGTAGCTACTCTGTACAGAAGTCAGGATACCTGACACCTTGACCAAAACCATGAAGTAGAGAAAGAGCAGGGAGCCAAATGAAAATATATTGGGCAGACAGGAACAGCAAATATCTATTACAGAAAAGTCTCTGACTGGGGAGTTCCACCACTTCTCTTCCTTTCCTAATCCACAAGCATTCCAGTCCCCTGTGGTTACTCAATTCTTCACAAGTGAAAATTTCTAAGACCAACCTCCCATTTGTGCCAAATGGCAGCATAGTATTTACACAGCTGTGCAAAGAGATTCATCATTCCCTAGAGCAAAACTTCAATGGGAAACAAAACCAACCCAGAATTTATGTTGATGCTCTTATTATTTGAAGTGTTAAACAAACAGCTAGTGAAACTGACACTTTGGTTCTTTCTCACTACCCATGAACTGAAAATGTTCTCAATTCTAAATCATTCAGGCCCCATTTTCATGTCCCTTGCACACTTTTATGATCTCAAAAAATCTCCTCCAGAAGAGAAAACAGCACAACATCAATTTGATATCTGAAAGTTGAAGGAGATATCAGACTTGTAACAGCTAATACATTCTGAAAAGTGAAAGAGTGTGTGTTGTAAATACCCTGACCTTTTAATAGTTAGATTTGTTGGTATTTATTTTCTCTTTTGATCTCTAGGTATAAGCTCATAAACAAAAGACAGTGAGGAATGAGTGTTCAAAAAAGCAAAGGGAAAAGAAGATATTTAGTAGAAATTTCAAAGCTTATAATCAACAATACTCCCATTGCAGTAAATGGAAGTAGAAATAGTTTGGATTTATACTCTAGGATTTTTTACATCACATAACAAGAAAAATTAGGCTGTGTTATATGAATTTTTTAGTACAAAATTTAGAGAAGATGATATTTTTCTTTGTTCATGTAATTTTTCATTTTTTTTCATAACTTAAATACTAAAATTACTCAAGGAAGTCCAATGTTCTTCATTTAATCTAATAGAATTTTACATGACTTTTGTTCAATTTTTTCACCATCAATACTAATCAGCATATGTCTCTACTTTGCATTCAAAAAGGAAGAAAGGAGCTCAGGAATAAAAATAAATTAAATGCAATTTTTCCAAAGAAGGGAAAGCTAACAATTATTAAGTACCTAATTCAAAAATACAAGAGATAACAAATGTTAGTAAAGATGTAGAGAAAAAGGAACATTTGAGCACTGTTGGTGGGAATGTAAATTGATACAGCCACTGTGGAAAACAATATAGTGATTTTCCAAAAAATTAAAAATATAAGTAACATATGATCCAGTAATTCCACTTCTGGATACATAGCCAAAGAAAATGAAATCACTATCTTGAAAAGATACGTGTGTGTGCTCAGTAGCTTAAGTTGTGTCCAACTCTGAGACTCCATGGCCTGTAGCCTGCCAAGCTCCTCTGTCCATGGGATTATCCAGGCAAGAATACTGGAGTGGGTTGCCATCCCCTCCTCCAGGGGATTTTCCTGACCCAATGATCAAACCCACATCTCCTGTGTCTCCTGCCCTGCAGGTGGATTCTTTACCACTGAGCCACTGGGGAAGCCCTGAAAAGATATTAGCACCCCCATATTCATTTCAACATTGTTCACAACAGCCAAGACATGTTTCCAGGAAACAACTGTGTCTGTCAGTGGATGAGTAGATAAGGAAAATGTAACATATGCATTTATACCATGGAATATTTTTCAACCATTAAAAAAAGAAGAAAATTCTGCCATTTGTGAGAACATTTATTGGAGGGTATTATGCTAAATGAAATAAACAGAAAAAGACAAATACTATGTAATCTCTTTTATATGTGGAGTAAAGTCTAAAAAACAAACTCATGGACACAGAGCACAGACTTGTGGTTGACAGAGGTGGGGGTGGGAGATGGACAAAATGGATGAAGGCCATCAAAAGGTACCATCTAGCTATAAGATGAATAAGTTCTGGGCATGTAACATACAGTATTGGAAGGAAATGCCAACTCACTCCAATATTCTTGCCTGGAAAATCCCATGGACAGAGGAGCCTAGTGGGCTATAGTCCATGGGGTTGCAAAGAGTCAGACACGACATAGTGGCTAAACAGCAGCAATGTACAGCATGATGACTATAATTAACAATACTGTATTGCATCAGAGAAGGCAATGGCACCCCAATCCAGTACTCTTGCCTGGAAAATCCATGGGCAGAGGAGCCTGGTAGGCTGCAGTCCATGGGGTCGCGAAGAGTTGGACATGACTTAGCGACTTCACTTTCACTTTTCACTTTCACGCATTGGAGAAGGAAATGGCAACCCACTCCAGTGTTCTTGCCTGGAGAATCCCAGGGACGGCGGAGCCTGGTGGGCAGCTGTCTATGGGATTGCGCAGAGTTGGAGACTACTGAAGCAACTTAGAATCAGCAGCAGTAGCAGTATTGTATATTTGAAATTTGCTAAGAGAATAGAGCTTAAAAGTTCTAGTCTCATGAAAAAAATATTTGTAACCATATTGGTTATGAATGTTAGCTTAGAACTTATTATAGTAATAATTTTGCAACATATGCATATAATAAATAGTTATGTTGTACACCTCAGACTATTACAATGTTATGTAGAAATTATATCTCAATAAAACTGGGGGTGAGGAAGCAAACACTCTCTCTTATGTGGCCATAACTGGAGGCAGTCATTGTAATTATATTACATTTTACAAGTTTGGGTTGATCCTTGAGACCTGAGTCAATGTCTTGAATCCACCAGAACAAACATCTTTGGTGAGAAAACATCAGCTGTCATGATCTAAGGGAAATCACCATCATCACATACAGACAGCTAGATTCCTCCCAGAGGAGGCTTTCCATTATTTTCTGGTCCGAAATCCCAACTCTTTCAAAATCTAGTTGTGTGACAGAAAATACGTGCTTTCACTCTCTGAGCCTGTTCTTCACCTAAATAATACTGAAAATAATTGAAGCCTCTTAATTTTGTTATGAGGATGAAATGATGTATTTTAACCAGATACTTTCGATTTACTTTATACTGGCACTATTTTTCAAGCCTTTACTGCTTCCATCTCCTAATTCCTTAATGTTGTGTTGCCTCGGGTTTTGGTCTTTTTTTCTCTTATCACTTCCTTGGTGATTTCATTCAACCTAATTACTTGAAATACCACCTCGATTAGCACTGTGCATCAGAACTTTCTTTGATGGTGGAAATACTCCATATGTGGACAACCTAATACAACCACCACCAACCGCACGAGGGCTGCTGAGCACTTTACACTAGTGCATGTGACTATCATATTGGACAGTGGAGAGCTTTAGCTTTATGTGCTGTGCTTAGTCACTCAGCTGTGTCGGACTCTTTGCAACCCTCTGGAATGTAGCCCGCCAGGCTCCTGTGGCCATGGCATTCTCCAGACAAGAATACTGGAGTGGGTTGCCCATGCCCTCCTCCAGGGGATATTCATAATTCATGAATCAAACCCAGGTCTCCTGCATTGCAAGCAGATTCTTTACCATATATAATGACTCCCAATTTATTACTCCAGATCATATATCTGATTTCCTACTTATGATTTCTAATTGGAGATATCAAATATACATGCCAAATATATTTGGCATGTCCTAAGCCAGGTTGATCTCCCCACACTCCATCTGAGGTGATACAAGTCCACCTTACCAATAGTCAAAGATGCAAACCTTGGAGTCATCCCTTATTCTTCCTGTTCTCTTTTGGCCCAGATTCTACCTGGGCTCTGACCAATTTGCATCACCTTTGATATCACCAAGGATAGAATCACTATCATTTTCCAAGAAAACTACTATGGTCATCTCCAACTAATTATCTTCCCTTCAATCCCTCTCCCTGCCTGCAGCTAATTTTAACTAGGTATCCAAAGCTATCGTGTTAAAATATGTCAGATCATATCACTGTTTTGTTTAATATTGTGCAGTGATTCCCAGTTTCAGAGTAAAACCCAGTTTATTTGCAATGACTTTCAATAGCTCCGTGGTCTCTGATCTTCTACTGTTATAAGCCAGTGCACTCACTATGCTCCACAGCCCTCTGTCTTCCATTTTTCTTGATTGAGTAGGACACGTCATTCTTAGTACCTTATCTATAGTTGCCCCTTCAGCCTGAAATGATCCTACCCCAGATATCCACTTGAATAATGCCTTTATCTCCTTACAGGCTTTACTTAAACGTCTCATTTTTAATGAAACTCAACTAACTATCCTATTCAACACTCCAAATTACCCTCTCACTTCTGACAATCCTGAATCCCCTTATCATGGTCAGTTTTTTCCCTCTTTTTACCTGGTACTTATCACTAGTCAAGGTTGGTAGAAAACAGACGGTATGCTCAAATAGGGAGTGAAAGGATTGAAGGTGCCATTGGGCAAATACGAGGGAGATTAACTAAGAATGTTGAAACACATCAAGGCTAGAAACAGCAGAATTCTAGGGCCAATCTCAGCTAAAAGGGTGAGGAAGGGAGAAGCAGTTTGCTGGAACCTTGAGAAACCTGTAGGAGAGAGCATCTTATAGAAGTTGAGCCTACTGCTAGATAAGCCCACTCATCATCAACACTTAGATTATAGGAGGAGATAACAACTCTTTCTCCTCTGAGATTCTGATTTCCTTTTGTTGCCTCTCATTGGTTAAACTTAATTGGAGGCCTGAAAGCAAAAAAGCCCACTGATTCATCTGTAAAAGTCAGACTTTCAGAGCTCTGGGCAGGAAGAGGAAAAGATAAATCTAGGGAAGCAAGTAGAGAATGAATACCAGCCATATTGACATCTAATATATTACATACTTATGGGCCACTGTAATTTGCTTATCATCTGTATTCAGACTTCTCTGATAGTTCAGTTGGTAAAGAAGCCTGCAATTCCAGAGACCCCAGTTCAATTCCTGGGTCTGGAAGATCCCCTGGAGAAGGGATAGGCTACCTCTCTAGTGTACTTGGACTTCCCTTGTGGCTCAACTGGTAAAGAATCTGCCTGCAACACAGGAGACCTGGGTTCAATCCCTGGGTTGGGAAGATCTGCTGGAGAAAAGAAAGGCTACCCACTCCAGTATTCTGGCATGGAGAATTCCATGGACTGTATAATCCATGGACTCACAAAGAGTTGGACACACTGAGCGACTTTCACTTTTCACCTGTATTTAGCCCTAAAAAGTAAACTACAAGAGCAGGAATCATTGCTTTGTCCACTAATACTTCCCAAGCATATGGAACAATGTCGGGCTCATAGCAAGTACTCAGTAAATTTTGTTGAAGAATTGAACATATGAAAATATCTAAAAATTTCCTGAAATATGGTAAAAGCTTAAAATATTGGTTTTCTTCCCCTCTTCCATTGTTTAAAGTCTCAGCCTCCAAATATCCCTGCATAGTATTTACAGTTGATTATAAAAATATATAAATGTTCAGTTCAGTTCAGTTCAGTTCAGTCGCTCAGTCGTGTCTGACTCTTTGCGACCCCATGAATCACAGCATGCCAGGCCTCCCTGTCCGTCACCAACTCCCGGAGTTCACTCAAACTCACATCCATCGAGTTGGTGATGCCATCCAGCCATCTCATCCTCTGTCGTCCCCTTAAATGTTACCTCTGTAATAACTTGTACACGCATATCCTCTTTTCTATTCTTACTGCTAATTTCATTATTCTAGGCCCTTAGGACAACATTCCTTTGTTAAAATAGCTTCCTAAGGGACTCCCTATCTCCAGTCCTTCAATTCCTCTTAAATAATCTGTCTAGACTTATGTGAAAAAAATAAAAATAAAACACAAAGGAAAAGCATCACAGCTAAACTATTTTTAAATTGGAGATTCATTATGTAATAAATATAACTGAAAAATTTAAAGTACAATAATGCAGTCAGAAGAATGAAAGTCAAGTATAATTCTATGAAGAGCTAATATCTTCATGATATGGAAAATCAATATGGATTGATAAATAATGACTGTAATTAAAAAAGGATTCAATGGACAAAATTTGTGGTGACACCAAGCAGGACCCTGTGGGGTTTTTGGGCACAAAAGCCTTACTGTATCCTGCATTTCTTAATTACAGGAAATAGGCTTCTTTTAGCCTCCAAGACACCTTCTGAGTTGCAGTGAGCAGATTCAAACAGTTGCAGTGAGGGAGGTGACCCAGTGAAAAGAAACAATAGAGTAGCCTTGGGGCAAAGTCCAGGTTCCCCATTAAGGGATATACAAAGCACCATCTTTGAACTGTTTTGCAGATTACTGAAACCCCAACCTGATTGTAGTGAAGGACAGAGAAGCCTGGCTTGCTGCAGTCCATGGGGTCTCAAAGAGTCAGACATAATCCAAACAACTGAAGAACAAACGAACACCACCACCAGGTGGGAGAAATTAACTGTATGCTGCCCATAAGCTCCTAGACTTCAGACCTGTGGCAATCAGTTTCATTGAGAGTCACTCAGTCATGTCCGACTATTTGCGACTGCAGCATGCCAGGCCTCCCCATCCATCACCAACTCCCAGTGTTTACTCAAATTCATGTCCAATGAGAGGTAATGCCATCCAAACATCTCATCCTCTGTTGTCCCCTCTCCTCCTGCCTTCAATCTTTTCCAGCATCAGGGTTTTTTCAAATAGGTCAGTTCTTCGGATCAGGTGGCCAAAATATTGGAGTTTCAGCTTCATCATCAGTCCTTCCAATGAATATTCAGAACTGATTCCTTTAGGATGGACTGGTTGGATCACTTTGCAGTCCAAAGGACTCTCAAGGGTCTTCTTCAACACCATAGTTCAAAAGCATCAATTCTTCGGTCCTAAGGTTTCTTTATAGTCCAACTCACATCCATACATGACTACTGGAAAAACCATAGCTTTGACTACACGGACTATTGTTGGCATAGAAATGTCTCTGCTTTTTACTATGCTATCTAAGTTGGTCATAACTTTTCTCCAAGGAGTAAATGTCTTTTAATTTCATGGCTACAGTCACCATCTGCAGTGATTTTGGAGCCCCCCAAAATAGAGTCTGTCACTGTTTTCATTGTTTCCCCATCTATTTGCCATGAAGTGATGGGACCAGATGCCATGATCTTAGTTTTCTGACTGCTGAGTTATAACCCAACTTTTTCACTTTCCTCTTTCACTTTTATCAAGAGGCTTTTTAGTCCTTCTTCACTTTTTGCAATAAGGGTGGTATCATCTGCATATCTGAGGTTATTGATATTTCTCTCAGCAATCTTGATTCCACCTTGTGCTTCATCCAGCCCAGCATTTCGCATGATGTACTCTGCATATAAGTTAAATAAACAGGGTGACAATATACAGCCTTGACGTACTCCTTTTCCTATTTGGAACCAGTCTGTTGTTCCATGTCCAGTTCTAACTCTTGCTTCCTGACCTGCATACAGATTTCTCAAGAGACAGGTCAGGTGGTCTGGTATTCCCATCTCTTTCAGAATTTTCCACAGTTTATTGTGATCCACACAGTCAAAGGTTTGGCATAGTCAATAAAGCAAATAGATGTTTTTCTGGAACTCTCTTGCTTTTTCGATAATCCAGTGGATGTTGGCAATTTGATCTCTGGTTCCTCTGCCTTTTTTAAAACCAGTTCGAACGTCTGGAAGTTCACAATTCACGTATTGTTGAAGCCTGGCTTGGAGAATTTTGACCATTACTTTACTAGTGTGTGAGATTATTGCAACTGTGCGGTAGTTTGAGCATTCTTTGGCATTGCCTTTTTTTGGGATTGGAATGAAAACTGACCTTATCTAGTCCTGTGGCCACTGATGAGTTTTCCAAATTTGCTGGCATATTGAGTGCAGCACTTTCACAGTGTCATCTTTTAGGATTCGAAATAGCTTAACTGGAATTCCATCACCTCCACTAGCTTTGTTCATAGTGATGCTTCCTCTGGCCCACTTGACTTCACATTCCAGGATGTCTGGCTCTAGGTGAGTGATCACACCATTGTGATTATCTGGGTCATGAAGATCTTTTTTGTAAGGATCTTCTGTGTACAGAAAAATGTGTATTTTTGGTGTTAGCATATTACTCTTCAATCAGAAGGCCACACAAACTGTGTATCTTGAAAATTTATAAAGTTTGTATTCTTGCCACCTCTTCTTAATATCTTCTGCTTCTGTGAGGTCCATACCATTTCTGTCCTTTATTGTGCCCATCTTTGTTGCATGAAATGTTCCCTTGGTATGTTTAATTTTCTTGAAGAGATCTCTAGTCTTTCCCATTCTATTGTTTTCCTCTATTTCTTTGCATTGATCCTTGAGGAAGACTTTCTTACGTCTCCTTGCTATTCTTTAGAACTCTGCATTTGAATGGATATATCTTTCCTTTTCTCCTTTGCTTTTTGCTTCTCTTCTTTTCACAGCTATTTGTAAGGCCTCCTCACACAACCATTTTGCCTTTTTGAATTTCTTTTCCTTGGGGATGGTCTTGACCCCTGCCTCCTGTATAATGTCATGAACCTCCATCCATTGTTCTTCAGGCACTCTATCAGATCTAATCCCTTGAATCTATTTGTCACTTCCACTGTATAATCTTAAGCAATTTGATTTAGGTCATACCTGAATGGTCTAGTGGTTTTCCCCACTTTCTTCAATTTAAGTCTGAATTTGGCAATTAGGAGTTTATGGTCTGTGCCACAGTCATCTCCTGGTCTTGTTTTTGCTGACTGTGTAGAACTTCTCCATCTTTGCCTGCAAAGTATAAAATCAGTTTGATTTCTGTATTGACAATCTGGTGATGTCCATATTTAGAGTCTCCTCTTTTGTTGTTGGAAAAGGGTGTTTGCTATGTGGGAATCTGAAGGATGACAATGCTGACTCCCACTTATCTCTCCACCAACCAATCAGAAGACTATCCACTAACTGATCACTCCTTTGAGTTTTTGTTGTTCAGTTTCTCAGTCATGTCCCATTTTTGCAGCCCCATGGACTGTAGCACACCATGCCTCTTTGTCCTTCACCATCTCCTGGAGCTTGCTGAAACTCATGTCCATTGAGTCAGTAATTCCATCCAACCATCTCATCCTCTGTCGTTCCCTTCTCCTCCTGCCTTCCATCTTTCCCAGCAGTGGAGTCTTTTCCAATGGGTCAGCTGTTTATATCAGGTGGCTAAAGTACTGGAGATTCAGTTTCAGCATCAGCATCAGTCCTTCCAATGAATATTCAGGGTTGATTTCTTTCAGGATCGACTGGTCTGATCTCCTTGCAGTTCAAGGGACTCTCAAAAGTCTTCTCCAACACCACAGTTCAAAAGCATCAGTTCTTCGGTGCTCAGTCTTCTCAATGGTCCAACTCTCACATCCATGAATGACCACTAGAAAAACCATAGCTTTCACTAGACAGACCTTTGTCAGCAAAGTGATATCTCTGTTTTTTAATATGGTGACTAGGTTTGTCATAGCTTTTCTTCCAAGGAGTAAGCATCTTTTAATTTCATGGCTGCAGTCACCATCCACAGTGATTTTGGAGCCCAAGAAAATAAATTCTATCACTATTTCCATGTTTTCCCATCTATTTGCCATGAACAGATGGGGCCAGGTGCCATGATCTTACTTTTTTGAGTTTTAAGCCAGCATTTTCTTTCTCTTCTTTCACCTTCATTAAGAGGCTCTTTAGCTCCTTTTCACTTTCTGCCATAAGGGTTGTGTCACCTGCATATCTGAGGTTTTTGACATTTCTCCAAGAAATCTTGATTCCAGGTTGTGCTTCACCCAGTCATGCATTTTGTATGATTTACCTCGCATATCAGTTAAATAAGCAGGATAACAATATACGGGCTTGACGTACTCTTTTCCCAATTTATAACCAGTCCGTTGTTCCATGTCCAGTGCTAATTATTGTTTCTTGACCTGAATCCAGGTTTCTCAGGAGTCTGGGAAGGTGGTCTGGTATTTCGATCTCTTTGAGAATTTTCCACAGTTTGTTGTAGTTCACAGAAAGACTTTAGTATCATCAATGAAGCAGAAATAAATGTTTTTCTGGAATTCTCATGATTTTTCTATGATCCAATGGATGTTGTCAATTTGAACTTTGGTTCCTCTGCCTTTCCTAAATCCAGCTTGAACATCTAGAAGTTCTCAATTCACGTACTATTGAAGCCTAGCTTGGAGGATTTTGAACATTACCTTGGTAGTATGTGAAATGAGTGCAATTGTGCAGTAGTTTCAACATTCTTTGCCTTTGACCTTCTTTGGGATGGGAATGAAAACTGACCTTTCCCATTCCTATGGCCACTGCTCAGCTTTCCAGATTTGCTGGCATATTGAATGCAGCATTTGAACAGAATCATCTTTTAGAATTTGGAATAGCTCAACTGAATTCCATCACCTCTACTAGCTTTGTTTGTAGTGATGATTCCTAGGGCCCACTTGACTTTGCATTCCAGGATATCTGGATCTAGATGAGTGATCACACCATCATGGTTATCTGTGTCATGAATCCTTTTTTGTATAGTTCTGTGTATTCTTGCCACCTCTTCTTAATCTCATCTGCTTTTGTTAGGTCCATACCATTTCTGTCCTTTATTGTGCCCATCTTTGCATGAAATTTTCCCTTGGTATCTCTAATTTTCTTGAAGAAATCTCTAGTCATTCCCATTGTATATTTTTCCTCTATTTCTTTGCATTGTTCACTTAGGAAAACTTTCTTATTTCTCCTTGCTATTCTTTGGAACTCTTCATTCAGATGGGTAATATCTTTCCTTTTCTCCTTCACTTTTCACTTCTTCTCTTTGAACCATTACTATAAAATTTCTCTTGGGCTTCCCTGATGGCTCAGAGGTTAAAGTGTCTGCCTCCAATGCGGGAGACCCGGGTTCGACCCCTGGGTTGGAAAGATCCCTTGGAGAAAGAAATGGCAACCCACTTCAGTACTCTTGCCTGGAGAATCCCATGGTTGGAGGAGCCTCGTAGGACTACAGTCCACGGGGTTGAAAAGAGTCAGACACGACTGTGCAACTTCACTCATAAAAGTTCTCACTATCCTGTTCAGGTTGGAACATACAATTCTGAGAGCATTAATCCACTCTGGTCCCCTTTGCTAGGCAAAGTAATAAAGCTGTTCTTTTCTAGTTTACTTAAGACTGTGTCTTTGAAAAATTAATTTAGTGTTGCAGAACAGAGGCCAGATTAAGCTTCTGTGAAGATAATATTTTATCTAAATGCACTTATCCAACAAATATTTTTGACTCTTCAACCCTGATTCATCTTTTTGCCTTGATGTTTGCTCTTTGCCTCTGCTTTCTTCTTCTGCCTCTTCCTCCTCTGTTTGACTTATTTCCCAACCCTCTGTTTTTGGCCCTGATTCGTTCTACACATGCTCCCTCAGTGATGCCATACACACAAATATTTTCAAATGCTATGTGAACAAATGACTTTAAAATCTTTGGTTCTCTTCTGAGTCTGCAAGCACATAAAACTCAATGTGTCCAAGCTTCTTTTACCTCCTATCAGAACTATCAACATAAGTGTAGTTTTCTCTAACTTCAGCAACTTGTCACTCTTAAATCTCTACTCCTTAAAACTTACCAAAGGATTCTTTTATAGTAGAAATCTATGTTGGATATTTAATCTACCTAAAACCCTTCATTAAAACCATCACTGCCTACATGTCCAGTTCCTAAACTGGGTATATAAGGCTTTTCATCATCTGTGTCCCATTTAGCAGAGCTCAGCCTCCTTCATACTTCCCTGTTGCTAATGAGTGGAACAATTCAGAAAAATCCAGTTTACCAGACTTCCAGGTCCTTGCACAAGTTCTTTCGTACATCTGTAATCCTTTCTGTGTTCACAAAACTAGTTAAAAACAACATATTTTTCAAGACTTGGTAGTAGCATCAGGTCCTTTACATATTAAAATATATATGACCCTTTAGGAATTTACCATTGTCATTCTCTCACTGTACCCACTGCTATAGCAACTGTTGCCCAGTTATTTCATGTCTATCATCACTAAAATGTAAATTTTAGGCAATGGATCATCTCCACACTGTGCTGCTTTTAAAAGAAGGAAAAAAAATTATATATGTTGCTCTATTATATAACTGCTTGTCTCAATGCTTTTAATCATAGAAAACCTTGGAAACTCTCTAAATAAGCATCAGCTATTAGAGAAAATTTTAAGACATAACATATCTACCAAAAGGATATAACCACAAATATGATAATTTATGAAAATGATTCAACAAGGAAAATATATATGACACCAATTTTAGCATAAAATCAGACATAATTCTATCTGCACCTTGATTAACACTATGTAGTATTTGTATGAACACAATGTCTATAATGAAAATTTAAGACATTTTCTATAATTGAGTGGTGATATTTCAGACAACTTCTTTCTTTGTTCTTTATGTCTTGGTTGTTATTTTATGCTAATTGCCTTATAAACAAAGAGAAGAAAAAATGCTGATAAAAGCACAACAAAAAATATACTTTGTGGGTATGGAGTAGGGAGTAGGAGAATTTCAAAATGTCCTTTTGTCATAAAGATATAAGCTTTATATGGCAGTTTTGAAAATATTCATCAGATCCCTAAAAGTAAGTGAACCCAGGAAAATTATTGTTCTCCAAAGCCACACATTAAGTGGTAGATTGATTTGTCAATATCTAAGAATCCATAATGTCTTGGAGTCACATCCCCACAATTATACAAGGACAGGAAAAGAAAAAAAAAAATCAATTTTGAAAGTTCTGGTGTAAACTGCATCCAATCCAGAGCAAACTTGGGCATTTGTTTCATATTGGTAAGTTACTATTTTAAAAAATGTCCTTCCTTCCTTCATTACTGCCCAAAGAGATTACCACAGGAAACAATTTCTAAGGTGCTGAATGGGAAGATACTGACTGAGTTAGGTTGGCCCTGGGGCTGTGCCCCATGTTACTTCTGCCACAGCCATCCTAGCTTCTGCCCAGGCTACCAGAACACAAAGCTGGGAAAATTGTTCTCTTTGGTAGCCATCCCTTGGGGTGAAATCCAACAGAAAGGCTAGGAAGCCAAAATTCACTCTGCCTACTGACTTGTCATTGCTTCTCATCAAGCTATTTAGAGAATTAAAGCTCTCTACTGTATCAAAAACAGCATTTGTCCCACAAATATTTGTCAAGAACCCACTGTGTGCAAGGCCTTATGCTGAGCATTGATTATTTAATTTAGCTGAAATGAAAGGGCATGAGTCAATGATCGCTGAATATCATGTACACTGCCAAACTACTTCTTGATATGCAGGCAGAGAGCCCTTCCTGGAATAGCAGAGCTGAAGTAATGTCATAAACGCTACTCTCTGCCCTAAGGTAAATCCATTCCGGCCAAATGATAATCTGGCTCATTGTTTTTCACTCAGACTATGCTTTTGGGATTCAGGAACCCACAGGTACAGGGGATTCAAGTCCACCTCCTCTTCCAACTGATTTATAAAATGGGCATCCGTCCTTTTGAACAGGTGTTTTACAACTAAACACACACACATACACACCTAGATTTCTAGATTATTTTTCAAAAATATCTCAGTGTTTTAAAAAATATAGGTCTATCTTTTTTTCCCCAGAAACATATTTCTACATTTAATTCCAGGGAATTTTGTATAACTCACCCCAAATCACCATGGTACAGTTCAGTTCAGTTCAGTCGCTCAGTCGTGTCCGAATCTTGCAACCCCATGAATCGCAGCACGCCAGGCCTCCCTGTCCATCACCAACTCACAGAGTACACTCAGACTCACATCCATCGAGTCAATGATGCCATCCAGCCATCTCATCCTCTGTCGTCCCCTTCTCCTCCTGCCCCCAATCCCTCCCAGCATCAGAGTCCTTGCCAGTGAGTCAACTCTTCACATGAGGTGGCCAAAGTACTGGAGTTTCAGCTTTAGCGTCATTCCTTCCAAAGAAATCCCAGGGCTGATCTCCTTCAGAATGGACTGGTTGGATCTCCTTGCAGTCCAAGGGACTCTCAAGAGTCTTCTCCAACACCACAGTTCAAAAGCATCAACTCTCCGGTGCTCAGCTTTCTTCACAGTCCAACTCTCACATCCATACATGACCACAGGAAAAACCATAGCCTTGACTAGACGGACCTTTGTTGGCAAGGTAATGTCTCTGCTTTTGAATATGCTATCTAGGTTGGTCATTCTTTCCTTCCAAGGAGTAAGCGTCTTTTAATTTCATGGCTGCAATCACCATCTGCAGTGATTTTGGAGCCATGAATAGTAAAGTCTGACACTGTTTCCACTGTTTCCCCATCTATTTCCCATGAAGTGATGGAACTGGACACCATGATCTTCATTTTCTGAATGTTGATCTTTAAGCCAACTTTTTCACTCTCTTCTTTCACTTTCATCAAGAGGCTTTTGAGTTCCTCTTCACTTTCTGCCATAAGGGTGGTGTCATCTGCATATCTGAGGTGATTGATATTTCTCCCAGCAATCTTGATTCCAGCTTGTGTTTCTTCCAGTCCAGCGTTTCTCATGATGTACTCTGCATATAAGTTAAATAAACAGGGTGACAATATACAGCCTTGATGTACTCCTTTTCCTATTTGGAACTAGTCTGTTGTTCCATGTCCAGTTCTAACTGTTGCTTTCTGACCTGCATACGTATTTCTCAAGAGGCAGGTCAGGTGGTCTGGTATTCCCATCTCTTTCAGAATTTTCCACAGTTTATTGTGATCCACACAGTCAAAGGCTTTGGCATAGTCAATAAAGCAGAAATAGATGTTTTTCTGGAACTCTCTTGCTTTTTCAATGATCCAGCGGATGTTGGCAATTTGATCTGTGGTTCCTCTGCCATTTCTAAAACCAGCTTGAACATCAGGAAGTTCATGGTTCATGTCTTGCTGAAGCCTGGCTTGGAGAATTTCGAGCATTACTTTACAAGCGTGTGAGATGAGTGCAATTGTGCGGTAGTTTGAGCATTCTTTGGCATTGCCTTTCTTTGGGATTGGAATGAAAACTGACCTTTTCCAGTCCTGTGGCC
Source organism: Bos indicus x Bos taurus (assembly GCF_003369695.1). Lineage (NCBI taxonomy): Eukaryota > Metazoa > Chordata > Mammalia > Artiodactyla > Bovidae > Bos > Bos indicus x Bos taurus. The sequence continues at coordinate 39,413,513 of NC_040086.1, forward strand.
ACTGCTGAGTTTTCCAAATTTGCTGGCATATTGAGTGCAGCACTTTCACAGCATCATCTTTCAGGATTTGAAATAACTCCACTGGAATCCCATCACCTCCACTAGCTTTGTTTGTAGTGATGCTTTCTAAGGCCCACTTGACTTCACATTCCAGATGTCTGTCTCTAGGTCAGTGAGCACACCCTCATGATTATCTGGGTCATGAAGATCTTTTTTGTACAGTTCTTCTGTGTATTCTTGCCACCTCTTCTTAATATCTTCTGCTTTGGTTAGGTCCATACCATTTCTGTCCCTTATCGAGCCCATCTTTGCATGAAATGTTCCCTTGCTATCTCTAATTTTCTTGAAGAGATCTCTAGTCTTTCCCATTCTCTTATTTTCCTCTATTTCTTTGCATTGATTGCTGACGAAGGCTTTCTTATCTCTTCTTGCTATTCTTTGGAACTCTGCATCAGATGCTTATATCTTTCCTTTTCTCCTTTGCTTTCACTTCTCTTCTTTTCACAGCAATTTGTAAGGCCTTCCCAGACAGCCATTTTGCTTTTTTGCATTTGTTTTCCATGGGGATGGTCTTAATCCCTGTCTCCTGTACAATGTCATGAACCTCAGTCCATAGTTCATCAGGCACTGTATCTAACAGATCTAGGCCCTTAAATCTATTTCTCACTTCCACTGTATAATCATAAGGGATTTGATTTAGGTCATACCTGAATGGTCTAATGGTTTTCCCTACTTTCTTCAATTTAAGTCTGAATTTGGTAATAAGGAGTTCATGATCTGAGCCACAGTCAGCTCCTGGTCTTGTTTTTGCTGACTGTATAGAGCTTCTCCATCTTTGGCTGCAAAGAATATAATCAATCTGATTTTGGTGTTGACCATCTGGTGATGTCCATGTGTAGAGTCTTCTCTTGTGTTGTTGCAAGAGGGTGTTTGCTATGACCAGTGCATTTTCTTGGAAAAACTCTATTAGTCTTTGCCCTGCTTCATTCCGTATTCCAAGGCCAAATTTGCCTGTTCCTCCAGGTGTTTCTTGACTTCCTACTTTTGCATTCCAGTCCCCTATAATGAAAAGGACATCTTTTTTGGGTGTTAGTTCTAAAAGGTCTTGTAGGTCTTCATAGAACCATTCAACTTCAGCTTCTTCAGCGTTACTGGTTGGGGCATAGACTTGGATTACTGTGATATTGAATGGTTTGCCTTGGAAACGAACAGAAATCATTCTGTCGTTTTTGAGATTGCATCTAAGTACTGCATTTCGGACCCTTTTGTTGACCATGATGGCTACTCCGTTTCTTCTGAGGGATTCCTGCCCGCAGTCATAGATATAACGGTCATCTGAGTTAAATTCACCCATTCCAGGCCATTTCAGTTCACTGATTCCTAGAATGTCGACATTCACTCTTGCCATCTCTTGTTTAACCACTTCCAATTTGCTTTGATTCATGGACCTGACATTCCAGGTTTCTATGCAATATTGCTCTTGACAGCATTGGACCGTGCTTCTATCATCAGTCACATCCACAGCTGGGTATTGTTTTTGCTTTGGCTCCATCCCTTCATTCTTTCTGGAGTTATTTCTCCACTGATCTCCAGTAGCATATTGGGCACCTACTGACCTGGGGAGTTCCTCTTTCAGTATCCTATCATTTTGCCTTTTCATACTGTTCATGGGGTTCTCAAGGCAAGAATACTGAAGTGGTTTGCCATTCTCTTCTCCAGTGGACCACATTCTGTCAGATCTCTCCACCATGACCCACCCATCTTGGGTTGCCCCATGGACATGGCTTAGTTTTATTGACTTAGACTAGGCTGTGGTCCTAGTGTGATTAGACTGACTAGTTTTCTGTGAGTATGGTTTCAGTGTGTCTGCCCTCTGATGCCCTCTTGCCACACCTACCGTCTTACTTGGGTTTCTCTTACCTTGGACCTGGGGTATCTCTTCATGGCTGCTCCAGCAAAGCGCAGCCACTGCTCCTTACCTTGGATGAGTGGTATCTCCTCACTGCCGCCCTTCCTGACCTTCAACATGGGATAGCTCCTTTAGGCCCTCCTGTGCCTGTGCAGCCACTGCTCCTCGGACGTGGGGTTGCTCCTCCCGGCCGCCGCCCCTGGCCTTGGGCATACATGGTACCACTTAAATATAATTTGTTCTTTTCATGCCTTCAATCAATAGTTCTGGTCATTACAATTTTTGCTGTAAGAACTGTTTTAATGCAGCTAGCTTTGAATTTCCCATTAGCCTATTCTTGTCCATGCCAAATACTTACAAATTCCATATTGGGTCTAATTTTCCACCATTTAGTTCTCTCTGGGCTCACTCTGCTTTAGCTTCTGCCCATATCCAACATGTTGTGATTTGTGCATGTGCATGCTCAGTCGTGTCTGACTCTTTGCGATTCCATGAACTGTATTCTGCTAGGCTCCTCTGTCCATGGAATTTTCCAGGCAGGAATACTAGAATGGGTTGACATTTCCTTCTCTAGGGCATCTTCCCAACCCAGGGATTGAACCTGTCCCTCCTGCATTGGGAGGCAGATTCTTTACCACTGGAACACCTGGGAAACCCAACATGTTAGAGTTACACAAATCAGACATGGGTTTGATCCCTGGTTCAGGAAGATCCCCTGGAATAGGAAATGGCAGAGAGTCAGAAAAGCTAAGTTCTCAGTCCAGGGGACTGAGACTGAGATTGAGACTGTGCCCTTTCACTGTAGGGGGCATGGGTTCGATCCCTGGTCAGGGGACTAAGATCCTGCATGCCACACAGCTTGTCAAAAAAAAAAAAAAGCCAGGTTCTCATATGTATTTTTATACAAATCTGATGTGAGGCATTTGGCAACTCAAAATGTCTATGGCCTCAGATTTCCTACTCTATTAAGTACAAGTGGAACAGAGCAAGATCCCTGAGATGCTTTTATCAAGCTTGTAGTTAGCTGTGAATATCAGAGAGGCTATGCACCTACTCATAAACAGTGATACTAAGACAAATAATTTAGCCATTTGCAGATTAACACCAAATTCCCTTAGTAAAACCCAATACCTCTACATTTATGTAAGACCTCAGATTTATTATCCCTGGAAGAGAGAAGTAAAGTTGACTTCTATTCACAGTTGAGAATTATGACTTATTGCAATTCCATCTCTAAAAGCAGTTTGAGAAAGCTATAAAACCACTGGAGGACTAGGTAGTACTGAGTATATTATAGATACTCAAAAATATTTGTTCTGTGAATGATGACTCAAAAGAGCAACAGAGGGTGTGATGATAAAAATGAAAAAAAAAGCTATGATGAGGCTGACATACTGGTATCTCTGTTCACTGATGTATCTCAGTGAGTAAGATGGGAATACTGAGTAAGAAAAGAAAGAAAAAAGATTTAAATGAAAAGTTCTAGTCCTTCCCAATTTTGTTAAGAGTATGACCTGATCATACTAATCATTTTCATGACCTAGAACTAGAGTCACAAAAGTTCCAAATAAATAGACTCCTACACAGAGAAAAAAATGAATGATTTACACAAATTACAGTGACAAATACATGTTCCCTGGACTAGAGCCCCACTTTAGACTGCCAGGTATCTAAATGAAAATACATATTCAGAGTTTGAAGGGTAAGACACAAACCTGTCTCCTCAAAATAGTAGAATACAAACAGTATCACTAAAAAACACAGGTATAAGAAATCATCACAGAGCAATGTTTTTGTATAAAAGATCTGATTTCAATTGAGTATAAGGTAAACTAAGGACTTCCCTAGCAGTTCAGATAGTAAAGGATCTGCCTGCAATGCAGGAGATTGGGTTTGATCCCTGGGTCAGGAAGACCCCCTGGAGAAGGGAATGGCTACCCCTCCAGTGTTCCAGCCTGGAGAATTCCATGGACAGAGGAGCCTTGTGGGCTACGGTCCATGGGATCACAAAGAGTCAGACACAACTGAATTAACATGCACACACACAGACAAAATGTAAAGTAAACTCTTCAGTTGCCATAATAATAATTAAAAAAAGACTTATTTCTAGCTTTTAAACTTGAAACAAGGCTTACAAATCCTTTGAAATAAGTTTAATCTCTGGTTGAAATTGTCAAAAATAATTTACATGAAATTCTGCAGGGATAAAGGTCTACTGCCATAAGAAATGTACACATATTTGTGGCTTGTGGGATCTTAGTTCCCTGACCATGGGCTGAACCTTGGGCCCAGGGCTGTGAAAGCGCCAAGTCCTAACCACTGGAATGCCAGGGAATTCCCTGACACAAGAAATTATAAGTATTTTCATTTCTTGGTGTCAACTGGAGTGGCAAAAAAAAAAAAAAAAAAAGTGCAATTTAAAGGCTTAAAAGTGTGAATTTCTTTGGAACAAACATATCATTATATTTGCCTTTGTAAGTATCAAATTTGGATTATTTTGAACATATTTTATATTTTTCTGACTTTCAAAACCCTATGGTCAGGTAAACATGAGTGCACAGCAAAGCAGCCATTCACTATCTGGTAATTACACAATTGCTATAGGGCTCCCGGCAATCTTGATTCCAGCAATCTTCCGGCAGATTGCCAGGAGAAATATCAATAACCTCAGATATGCACATGACCGGAGAAGGCAATGGCACCCCACTCCAGTACTTTTGCCTGGAAAATCCCATGGATGGAGAAGCCTGGTGGGCTGCAGTCCATGAGGTTGCTAAGAGTTGGACATGACTGAGCGACTTCACTTTCACTTTTCACTTTCATGCATTGGAGAAGGAAATGGCAACCCACTCCAGTGTTCTTGCCTGGAGAATCCCAGGGACGGGGGACTTAGCAGCAGCAGCATACACATGACACCACCCTTACAGCAGAAAGTGAAGAGGAACTAAAAAGCCTCTTGATGAAGGTGAAAGAGGAGAGTGAAAAAGTTGGCTTAAAACTTAACATTCAGGAAACAAAGATCATGGCATCTGGTACCATCAAGGCAAATAGATGGGGAAACAGTGGAAACAGTGTCAGACTTTACTTTTGGGGGCTCCAAAATCACTGCAGATGGTGACTGCAGCCATGAAATTAAAAAACGCTTACTCCTTGGAAGGAAAGTTATGACCAACCTAGATAGCATATTGAAAAGCAGAGACATTACTTTGCCAACAAAGGTCCGTCTAGTCAAGGCTATGGTTTTTCCTGTGGTCATGTATGGATATGAGAGTTGGACTGTGAAGAAGGCTGAGCGCCAAAGAATTGATGCTTTTGAACTGTGGTGTTGGAGAAGACTCTTGAGAGTCCCTTGGACTGCAAGGAGATCCAACCAGTCCATTCTGAAGGAGATCAGCTCTGGGATTTCTTTGGAAGGAATGATGCTAAAGCTGAAACTCCAGTACTTTGGCCACTTCATGCGAAGAGTTGACTTATTGGAAAAGACTCTGACGCTGGAAGGGATTGGGGGCAAGAAGAGAAGGGGACGACAGAGGATGAGATGGCTGGATGGCATCACTGACTTGATGGACGTGAGTCTGAGTGAACTCCGGGAGTTGGTGATGGACAGGGAGGCCTGGCGTGCTGCGAACACGACTGAGCGACTGAACTATAGGGCTCAGAGAAGATTCCAAGTCAGACAGCTTAATTTTTATATGAGGTCCACTACATGGTGAAAAATGTTATGGCAAGGACAATTCAAAGATCTGTGTAATCCTGAAAACTGGAAACAAAACTTTTCATTAGTATCGACCAGGAGGCATCTTGAACAAGCATTTTTAAAGAACAGCATTCCTTTTCCATAGCCTAGAATGCTTTTTGCTGGCTTTCTCCAATGACCTTAAAGTCTGTCTAAATGACTGTGGAACATGGAACACTGGTGCACTGTCCTCCATGTTTGGGATCACTAAATTGTCGTTATTGGGCCAGGCTTTGATAAGCATGACTACTATCATGTCCATATGTCTGGTGCCTGGCTATACCAGCACTCCTGGTGTGAGGGTCTGCTTGAGTTATCCTGGTAGCTACCCCGACCTAAAATTTTTTTCGCTGGGTTGCTACTGTTTAGCACAACATCTGCATGACAATGTGTTATAGAAAAGCATAAGAACAGAAGGGGAATATGATGGGAAAGACAAGAAAATAGGTTATAAACCTGTATAGAAATGTAACCACATAAGACTTACATGACTTTGTCAAAACAGATGGTAGACTTTGTGCTCTTACCAAAGTTACAAACTAGCCTAGACAACATTGGTCACATTTCAGTGAAGACAGGAAAGGATAATGTGGAAGACCAACATCAATCCCTCAAAAGCAGAATATTCTGTAATTAGGACTACGAGAACAAGACATCCAAAGGCCGTGGAACTTCCCTTTGTTCTTTCAGTTTCCCAGGATGACCATGAGGTTTAGAAGAACTTTACAGACCCACAGACAAACCCTTTGATATGCCCTTCCTTCTGCACACACTGGATGAAAAGCATTGAGGAAACATATACTCCCCAGCTGTCCATACACTCTCTTACCTGCCTGCTATGCCAAACTCTACTTAGCTAAACAGAAATTCCCATCCACTTAGATGCAAAAAAATGTAGCTAAGGAAATTCCCTGGTTGTCCAGCGGTTAGGACTCCATGCTTCCACTACAAGGGGCACAGGTTCAATCAGTGGCCAAATGCAGCCAAGCTCTAGCAAAGTAATATTCAGTGTTTGGGCCCTAGACTCAGAGTACCTGGGTCTGAATCCCAGTTCTATCACTTACTAGGCTATGTAGCCTTGAATAAATTATTTAAATTTCTTTAAGCTTCAGTTTCCTCTTCTATACAAGCTTCCTACAGAAGTCAGTGTTCTGGTTGCAGTAGATTCCTAAGTGTTAACTGCTGCTGTCATTAATGAAAGCTTCTCACTGTGTAACAGGGAAGAACAAACTCTGATTCCGTGTTGGATCTGTTTCTTTCACTTTAATCTTTGCTTTTCCTTGCTTTTGTTATTATAATCACTAAAAGGAAGCTGTCTATACGATCTGCTATGGGAAAACTGCCCCCTTTGCCTGAATGTTAAAGTGTCTTTGTTCAGCTCAGAAGGAGACATTCTGACTCCGCCCACATGTGAACTGGCTGCAGAAAAGAAGAAATTAACACATCCTCTCCCTAATGCTGGAGAAGGCGATGGCAACCCACTCCAGTACTCCTGCCTGGAAAATCCCATGGATGGAGGAGTCTGGTAGGCTGCAGTCTGTGGGGAATGCTAGGGCTTTCCTGGTGGCTCAGATGGTAAAGCGTCTGCCTACAATGCGGAAGACCCCGGTTCGATCCCTGGGTCAGGAAGATCTTCTGGAGAAGGAAATGGCAACCCACTCCAGTACTCTTGCCTGGAAAATCCCATGGATGGAGGAGCCTGGTGAGTCTGACACGACTGAGCAACTTCACTCACTCACTTCCCTAATGCTGGCCAAGGCCGGAGATAGTTTAAAAGACTAATGGACTTCCCAGTTGACACAGTGGTAAAGAATCTGCCTGCCAATGCAGAAGACATAAGAGATGATCCCTGGGTTGGGAAGATCCCCTAGAGAAAGAAATGGCAACCCACTCCAGTATTCTTGCCTGGAAAATTGCACGGACAGAGAAGCCTAGCGGGCTACAGCCCATCGGGTCACAAAGAATCAGACACAACTGAGTGCACATACACACACATTGGCTTTTTTACTTCACTTCCTTCCCTCTTCTTCATCTGTGTTTTATAAAAGAAACTGGCATCTAGACCACCCCCTCTAAGATGGTACCTAGGACATCAGTCTGCCATCCTCTCGGACCTCCAGCTTTCTGAATAAAGTCACTATTCCTTGCCTCAACATCTTGTCTCCCAATTATTTGTCTGTTGTGCAATGAGCAGACAGAGTTTGGATTCATTAACAACTGCATGCAGACATTATTTTCCAAAGAAAAGGCTTTACAAGTAATTAAATCAAAGCAGACAAGGGCTCAGATATAAACCGCTTCACTCATATTGTAAAAGTAAGATTAAAGCATAATTTAGAATTTTTTAAATTGTATGTATTTAGAGTTAGGATTAAAATAAGAAAAAGAAAATAGAAGACTTTAGGGGCAGGTAAAAAGTGATTTTCTCTGCATTAGGGAAAAATGTGAATCAGAAGCTGAGTTCATGTCATTCAGCAATAACAACACTTTCAGAGTGTCTTAGGCAAATCATTTGAAGTATCTAGAACACTGAAGCCACTTGAAAGCAAAAATATCTTCATATGAAGATACACTTTAAAGAGATGTATCGAGAACAAAACACAATATATGACATTTATCTGAACAAATAACGCTTTAAAAAAATCACAGTAGAAATATTATGAGAGTCATTTTTCATTGGTCATTAGATTTAAAAAATTAAAAAAATAAAGAAGTCATTTCAGAAGGGAAGACACATACATTTCCCAGGTCACTGAAGGGACCTGCTGGTTTTCTGTAGCTTATAGTTTGCAAGACATTTTGGATGATAATTCCTTCTATTCTTTGAGCCACATGGAAGCATCACTTTGGCATTAACACTATGCAAATATGATCTCAGCTAGGTGTGCCACACTGCCACAATTGTAGGCTTTTGGCATCTTATAGAAAATGATTATTGCTTTGCTTGCTTTCATAATTATGTGTTTTCCATATTTAATTTCAGAGTATATTGAGCAAAATTGTAACAAAAACAAACCTAACGCATTCATCCTTCAAAAGAAACAGAACAAGTGAGAACAACAAAGGGCTCAGAAGATTTCTGTGGACCCCTGAGGTGGTAACAAGAGAATCTAAAGGAAAATTGTTTTGCCTTTCAGTAAATGACTAATCCGGCACAGTGATTTTGACTCCATTGTCCCGGAAATTTAATGAACCTTTCCAGCTTACCCATCTCCTCTCAGTGCTTGCTTGTGGATATATATTGGCCACAGTACTCTCTGGTTGGAGGAGGAGTGGTGGAAGAGAAGAATAACAATACCAGGAAATAAATCAAAAGGAATCAATAAACAGTCTGGGAATAGCTTCAGGTTATTTGAGACTATGAAATCACTTGATTATAATACTTCAAACTCCTGGTTGAGACTCATAATGTAGAACTCTAGTTTATTTTTAATTTTTTAAAAATGTATACTAGAAAATGAAATTCTATCCTGAGCCAAATAAATGGGCCATCCTGCTATATATATGTATATATATGCCAACTGATTTAGCTACAGAAGTTACAATATTTTGTTAGGGGTATGAGTTTTTCTGACAGAAAACTCAGTGCCCCTATAATAAACTCATTTTATAAATATAATCTGAGCACATTATTCCCCTTTAATAAGTGATTATTTCTTGGATCACTGTCAGTTTTTTATTTTTCTCATAAGAACTTTCAGAGGCTACTGGATAAATGTCTTCTATTTACTACCCACTATGTGAAAAAGCTATTGTTACTGCAATTTGAGGCAGGCATTATTTGTAGGTCATTAGCCAGCTGTTGATGTTTCCTATTGCTGGCTCTGGCAGATGTTCAGGTTCCCTCAGCTCAATTAGCACCATCCCAAATCCACATCCTCACTGCTTCAAAGTGATTCCCAAGAGATGACACAGGATCCAAACTGGCCAAATGCACAGTTGTTACCACTTCCATGGCTTCTGTTCTAAATACTTGTCTGCTCCCTATCCACCTAAGCTGAACAGTATAGAATTTAAAGAGCCCTGAAGTCTGACCCAGAGACAGTCAAGCAGCCCTTCTTGCTTCCTTTCACCATATCTCCACCCACCCCCAAGGCTTCACCTTGGCCCAGGTTAACCCTCCATTAATCCCTGCTTGGCAAAAGACACACTCAGACCTTTAATTACCACCACTGCTTCCCTGGTGAAAGTGAAGTCTCTCAGTCATGTCCGACTCTTTGCAACCCCATGGACTGTAGCCCACCAGGCTCCTCCGTCCATGGGATTCTCCAGGCAAAAATACTGGCATGGGTTGCCATTTCCAGGGGATCTTCCCGACCCAGGGATTGAACTCAGGTTTCCGCATTTCATTCAGACGCTTTAACCTCTGAGCCACCAGGGAAGCACGTCTGCCTGCGATGCGGGAGACCTCGGTTCTATCCCTGGGTTGGGAAGATCCCCTGGAGAAGGAAATGGCAACCCACGCCAGTATTCTTGCCTAGAGAATCCCATGGACGGAGGAGCCTGGTGGGCTACAGTCCATGGGGTCACAAAGAGTCAGACGTGACTAAGCGACTTCACTTTCACCTGAAAGAGAGGGCCAAAAAGTACAAGCAAGCAGTCTTTCTTCATCTTCTCTCAAAGGCTCAGTCCTCTACAATACCGGCCCCTAGCGTTGGCCCTTTCTGGAATCCTTTCTGCTAATGTAATTGTAGGTGACTTGATTCCTCTGCTCTACTCTATGGTGCTTTTTAAATCACTCAGACAGTGCAGGTATTAAGAATTGAGTCTCTGAAGATTCCACACTTACTCTCCTTGCTTCCTTCCCATTGGAGTCTAACCTTTGGTCTCTGCCACCTTACAGTCTCTGCTGCAACTATTCAACTCTGCCACTGCAGCACAAAAGCAGTCATAGACAATACATACATTAAACAGATGCATGGAGATATGTTATCAACAAAACTTTATTTAAAAAAAAAAAAACAGGGAATGGGTTGAATTTGGCCTGCAGACTACAGTTTGTCAACCCCTGGGCTGGAGGGAAGACTCACATAATTACAAAAGTTATGGCTACAGTGAAGGTGTGCAAAACTCTCAATGAGCATTAAAAGAAAACACATCTCATTTAGCTCCTGCCATTAGTGATTTGTGCCATTGGTTAGCATTTCCTACAAGGTGGCAGAAAGAATAAGACATTTAAAGGGAGCAAAAAAAAAAAAACTAAAATTAGTGGATAGAGGGACTTCCCTGGTGGTCCAGTGGTAAAGAATCCACCTTCCAATGCAGTGGATGAGGGTTTGATCCCTGGTCAGGGAACTAATATCCCATGTGTCTCAGAGCAGCTAAGCCTGTGAGCCTTAGCAACTATAATACTAAGCACCCATGCCACAGCTATAGAGTCTGGGTGCCACAGTGGAAGATCCTACATGATGCAACAAAGACTTGACACAGCCAAATAAATAAATACTTGAAAAAAAATAAAATTAAATTAATGGATAGATGGATTCAGTAAGAATATCAATAATCTGAGATTCCTCTGCTTTGTAGCATCCTTGATTTTGAAAACTTAAGCTAAAAAAATCTTTATCATCATGTCATCTCACTCACTGGGCAACCTATAATCTTCAGAAAGACTGAAGACAAATATCATAGAAGACTCTATTTACCATAATTTCCAAAATCCAGTCTACTCCTGGTGGATGAAGACAACAGGGTCTTGAGAACAGTAATAAAGCATTTAGACATATTATAAACCTGAGTTTTGGCTACAATAGGATCTAACTTAGGAATCAAAATATGTTCCGGAAGAAATGTGGTAATGCTAGCACATAGTATAAAAACATTTTTGAAGATGCTTACACACAAAACCTCTTATTTTTTTAAATGAGCATCTTTAGCTCATTAAAATGAATATCTCAGAGAGAATAAGACTTGGAACATAATTCACAATAGTAAATACAATTGCTGGCTGCTTTCGGCTTTGAATAATTATACTGGAAAAATAGTTTGTCCCAGCGGCTGTCAGAACTGTCTGAAGTGTGGGCATACAAGACTTGTGCATAATGCTGTGTACATACAACCCAGATGCCCCATCCTACTCCCAAGCTGCACGCACTTCCAGTGCTCCAGTCCCGAGCCTAAGGAGCACAGGACCAGCAATCAACACTGTGTCAACTGCAATGAAAACAGTATATGGTGCTTCCCCCTTATTATGTATTTTTCTGTTCTCTCCAGAAAAAACTGCAGCTTCTCACAGAAAGACAGAACCAGTGCATATCACCTAGGGGAGCTCGGTTCAGTCTCAGGGAGAAACTGGACATTGGATTTTCTTCTTTCTCCTTCCATCTCTCTCAGAGAGGCCTGGGCAATTCATTGCTAGCTAATGCTTCAATGCTTAAAATCCTTCATTTAAGTGGATTCAAGGGAAATGAAATATAATTAAGTCAGAATCTGTCTCATTTTAGCGACTTGCTAACCCCTCTAATAAAGGTTACCAATAGATAAGACAGAAATGACTGCCTAAATGAATATGCTTAATGCCTCTGGACTTCATTGCTTGTGTGAGCTCGGAATCTGAGTAAAATAATCATAAGTTTGACATAAAACTTCAACACTGCAGAACTCTCAGGAGCTAGATGAATCATGAATCTTCAAGAATCATGAATATCCATGGTAAACAGACACTCTGATATTTTTAAGAGTCCATGTTGGTACCAGGCTACATATCAGGGCTCAAAAATACCCGTTACTGAGGGGTAGGAGGTCATTACACCCTTCTGAAATGAAGGTTAAACAAACAAACAAACAAAAAACATGTAAAACTGCTTCATATTTTTTTCATGTTCCAACAACTCCAAAGAAAGAGACAAACATATATTTTTTTAAAAGTAAGGAATGAATTGGACTTTCCAGGTGGCTCAGTGGTAAAGAATCTGCCTGTCAATACAGGGATGCAAGTTCGGTCCCTGGGTTGGGAAGATTCCTCTGGAGAAGGAAACTGCAATCCACTCCATAGTCTTGCCTGGGAAATCCCATAGACAGAGGAGCCTGGCAGGCTACAGTCCATGAGGTTACAACAGAGTCAGACATGACTTAGTGACTAAACAACAACAACAAAGGATTTAAATAAGTTACTTCCTAGAAGTAAAATGGTGTCTCCCATTTTTATTTTGTTGCTAATTTTCTTTAGTCCCATCATAACTCTAGGAAAAATTATAAGAATCATTAATAAAGCTGGCCAAAATAGTAACCTGTGTTCTAACTCTGCTTCTTTAAGGATTAAAGGCATTCCATAGAGAATGTAGAGGAAAAAACGAAATTGCTTACATAATGTTGGAATCCTTTGTGAAGAGGTAAGTCAGAAAACTTACCAAGTTTACCCAATTTTTTCCACTGGGATTGTTTTCTTTCCTACTTACTGCTTGAACTCACAATGTTGTAGTCTCTGCTTCTTTCTGTTTTGCTTCCACCATCAAGTCTAACAGATAATAATATCCTTCTTGCTAACAGGGAAAAAAATAATTTAAATTAGGAACCTGAGATATATCAATTCTGTTGATAGAAACTCTCCTACTAAATAATGATGCCAATAACTACTTACTGAATCTAAGCTCAGAAAATTCCTAGGAATGAAATTTTTTTTTCCCCTACATTAATGTTGCATAGTATCTTGACAGGTATTTAATTCCTTTGGCTAAAACAATCCCTCATCCACATCTCTTTGACAAAAACACTAAGACTGAAATACCAGTTCCCAGTTCCTTGTAGGTGTCCTAATAGCACCTGCACAGGTGGGGTCCCTGGCTTTACAGCCAGATCTCCTGGCAAGACTCTAGCCGGAAATTATATCCCGCCACCCACCTGAAGATAATCATCAGTCAACAGAACACGGGAAAGAAGAGTGCTCCCTAGACAGAAGGTGCTTTTCTTATTCACAGGAAACCAGAAATTCAATTTCAGGCTTGCTGCTATCTGGAGGATCCAATAGACAAAACAAAACATAAAACAGGATATGAACAAATGCCCATATGAACCTCCAGCTCACATTTTCCTCCTATCTGCTTGTAGAAAGGAGGAGAACTAGAGGCAAGCCAAAAAATGAGATGCAATGACTCCAAGCTCTGTGTTAAGACAGAGGGAACAGCACACACAGAGGACTGGAGCTAGTGGAGAACTAGATGGCATGGAGCTTGAAAGAATCTAGTGTAGCTGGGGCTGAGAGAAGGAAGAATGACATGGCAAGCAACAAAGTGAAAGAAAGTAGACAGGTCTGTTTGAAGAGCTTGGTGGTTACCTTAATGGTAATGGATGCCATGGGAGCAGGGAAGTGACATGACTGGACCCACCTTTCGCAAAGCTTATCCTAAGTGCAAATGGAAGATAATATTGAACAGGAGCAAATCAGGAGTTGAGCAGAACTTTGAACAGATTACTGAAGTCATACTGCCTTCCCACATCCTCTGAATCTTAGAAAAACTTGGATAGTGTAGGAGTAGAGAAAAGTTATGCCAAGAGAGGCACTCAATGATGACAAAAGAAAAGTGTCTGTCTAGCTTATAGTCTGAAGTATCTGAAATTCCTGAAAGTTTCTGCATCCGTAGCCACTCAGACAGAATAGAATCAGGAGCCATTATCAGAATCTCCAGGAATTTAAGGCACTTGAATTGAAGGCACTGGAGAAGAACCAAAGGGATGGTTGGAAGAGTAAAGAGGAGAGGGAAAAAATGAAATGGAAGAGTTTCTCAAATTTTCATGTGAAGCCAACTCTATGTGAACTGAAAGGTGGTCATAACAGAAACTTGAAGAAATGCTGTGGCCCATCCCGTGGAGCCTTGTTTTATTCTAGTTTGGCTAATGTCAAGATTTCCTTGATAAAAATGACAGTATTGGTCCTCTCTTCCAAATGTTGCATGTTTAAATAAAGAATTAATCTGGGGAGAAATATTCGTACTCAATTTGGGGTAAGGAAGGAAACAGGGAAAAAGAAGCATGTGAACATACTTTAAAATGTTTCTTAGTTAAAACTCATAGAACTTGGTAATTAGTCGAGTGTGCAGAGAAGAAAGATTTAACCACTCCACCCATGCCTGGCTTATTCTATGGGTTGGATTTTAGTGCCATTCCGTGAAAAAATTGACAGATGAGTCAAATATGTGGGAGAAGACTAGTTTTTCCGTGATTATAGTATCTGGGAAACAGCAGAGAGAGCCATCCATGGGGCAATTTGATATATGGAGTGGTGTCCAGACATGAAGATTCAAATGAAAACATAAGTTTAAGAACACATAGATAAGGGGCTTAACAGTAGAGATGGGATTAGGGATTACAAAGCCATTGGAATGACTCTGATAACTCAAGGAGATTGAATAGAAAGAAAAGAGTAGAGAGGGGAGGGGAGGGGAAAGGAGAGGAGGGATCTAGAGAACCCTGATAAAATACCAACATTTTGGGGATTAGCAGAGGAGGGGGAAACATGCTAAGGACCTAAAATGAGGCATCAGAGAGAAGTAGTAGAAAAGCCAGGTAACATGGTAACCCATTGGCCAGGGAAGAGGCTGTTTAAGAAGGGGACACTGGTCAAAACTGTAGAATGCTCCAGAAAGGTCAAATAAGATAAGGATTGTTTATTGATTTCATCAACAAATGGGTCATCATTGACCTTGCCAAGAGAAATTCCACTCAGCTGATATGGCAAGAGGTTGGGGAGTGAATGAGAGACAAGGAGACAGCAAAGCACCAGGAACTATTTCTCCAGACACTGTTTAGGTTCTCCAGTGCCTGGTACATACACAAGCACACACTAAATGATTAACAGATACTTTGGAGAAGGCAATGGCACCCCACTCCAGTACTCTTGCCTGGAAAATCCCATGGACGGAGGAGCCTGGTGGGCTGCAGTCCATGGGGTCATGAAGAGTTGGACTTGACTGAGCGACTTCACTTTTACTTTTCACTTTCATGCATTGGAGAAGGAAATGGCAACCTACTCCAGTGTTCTTGCCTGGAGAATCCCAGGGACTCTGTCTATGGGGTCACACAGAGTCGGACACGACTGAAGCAACTTAGCAGCAGCATAGTAAAGTTACACTGTATTTCAAATCAAGTTAATTCATGTGTGTTTAATAATTGATATTAACAAACATGAAAACCCCCAAAAGAAAATATAGATTGCCTGATAAATGTCTGGTTAATCATAACCCTGGGTAAATTAATTTTTAAATAAGCAATCATATTTCCAAAGTTCCTACAAGGCTATATAAGTAGAAAAGAAGAAAGAGAAGGTTTACTTCCTTCTCCTCCTCCCTTTAGACAAATATTTGGTTTTCCTTCTCCCTCTGCATGGTTGAAGGTAGGTGATAAATGAGACCAAATCCCCTAAGCATCCCATCCTGATCTGAAATCTGGATACATTGATTTAAGTCTTAGTTAAAGTGCCAGAGGCTTTTCACTCAGGAGCATCATACCTCAAGGGGTTTCCAGTCTCGTCATTTTCAGCTGCTATGAAAAGAAGCAAGTGTCTATGGGTTCCTTCTCTAGTAATTGCATTTTTATATGCCTTCTGGAGAGACCACAATATGAAAAAAATATAAGATGAAAATAAGTAGAGGCATACCAATGTAGATAGAAGTCTAATTTTTCTTTTTTGGCTGTGCCATACAGCATGTGGGATCCTAGTTCCCCCCACAGGGATTGAACCCATGCCCCCTACAATGGAAGCTCAGAGTCTTAAACATTGGACCACCAGGGAAGTCTATTTTATTTTAAAAGTTTCCCCTCTGGTGATCCGCAGTAGAATGGAAGACTATCCTGTCATCATTTATATCCCTACTGTCTTTATGGCTGCCCTGCTGTTATAATAGGCTGCCTAAGACTCCCACTCATTATGAGGGTACAAAGAGAGACATTTATACTCCAACATACCAGACTGGAATTATGTATAATTCTGTTTTTCTCTATATATGGATTTTTTTCTCCCCATCATCAACTTGCAATTTTGTCCACACAAGGCCAAGTGTCTCAGTGATGAATGGGAGATGCAGTCAACCACCCAGCTGCTTTGTTTACACTGTGAATATCAGCAAGCATATGGACCGTCAGCTGAAACATGCCCTTTTCCATCTTTTGCTGGTTGCTATGCAGGCACAGCCCCTGTCTGTTTTAAAACAAAACTAGGCAGTTGCATTTTCCTTATTCTCTTTAAAATGTGCGTGATCGTGGCACAAGGTGAATTGGGACATGGTTTGAAAGGGAAAAAAAAGGTTTTTGTGTTGTTTTTCTCTAGTTCTCCCCTTGGTACTGTTCTCTTATCTCTAGACATGATACAACTATAAAGCTATCCCTTCCACATTAGTAGAGTGTCTGGGTTTTTCACAATAATATGTGAAGATAAGGAGGAAAAGGATTATGCACTTACTGATATAAAATCTTAAGGTCAAAGAAGCTAAGTGATTACCTTAAAATTACAGCACTATAAGTGGAAGAATTAAAATAAACACACACACACAACAGGAGAGGTCCAGCTGCAGTTTCTTTTCCCAAAAATAAACCCCAGGTTTTCAGAAAAGGAACATGGGAAAGGTCTTTCAAATAAAGATTTAGATTTCACTTATGTTTGGCTAGCACCTCATAGCCTGGATGGTTCACTTGCTAGGATAAGTCAGACCCTAGTCTTTATGGGGTCTGATCCCTGGGTATTCTTCACAGTATGTGGCTGTGAATCTCATTGATCGAATTAGATTTTTTCACACTGGAATGGGCAGCAACTCAACCTGAATGGAATCAGCATACTTTCCAGTTTGGGTTGGTTTTTCCTGCCTGCACTGCCTATCTACTTTAAGGTTCCAAGAGCTTCCAGCGTTTGATCACCTGACATAGGATCCTGTAGACTTTCAAATGGTCACAGGACCATGCAATCCACTGGTGCTATCACTTACTATGCCATCTAGAAGATGCCAAAACAGGATAATGATGCCATGACCTGATGAAGGCTCAGCTAAAGCCCCAGAGGTCAAGTAACATCCTGAGAAAATGGGTCTCTTCCTCCAAAATGTTATAGAACACTCTAAATCAATGATCTGCTAATGGTGCTGTCTTCTTAAAAGGTAGAAACAAATGTCCAGGAAACAAGGAGTGAAAACAGGAGTGCCCAGCTTACCCTCACTCTCAGTGATGCACCTGAGGAATGTGTGTTTCTCTTCCACTCAACACAGGGCTCTGCAGGTTTAAAACTTCTGGTTCCCAGGCAGGAATGCTTCCATCACAGGACACAGCAAGGATGCCACTGAGCTTTAAGCTATGGGTGCTGCCCATTCACTTTATGCTTCTTGTGCTGAGACTAGTTGGCAAAGAGAGTTACATCCTGGGAGGCATGACTGGCCTAATCACGTGCAATAAGTAGGTGAGCTATTGCACAATGAAGGCATGGAAGAACCTGCTGGTGCCCAGGTAAACTTGACAAGCTTCTCCCTGGCACCATTTTGATTGTAAAGGAGCAAATTCGCAGCTATATACCATGTTATCCAGGGCTCAGACCCCACAGAGACTAGGGTCTGAGTTATCTTAACAAGTAAACCATCCAGGCTGAGGTGCTAGCCAGACCTAAGTGGAATCTAGAAAGGTTAGTAGAAAACAGAAATGTTAAGTTGTAGCCCTGTGACCAGCTGAAGCAGCCAGAGTTACAGCTCATCCCACTAATCTTCTCTTGTAAATTTTCTAGGAAAACCCCGAGAGGATACAGGAAGTGCTGTTCCCTGAGCATATTATGTGAAACTTACAGACATAACCAGTATAAATGGGGGCTGATGTGATGCTGGGGTGTCCTGTCCAGATCAACTTTAGGACTCAACCTACCACTCATTACCCTACCTCTTGTAAGTGTTGGCTGCTGATAGCTTTCACCTGAGCTTATGTCTGGGCTTCACCTTGGCTAAGGTCCATGGTCCATGGAGTCACCTTTGTGTAGCCCGCCAGGCTCCTCTGTCCATGGAATACTCCAGGCAAGAAACTGGAGTGGATTGCCATTTCCTTCTCCAGGGTATCTTCCCAACCCAGGGATTGAACCCATGTCTCCTGCATTGCAGGAGGACTCTTTACTGCTGGGTCACTGGGGAAGCCCAGGGTATACCTCCCACCCTTAAGTTTCCAGAGGCAACACATATTGGTCAGTGTGAGACTATGAAGACATAGTTCTCTTGCCTCTGATTTCTCCCTCAGGCCATCCTAATTCCTCCATTCTGTCACAGGTATGGTTCCCAAGAGCATTCTTAATAAACTCCCTGCAAAACCTCAGTCTGAATACTTTCCCCAGGGAATACAATATGCAACATAGAGTATTACTTTAGAAACATACACATTAATAAAGTTAAAGTATGTTGCTATATCTATTGTCTTCTTTATGCAAAACATCTTCATGTAGGATACTTCAAGTCCCAAGGCTGCTCAGAGTAGGATATAGAGATGAGGGCTTGAGCAAGGTAAACTGGTTCAGAGGAATGGATGTCTTCTGAATCAGATGAAAAAAGAAAAAAGTCAAGTGAATCACCTTAAGATTTGAAAGTAGTGAAGATCACAGTCATAAGGGGAAAAATGAAGATAATCTGTGAAATATGCACAATGGTGCATTTAATTAGAGAATTACATTGTTCATGTTGAGCAGAAGTCTATTGGATGATAACCTCTTGACTTCATAAGCCTCTGTCAAACTAATAAGGAGCAGGGAGGGGACATGGTGGAAAAAAGCTCAATAGGGAACAGATGGGTAGCAGAGAGCTGAGTAAGCAGGGATACACATGTGCAGATGTCTTCCTTTTGGATTTATACCATATATTTCTTCAAGATGACTCTCATTTTGTGGATTTTCAGTTTTTCAGGTCTTTAGTAAATTTTCAATGTTTTTTCAGATGTTAAATAAATCATCATAGTGTCTCATGTATAATGAATGTGGAAGCTAAGGCTGATTTTTATTAGTGAAATGTGATTTTTTGGGGGGGGGGGAAATGTGATTGTTTTGCACATTTTAATTTCATTTGTTCCTTTAGAGTCCCCTGGACAGCAAGGAGGTCAAATCAGTCAATCCTAAAAGGAAATCAACTTCGAATATTCATTGGAAGGATTGATGCTGAAGCTGAAGTTACAATACTTGGCCACCTGATGCGAAGAACTGACTTATTGGAAAAGATCCTGATGCTGGGAAAGACAGAGGGCAAGAGGAGAAGAGGGTGACAGAGAATGAGATGGTTGGATGGCATCACTAACTCAACGGACATGAGTTTGAGCCAACTCTGGGAGACAGTGAAGGACAGGAAAGCCTGGCATGTTTCAGTCCATGAGATTGCAAAGAGTCAGACATGACTTAGTGACTGAATAGCAACAACAACAATTTGATTTGTGGTCCTAAATATTTATAAAAAGTACTTGATGTTTTAGAGTACTTTAAGAAAAACATTTCCCCCTTTTTATTGGAAGTGGGAGTAAGTCAATCTAAAGATGCACAGAGGGCTGTGACTTAAAGATGCCTAATCCTGTCTGGCTCTGAAACCTCGGGTAAGGCATCTCATACTTTGAGACCTCAGCAACTTCATCTACAAGCCAAATGATAGGGCTGGATGATTCCAAAACTCCCTTCCCCTAAGATATTATGAGTGTGATGTTACAAAGTCACTAAAATGTCCTGCTAGAAAAGTATACTAACCTAGTTTGAGTATAAAGTCATAAAATGTTAGTTGCTCAATCATGTCTGACTCTTTATGACCCCATGGACTATAGCCCTCCAGGCTACTCTGACCATGGGATTCTCTAGGCAAGAATACTGGAGTCGGTAGCCATTTCCTTCTCCAGGAGATCTTCCCAACCCAGGGATCAAATCTGGGTCTCCCGCATTGCAGACAGATTCTTTACTGTCTGAGCCACCAGGGAAGCTTCTAGTCTGTGTATATCCAACTGAAAGGATATGCTTTTGAGGAGACCTGATCATGAATTAACGTAGCACATGGGATACGGAGAAGGGAAAGGCTACCCACTCCAGTATTCTGGCTTGGAGAATTCCATGGGCTACAGTCCATGGGTTTGCAAAGAGTCAGACATGACTGAGAGTCTTGCACTTTGGGCTTCCCTGATAGCTCAGTTGGTAAAGAATCTGCCTGCAACACAGGAGACCCTGGTTCCACTCCTTGGTCAAGAAGATCTGCTGGAGAAGGGATAGGCTACCCACTCCAGTATTTTTGGGCTTCCTTTGTGGCTTAGCTGGTAAAAAATCCGCCTGCAACGTGGGAGACCTGGGTTCAGTCCCTAGGTTGGGAAGATCCACTGAAAAAGGGAAAGGCTACCCTCTCCAGTATTCTGGCCTGCAAGTCCATGGGGTTGCAATGAGTCAGACACGACTGAGCGACTTTCACTTTCACATGGGATGTGGAGCATTTAAACTGAACATGAGGAAGATAATAACTTGATATAATTAATAGATATCTACAAGTTCAAAGACACAAGTCGATTAAAGAACAGCATGGGTTTCTAGTGACCTCCTCTCAGAAAGTCCCTGGTATGTGTAGCATACCAGTGGTTTTGATACAGGCCAAATCAGTGTAGCCACTAGCAACAAGAATCCCTCCCTTTTGGCCCTCTCCAAAAATATCAGCTTCATATTCATAATTTTCCCTTTCCAACACTTTCTGCCTCCTATTCTCAGCCTACTCCCCACTGGAGCACAGGACCCTGAAATTTAGAGATGAGAGTTACAGACATTAAGGAAGGAGGCAGGGGAAGAACCTCTGGATGAGAGAAGAGAGTTTGGCTTCAAAGAATCCAAAACTCAAGCCCCTCAGACAACTCAAGAAGACTCCACAGTGGTTCAGCCCAGCTTCAGGTAAAAATAAGCCCATAGAGAAACAAATAGCATATATTAACACATATATGTGGAATCTAAAAAAAAAAAAGTACAGATGAAACTATTTGCAGGGCAGGAATAGAGACAGAGATGTAGATAATGGATATGTGGACATGAGGGTCAGGCGAGGGAGAGTAGGATGAACTGGAAGATTAGAACTGACATATATATGTGTGTGTATATGTGTGTGTATACACATACACACACACACACACACACACACACACACATATATATATATATATATATATATATATATATACACTACCATGTGTAAAACAAATAGCTAGTGGGAACCTGCTGTATAGCAGAGGGAACTCAGCTCAGTGCTCTGTGATGACCTAGAGGGGTGAGATGGGGTGTGAGGTGGCGGGGGAGAGATCCAAGAGGGAGGTGATACATGTATATATATAAATGATTCACTTCATTGTACAGCAGAAACTAACACAATTTTGTAACACAATTATATTCCAATTAAAAAAAAAAAGTCCATCAAAGACTTCTAGCGATGGTTAGCAATGATGCTTTCCTCTCTTTCTGACTAAAAAGTAAGAACCCTGTGAGCCATCTGTTCTTCACTGCACCCACATCAACAGTGTACAGAGTTAATGAGATTTTCAGACCTGGCACTTAAAGTAGAATTGTTTGTGTCTGGTGTCCCAGCCTCTCTCTTCCATGACCTTCTTCTCTGCTCCCGACATTAGCTATCACAAATCCTCCTGCAGTCTTTTCCCCTATTCAGTCTTCCTCTTAGATCAACTTGCTTGAAATCCTTAATATACGATATGTTTACATATCAAACTGAAGACCTATGCACCTTTTAACACTGATCAAAGGGCTCAAAAGAAACAGATGAATCCCCATCACACAGAACAAAATGTTCAGTCATTCTTTTGTATTATGAGAGCCCAGAAATCACATCACACAGTCACCAACTAAACTTACAAACCTGCTTTAGATCATTTGTATCTTTTTCTGCTTATTTGAATCATAATGGGAATTCTGTCCCTCTTCATATCAAAGATGTTTTTAGAATCTAAGAAATTTTACCAATATGAATCAATCTCTCTTTTGCCACATATAAGACACAGTGAAGAGTGAAATTTTCTGCAGACATGTATTGAAAGTGTTAGGTCATAGAAATTGAGAAGAGAGCACATTGAAATTATCTTTTGTATAAAATAATAAAATACTGGTAGGCAATCTGTAATTTAGACACAAAACTTAACAGGTATGTAGACAAAGCAGAAGACTAAACTGCCAAATGACAGAATAACCCAACTGCCTGAGAGTCCTCACATTGTTAAGCTGATTTTGAATATGTGGGAGGAAAAAATAGAAAAATAACTTTAAAATTTCCTTCAAATAAGCATTAAGAAATGGGCTATTTAAGGAAAATCTCAGACCAGAAGAACAGTGACAGTTTAAATTCCCTAACAATATCAGGAGCAATGACAAAAGGGCTTAGAGCTTCAAATTTATTATAGGCATCACCATGCTTGTATTGAGCCTTCGGAGCGTGAGCCGCGCTTAGTGCTCACAGGCAAAAATGCCTCTTTTTTTTTTTTTTTTTCCCATCTGCTAATTGCAGAGCCAAAATAATCATTGCCTGAGGGTGGGCAAATTGCATGGCTTCTAGAGCCAGGCATCATATCCAGATTAGCTCTGTGGTTGAAATTTTGGACAGAGTCTACAGACCATAATAAAGCTTAACCATTGTGCACTGTACCTCTGATAATTAGCAAAGCTCTAGTCAAGCAAATGCAGAGCAGCAACTTGGTTAACAGTGTCCATGATAGCATCACTTGCAAGGTATAGTAATTTTATCAGTTAGTTATGAAGCCTCTAACTAAAATCATAAAATGTGTTATTCTTATACTAATAAAAGGTGATAATATAGATTAACTTTCTAGGGTATAAATTTATTTTGATATAACGAGAGATTTGGCTATAAGTCATTAATAAATTATTCTTTTTTTTTTTTTTTTTTTGCTGTCTCGTATACAGGGTTATCGTTACCATCTTTCTAAATTCCATATATATGCGTTAGTATACTGTATTGGTGTTTTTCCTTCTGGCTTACTTCACTCTGTATAATAGGCTCCAGTTTCATCTACCTCATTAGAACTGATTCAAATGTATTCTTTTTAATGGCTGAGTAATACTCCATTGTGTATATGTACCACCGCTTTCTTATCCATTCATCTGCAGATGGACATCTAGGTTGCTTCCATGTCCTGGCTATTATAAACAGTGCTGCGATGAACATTGGCGTACACGTGTCTCTTTCCCTTCTGGTTTCCTCAGTGTGTATGCCCAGCAGTGGGATTGCTGGATCATAAGGCAGTTCTATTTCCAGTTTTTTAAGGAATCTCCACACTGTTCTCCATAGTGGCTGTACTAGTTTGCATTCCCACCAACAGTGTAAGAGGGTTCCCTTTTCTCCACATCCTCTCCAGCATTTATTATTTGTAGACTTTTGGATCGCAGCCATTCTGACTGGTGTGAAATGATATCTCATAGTGGTTTTGATTTGCATTTCTCTGATAATGAGTGATGTTGAGAATCTTTTCATGTGTTTGTTAGCCATCTGTATGTCTTCTTTGGAGAAATGTCTATTTAGATCTTTGGCCCATTTTTTGATTGGGTCATTTATTTTTCTGGAGTTGAGCTGTAGGAGTTGCTTGTATATTTTTGAGATTAGTTGTTTGTCGGTTACTTCATTTGCTATTATTTTCTCCCATTCTGAAGGCTGTCTTTTCACCTTGCTAATAGTTTCCTTTGATGTGCAGAAGCTTTTAAGGTTAATTAGGTCCAATTTGTTTATTTTTGCTTTTATTTCCAATATTCTGGGAGGTGGGTCATAGAGGATCCTGCTGTGATGTATGTCAGAGAGTGTTTTGCCTATGTTCTCCTCTAGGAGTTTTATAGTTTCTGGTCTTACATTGAGATCTTTAATCCATTTTGAGTTTATTTTTGTATATGGTGTTAGAAAGTGTTCTAGTTTCATTCTTTTACAGGTGGTTGACCAGATTTCCCAGCACCACTTGTTAAAGAGATTGTCTTTAATCCATTGTATATTCTTGCCTCCTTTGTCAAAGATAAGGTGTCCATATGTGCGTGGATTTATCTCTGGGCTTTCTATTTTGTTCCATTGATCTATATTTCTGTCTTTGTGCCAGTACCATACTGTCTTGATAACTGTGGCTTTGTAGTAGAGCCTGAAGTCAGGCAGGTTGATTCCTCCAGTTCCATTTTTCTTTCTCAAGATCGCTTTGGCTATTCGAGGTTTTTTGTATTTCCATACAAATTGTAAAATTATTTGTTCTAGCTCTGTGAAGAATACTGTTGGTAGCTTGATAGGGATTGCATTGAATCTACAAATTGCTTTGGGTAGTATACTCATTTTCACTATATTGATTCTTCCAATCCATGAACATGGTATATATCTCCATCTATTAGTGTCCACTTTGATTTCTTTCACCAGTGTTTTATAGTTTTCTATATATAGGTCTTTAGTTTCTTTAGGTAGATATATTCCTAAGTATTTTATTCTTTTTGTTGCAATGGTGAATGGAATTGTTTCCTTAATTTCTCTTTCTGTTTTCTCATTATTAGTGTATAGGAATGCAAGGGATTTCTGTGTGTTGATTTTATATCCTGCAACTTTACTATAATCATTGATTAGTTCTAGTAATTTTCTGGTGGAGTCTTTAGGGTTTTCTATGTAGAGGATCATGTCATCTGCAAATAGTGAGAGTTTTACTTCTTATTTTCCAATTTGGATTCCTTTTATTTCTTTTTCTGCTCTGATTGCTGTGGCCAAAACTTCCAAAACTATGTTGAATAGTAATGGTGAAAGTGGGCACCCTTGTTTTGTTCCTGACTTTAGAGGAAATGCTTTCAATTTTTCACCATTGAGGATAATGTTTGCTGTGGGTTTGTCATATATAGCTTTTATTATGTTGAGGTATGTTCCTTCTATTCCTGCTTTCTGGAGAGTTTTTATCATAAATGGGTGTTGAATTTTGTCAAAGGCTTTCTCTGCATCTATTGAGATAATCATATGGTTTTTGTTTTTCAATTTGTTAATGTGGTGTATTACATTGATTGATTTGCGGATATTGAAGAATCCTTGCATCCCTGGGATAAAGCCCACCTGGTCATGGTGTATGATCTTTTTAATGTGTTGTTGGATTCTGATTGCTAGAATTTTGTTTAGGATTTTTGCATCTATGTTCATCAGTGATATTGGCCTGTAGTTTTCTTTTTTTGTGGGATCTTTGTCAGGTTTTGGTATTAGGGTGATGGTGGCCTCATAGAATGAGTTTGGAAGTTTACCTTCCTCTGCAATTTTCTGGAAGAGTTTGAGCAGGATAGGTGTTAGCTCTTCTCTAAATTTTTGGTAGAATTCAGCTGTGAAGCCGTCTGGACCTGGGCTTTTGTTTGCTGGAAGATTTTTGATTACAATTACAATTTCAATTTCCGTGCTTGTGATGGGTCTGTTAAGGTTTTCTATTTCTTCCTGGTCGAGTTTTGGAAAGTTGTACTTTTCTAAGAATTTGTCCATTTCTTCCTCGTTGTCCATTTTATTGGCATATAATTGTTGATAATAGTCTCTTATGATCCTTTGTATTTCTGTGTTGTCTGTTGTGATCTCTCCATTTTCGTTTCTAATTTTATTGATTTGATTTTTCTCCCTTTGTTTCTTGATGAGTCTGGCTAATGGTTTATCAATTTTATTTATCCTTTCAAAGAACCAGCTTTTGGCTTTGTTGATTTTTGCTATGGTCTCTTTTGTTTCTTTTGCATTTATTTCTGCTCTAATTTTTAAGATTTCTTTCCTTCTACTAACCCTGGGGTTCTTCATTTCTTCCTTTTCTAGTTGCTTTAGGTGTAGAGTTACGTTATTTATTTGACTTTTTTCTTGTTTCTTGAGGTGTGCCTGTATTGCTATGAACTTTCCCCTTAGGACTGCTTTTACAGTGTCCCACAGGTTTTGGGTTGTTGTGTTTTCATTTTCATTCGTTTCTATGCAAATTTTGATTTCTTTTTTGATTTCTTCTGTGATTTGTTGATTATTCAGCAGGGTGTTGTTCATCCTCCATATGTTGGAATTTTTAATAGTTTTTCTCCTGTAATTGAGATCTAATCTTACTGCATTGTGGTCAGAAAAGATGCTTGGAATGATTTCTATTTTTTTGAATTTACCAAGGCTAGATTTATGGCCCAGGATGTGATCTATCCTGGAGAAGGTTCCATGTGCGCTTGAGAAAAAGGTGAAATTCATTGTTTTGGGATGGAATGTCCTATAGATATCAATTAGGTCTAACTGGTCGATTGTATCGTTTAAAGTTTGTGTTTCCTTGTTAATTTTCTGTTTAGTTGATCTATCCATAGGTGTGAGTGGGGTATTAAAGTCTCCCACTATGATTGTGTTATTGTTAATTTCTCCTTTCATACTTGTTAGCATTTGTCTTACATACTGCGGTGCTCCCGTGTTGGGTGCATATATATTTATAATTGTTATATCTTCTTCTTGGATTGATCCTTTGATCATTATGTAGTGACCTTCCTTGTCTCTTTTCACAGCCTTTGTTTTAAAGTCTATTTTATCTGATATGAGTATTGCTACTCCTGCTTTCTTTTGGTCCCTATTTGCATGGAAAATCTTTTTCCAGCCCTTCACTTTCAGTCTGTATGTGTCCCCTGTTTTGAGGTGGGTCTCCTGTAGACAACATACGTAGGGGTCTTGTTTTTGTATCCATTCAGCCAGTCTTTGTCTTTTGGTTGGGGCATTCAACCCATTTACATTTAAGGTAATTACTGATAAGTATGATCCCATTGCCATTTACTTTATTGTTTGGGGTTCGAATTTATACACCCTTTTTGTGTTTCCTGTCTAGAGAATATCCTTTAGTATTTGTTGGAGAGCTGGTTTGGTGGTGCAGAATTCTCTCAGCTTTTGCTTGTCTGAGAAGCTTTTGATTTCTCCTTCATACTTGAATGAAATCCTTGCTGGGTACAATAATCTGGGCTGTAGGTTATTTTCTTTCATCATTTTAAGTATGTCTTGCTATTCCCTCCTGGCTTGAAGAGTTTCTATTGAAAGATCAGCTGTTATCCTTATGGGAATTCCCTTGTGTGTTATTTGTTGTTTTTCCCTTGCTGCTTTTAATATTTGTTCTTTGTGTTTGATCTTTGTTAATTTGATTAATATGTGTCTTGGGGTGTTTCGCCTTGGGTTTATCCTGTTTGGGATTCTCTGGGTTTCTTGGACTTGGGTGATTATTTCCTTCCCCAGTTTAGGGAAGTTTTCAACTATTATCTCCTCAAGTATTTTCTCATGGTCTTTCTTTTTGTCTTCTTCTTCTGGAACCCCTATGATTCGAATGTTGTAGCGTTTAATATTGTCCTGGAGGTCTCTGAGATTGTCCTCATTTCTTTTAATTCATTTTTCTTTTATTCTCTCTGATTCATTTATTTCTACCATTCTATCTTCTAATTCACTAATCCTATCTTCTGCCTCTGTTATTCTACTATTTGTTGGCTCCAGAGTGTTTTTAATTTCATTTATTGCATTATTCATTATATATTGACTCTTTTTTATTTCTTCTAGGTCCTTGTTAAACCTTTCTTGCATCTTCTCAATCCTTGTCTCCAAGCTGTTTATCTGTGATTCCATTTTAATTTCAAGATTTTGGATCAATTTCACTATCATTATTCGGAATTCTTTATCAGGTAGATTCCCTATCTCTTCCTCTTTTGTTTGGTTTGGTGGGCATTTATCCTGTTCCTTTATCTGCTGGCTATTCCTCTGTCTCTTCATCTTGTTTAAATTGCTGAGTTTGGGGTGTCCTTTCTGTATTCTGGCAGTTTGTGGAGTTCTCTTTATTGTGGCTTTTCCTCGCTGTGTGTGGGTCTGTGCAGGTGGCTTGTCAAGGTTTCCTGGTTAGGGAAGCTTGTGTCGGTGTTCTGATGGGTGGAGCTGTATTTCTTCTCTTTGTTCAGTCGCGCTGTGGGGAGGGAGGGAGGGATGCTGCAAACAAATAACACTGGCGTGCGCTCGCAGTGCCTCAGCCACACTGGGTCTGCCCCCACTCACGGCGCGTGTAGCCTCCCTGCCCACACTGCTCGGGCTCTAGATTGTTCCGCCGGGAACAATCTGAGGCTGGGCCTGGGTTGCATGTACCTCCCAGGTCCAAGCCGCTCAGGTTCAGGCACTCGGGTAGTCCTCAGAGGCGCAGACTCAGTTGGGCCTGAGTTTTGTGCTCTTCCCAGGTCCGAGCAGCTCAAGTGATGAGGTGTTTGGCGAGCGCCAATGCTGCGACTTATCGCCTCCCCGCCACTCGGTTATCTGGGTGTAAAACCGGCGCACCTTCTCAGGCAGATATTAACCGTCCAGACCCCCAAAAAGTTTTAGTTAGCAAAGAAGCCTGCTTACAGTTTTATAGATAATGTCTCTCTGGGGCTGCGATTGCCCCCTTCCGGCTCTGGCTGCCTGTCACCGGAAGGGGAAGGTCTGCGGCCGGCTATCTCTGTTCAATTCTTTGTTCCATGCGCGGGCCTGGCGGTCTTAGGTTAGGGCTGGCTTTTCGCGTGGTAGATATCCCACAGTCTGGTTTGCTAGCCCAAATTATTTCGCTCAGATAGTGGTCAGGGTATTCAGGCCAGATTCTTACTCTAAGCGATGCAGCCCGCGCTGCGCCTCCCTGCCCAGCCCCCGCTTGCTAATGGCGCGTGCAGGCGTCTGCGCTGCTTCTCCGCTGGGGGAGTT
The DNA here is from genome assembly GCF_003369695.1 of Bos indicus x Bos taurus. Classification (NCBI taxonomy): domain Eukaryota; kingdom Metazoa; phylum Chordata; class Mammalia; order Artiodactyla; family Bovidae; genus Bos; species Bos indicus x Bos taurus. Next base: position 39,442,794 of record NC_040086.1, read on the forward strand.
ACCGTAGGACTCACAGTCTTCGAGTTTTAATTGTTTATTTATTTTTTCTTCCTGTTATGTTGCCCTCTGTGCTTCCAAAGCTCGGCACAGATTCGGCAGTGAGAAGGTTTCCTGGTGTTTGGAAACTTCTCTCTTTTTAAGACTCCCTTCCCGGGACGGAACTCCGTCCCTCCCTCTTTTGTCTCTTTTTTTGTCTTTTATATTTTTTCCTACCTCCTTTCGAAGAGTTGGATTGCTTTTCTGGGTGCCTGATGTCCTCTGCCGGCATTCAGAAGTTGTTTTGTGGAATTTACTCGACGTTTAAATGCTCTTTTGATGAATTTGTGGGGGAGAAAGTGTTCTCCCCGTCCTACTCCTCTGCCATCTTGGCTCCTCCTAATTATCCTTTTTTTTTTAATGTCCAAAGATATGCTCTTATCTTATTTCCCAAATTTATTCTACGAAACAGATATTCTATAGGGGAAAATTAACTTCCATAGCCAAAGAAGTTTGTGATATATTTCCCTCTGGTATATTGACCATCCTAATTAGAATATGAACTAGCTCTAGGGAAGACTTCTGGTAAAAAAAGAAGAAAAAGTACAGTATTCATTTTTTTAACTCCAATATTTGCATACTAATTGCTCACGCCAAGTTTTTAGACATTTGTTTGCAGATGTACACTCTTTGGAAAATTTGATGATAAAGAATCAGTCACAGGAAAAAAAAAATGCTTTTTTTCTTCTCAAATAACTACATTCACTTTATTTCATTAAAAGTTTTTATTCAATTTCCAAGAGTTTCATATGAAAGCAAAGAACTGTCATGATAGATTCAAGTTGGAGGCATTTATGCTAATCTAAAACCAATGAGGAAACTAGGAGAACTAAAGGGCTCTCAGCACCCATTCTGCTCTAGAAATTATTCACCTCAGGGTGATGAGAACTTCTGAAGTGGGTTCCCATTTCCTTATTTAGAAAATGGAGAAATCGTGTCATCCTACTTGGTTATAATAAACCCACAGAAAAATAGAATCCACTTAAGATGGTTGAAACTAGGGCCTTGCTGCAACAGAATTAGCACAATAATTTATTTTGTGAAACTTTGCTCATTAAATGGTGGATATACAAAATTGATTTGAGAAAAAGGGGAAACAAGATACAATTTAACTTGGCGATGAATTAATTTTCAAGTTCTTAATAACATTATTAATTCATGGCTGAATAAACTATGTTCTTCTGGCTTATGTTTGATTTGTATTTGAATGTAGAATATTTTTTAAATAATATTTCTACAAAAAGGACTGAATGAGAATTGTTTATATCTTTTTAAAATTCTGAAAACTGCAGTGAAATAGGTACAATTATGCAGAGATTTAAGATAATTATTTTATTCTGAAAGAACAGCTATAGAAAATTAATCATGAAGCTAAAAAAATACAATAAGTTGTAAAAGTCCACTGTTTTTAAATTAAAGACTATACTTATATTAGAATATGGCATTGGAATCCAGTGGAATGGCAAACTGAATAATTTAGCTTACATGTTTTATATGGGTCTATTAAAAAGTTACACAATGAACTGCATTATTTCAAAATACCTACCTCCAAAACATAATGTTAAATTCATATAATACTCTTAAAAACTAACAAAAATTGGTTTTATCAGAAATCAATATAATGCATTTAATTATGTACATTGCAGTCTTTATATTCCTTTTTCTTTTCCCTTTATATTTAATCTGATGACTTTTGAAATCATCAACTATTATCTTAGAACACACTTATTACACTTTGCATTAAGTGAACATTACTGCATGATCAAAAAGCTAAGATCATGGCTTCTGGTCCCATCACTTCATGGCAAATAGATGGGAAAACAATGAAAACAGTGAAAAGCTTTGTTTTTGGGGGGCTCTAAAATCACTGCAGATGGTAACAGCAGGCGTGAAATTAAAAGGCACTTGCTCCTTAGAAGAAAAGTTATGACCAACCTAGTCAGCATATTAAAAAACAGAGACATTACTTTGCCAACAAAGGTCCGTCTAGTCAAAGCTCTGGCTTTTCCAGGAGTCATGTATGGATGTGAGCGTTGGACTATAAAGAAGCTGAGCCCTGAAGAATTGATGCTTTTGAACTGTGGTGTTGGAGAAGACTCTTAAGAGTCCCTTGGACAGCAAGGAGATCCAGCCACTCCATCCTGAAGGAAATCAGTCCTGAATAATCATTGGAAGGACTGATTCTGAAGCTGAAACGCCAATTCTTTGTCCACCTGATGAAAAGAACTGACTCTTTGGAAAAGACCCTGATGCTGGGAAAGATTGAAGGCAGGAGGAGAAGGGGACGACAGAGGATGAAATGGTAGGATGGAATCATGGACTCAGTGGACATGAGTTTGAGTAAGCTCCGGGTGTTGGCGATGAACAGGGAATCTTGGTGTGCTGCAGTCCATGAGGTTGCAGAGTCGGACTGAGCAAATGCACTGAACTGAACTGCAGTGTTAACAGAGATATTTTGTTAGAAATTCTCTGCTTTTTTCACAGAGACAGTACATTTGTGTATATTTTAGGTCCCTTATTCACATGATAATGTAGTTTGGATATTTTTCCAATCAATTAAAAAATCAGCTTCATTTTAAACAAAAATTTTCAGTATACTTTAGGATTTGTGTGAATTGTAATTGATACATATTTTGATTGTTTCCAGAATTTGTGTGTATGTGTGGTTGTTACAAATGTAATGGTCATCCTCTTAAGCTACCTCTTTATGTTTTTGTCCATATCTTACATGGTTGAGTTATTTTTTTCTTAGTAATTTATGAATCCTTTCTTAAAAATAAAATTAGCCCTTCCTCATATGCTTTTTCAATTACTGTTTCCCATGGCTGCCATTCATGTTTTGACTTCAATTTTTTGTTTTAATTGAAGGATTTAATCTTTATGTCCTCAAATTTTTGTCTCTCTTTTACGACTTCCAAATTTTGTGTCATGCTTAGAAGGCCTTTACTACAGCAATATTCTAATGTTTTACTCCATTGCTTTTATGATTTTATTTTTTATGTTATACCATTAGATTCATCTGAAATTCATTTTAGTACAAGAAATGAGGTAAAGATCTCAGATTAGTTCTCCAAATGTTAAGGCAATTTATTGAACACAATTCATTAAATGATCTGTTCCTTTCCCATTTATTTGAATCCTGCCTTAATCATATATTAAATCTTCATATATTTTGACTTTTATTTCCATACTCTTTAGTCTTTCCTTAAAATCAGTAATAAATTCTTTAACATTCTCTAGCTTTATACTTTATGTTAACATCTGGTAAGGCTTATTTTCCAACATTAATCTCATTTACAATCTTTCATTTTAATCTCACTATTTATTTTTCCAAGTGAAATTTATTATCATTTTGCAAATTTTCTTAAAAGCAATTTTGCTGGTATTTATTTTGAAAGGAATATATTAAATGTACAGATTTGAGAAAAATATACATTTTTAACATAGATTATTCTTATCTAAAGTACATCTTCCTTCTTTAATATTTCTTTACTATCCTTAGAAAAGATTTCACAGTTTTCATAATAGTTCTACATATTGATTATTATTTGTAGAATTGTATTTTAAACATTTTATTCCATTATGTTTTTATTTTACTTTTTGCCATGCTATGCAGCATGTGGGATCTTAGTTCCCCTAGAAGGGATTGAATCTGTGTGCCCTGTATTGGAAACCCAGAGTTTTAACCACTGGACCAGCAGGGTCCTTGTTTTAAATTTTAATAATATATTTTATTCAACCCAAGATGTCTGAGCATCATTTTAACATGTAATCAACATAAAACATGATTAATGAGATTAAAAAACCCCACTAATACTGAGTCTTCAAAATCCAGCATGTATTTTACACTCAGAGACCATTTCAGTTTGAGCTAGCTACATTTCAAGAGCTCAAAAGCCATAGATAGTTAATGGTTATCATATTGGACAGTACAGACAATTCTCATTTATAGTTGAGCATGGAGTGCTGCTGTGCAGAATTTTGATGTCTGTCTGAATTTTTTCTCTTTTGGAAATGATTAGCTTCTTCTAATGCCTGAATATTTATTCATTCTTGAAATTCATAAACTTAACAAGGGCATGTATCCATGTAAGGAATTCTGTACCTAATACGCATGTTCATTCACCATGCAGATGCAGATCTTCACTTCAAGAAGAGCTTCTTAGTTTAATAATATATTTCTGTAATACCATTTTTCTTATTCTATATGTTGCATAGAACATAGAGAAACTATGTGGTTCTAGAGTGATAGCTTTGTCTATAGAAAACTGTTTGGTTATGCATTTTTAATGTTAATTCACTAAATTATTTTTATAATAGTTTTAAGTTGATTCTTTTAGGGTTTTCAAGTTTAAAATTGCTATCACTTGCAAAATAAAAATTTAGTCCATACTTTCCAGTATTCATAAATATAAATTTATTTTTGTCTAATGAATCAAATGGCTATATTTTCAGAAAAATGATAAATAATAATGATGTAGAAGAGCATCTTTGTATTTCTCCTAAATGTAAAAGGAATATTTTAATGTTCCATTATTTAGCCTGATGCTTGCTTTTGAATTAGACATGCATTTATCCCATGCCAAGGAAATTTCTATTTTCATTTTAAAAGTTTTATATTAAAGATAAATACTGCTTTAAAGCAAATCCTTTTTTATCAATTATTAAATTTAATCTTTTAATGCATCTTTTAATATGGTAAATTATAAAACTAGTTTTTCCAAATGTTAAGGCATCCTTCACATAGATCTAATTCTACTTGCCATTAATTTGTTTTGCATTTTTGTGTTTATGGTTTAGTAAAGTGATTTTTGTTTTTCTCATTCTATTATCATTAATCTGATTGTGATATCAGTTTAAGCCTTTTATGCAAGAAAAATTATTTAAAATAATTAGAATTATTACTTTCTAAAACTTAAAATTATTTGGAAGACTTAACTTGTGCAATCTTCTAAGTGTGATGTTTCTGGGAAATGAAGTTTTTCTTAATTTCTACCTTGGATTTTGGGGCTAGTTTTCCTACATCTTTTTGAGTTAATTCTAGCATTTATGGGATTTTTTAATCAGAAAAACTTTTCTTTTGTCTAAGTTTTCAAATAGTATTAGAATATGTAGGATACTCATTTATACCTAACTTTATTTTTTTCTCTATGTGCATTTGTTTATTTCCTAAACTTTGTTTTAAACTTAATATATTTTCCATTATCAAAAACTCTATAAACAGTAAATACTGGCAAGGATGCTGAGAAAAGAAAACCTTTCTGCTTTGTTAGTGCAGATATAAGTTGGTACAACCATTATGGAAACCAGTACGGAGGTTCTTTAAAAAACTAAAAGTAGGAAGGAATTACCAAATGATCTACAAATCCCACTCCTGAGCATATGAAACTGAAAGTTGCTGAGTTGTGTGCCACTTTTTGCTACCCCGTGGACTATACATTCCATGGAATTCTCCAGGCCAGAATACTGGAGTGGGTAGTCTTTCCCTTTTCCAGGGGATCTTCTCAACCCAGTGATTGAACCCAGGTCTCTCACACTGCAGGCGGATTTTTACCAGCTGAGTCACACAGGAGGCCCAAGAGCACTGGAGTGGGTAGCCTACCCAGATAAAACTCTAATTCCAAAAGATACATGCTCCCCAATGTTTATAACAACATTATTTACAATAGCCAAGACATGGAAGCAACCTAAATGTCCATCAACAGATGAATGGATAAATAAAACGTGGTACTTATATACAATAGAATATAATTCAGCCGTAAAAAGAATGGATTGATGCCATTTAATGGATGGCCATTTAATGCCAGTAAATGGACCTAGAGATTATCTTAACACTAAGTAAAGTAAGTCAGACAGAGAAAGACAGCTACCCTATGATATCGCTTATATGTAGAACCTAAAAAGAAATGATAAAAATGAACTGACAGAATAGAAACAGTCACAAATGTTGAAGACAAACATGGTTACCAGGGGAAAAGGGGAGGGAGGATAAATTGGGAGACTGGGATTGATATGTACACACTATTATATATAAAATAGATAACTAATGATGACTTAGTGTATAACAGAGGGAACTCTATTTAATACTCTGTGATGATCTATATGGAAAAAGAATATAAAAGAAAGTGGATATATGTATATGTATAACTGACTCACTTTGCTGCATAGCAGAAACTAATACAACATTGTAAATCAACTATACTCCAATAAAAATTTTTAAAAAGAAATAATCAAAGCCCTTATTAAAGAAAATAGATTAATAAATAAAGCTAATTTAATATATTTTATCTCCTTTTCTTTTTTTACAGAACCAAGTCCTGAGTTCATTTACAGGCTCTATCTTGTTGTATATAAATTGATGCTTTCATTTTGTTAAATCATTTCTTCTACGTTCCTTAGTTTCTATTTGTTGATTTGAATGATTTATTCATCTTATTAATCTTTCTTATTTAAGACTTCAAGGCTATGGGAATTGTGCTGCAATTAACTGTAGATATAGCCCATTTGTTCTGAGGCTTATTGTTTTTGTTTTCATTATTTTACGGATATTGCACAATCAAGTTGTGAATTTTCTTTTTTTACCAATGAGTTATTTAACAGAAATTTGTTATCAAAGTCATCTGTCTTATTTTGTTGGTTTGATTTTATATTCTGGGATGATTGTACTAGATTTAATTCAAATATATCACAGATACCCTAACCAAACCCAACTCTTGTTGAACCATTACTGAATTTCATATAGCCACTGGCAAACCTTGTAAGTGGAAGATTTCTATTCTGCAAAATGAAAATGATAATACTAACCTCATTGGTATTCTGTGTAGAACTTATTTAAAATAAAGCCCCACAGATAATGCTTCACATCCATCTATCATAATTAACTTTTCTCCAGAGCACTTTTTAACACCTAAAATTTATATATTTTTCTTTTATGTGTCCTTATTTTGTGTCTCTCCCAACAATAATAGAAGCTCTATTGGATTTAAGAACAGACTCAAATATTTATACTTCTTACTTAAACTTAATATCATTTTGTTAAATGTGTCAAAACATAGGTATTTTATGAGGACTCAATTAGTTACATAACTTATTTAGGATTTACAATCTTTGAATCTAAATTATGCATAGCAGATATCCAATGTGTATTTATAAATGTATTTCTTTAATGAAATATATGATGAGTATCAGAGATACCTATTATGAAGACATAGTTTGCTGCTCACCTACTCAGATAAAGAGTCTATTAGTGCACAACCTGGTCTGTATCTGTTCATCTCACATATCATTTGGTGAAGAGCAGTAGCTCAATATATGTTGGTTTCCTCTCTATCAGTAAAAGGAACAGAACTGGCCTCAAGTGGCTCCCATCTCTTAAACAGATAGTTTTATGTTTATATACTCATTATCAGACTGGAGGGGATAAACAGAATTTTTTTTATTTTTTCAAACAGAAAATTCTAAATAGTCAAATTTTATTTTGACCTTGAGCAAGTCCTTTATAGAGCCTCATATTTATATATAATTATATAGGACTTCCCTGGTGGCTCAGGCAGTAAAGCGTCGGTCTACAATGAGGGAGACCTGGGTTCGATCCCTGGGTCAGGAAGATTCCCCTGGAGAAGGAAATGGCAATCCACTCTAGTACTATTGCCTGGAAAATCCCATGGACAAAGGAGCCTGGTAGGCTACAGTCCATGGGGTCGCAAAGAGTTAGACAAAACTGAGTGACTTTACTTTCCTTATATAATAAATAATAATTTAAATAATATATATTTATAATAATAATATATATTTGAATAATATATTTAAATAATATATATTTATGGATATATAATATATCCGTAATATATTTATATATGTAAATATATAAAAATATAATTTATATATATTTATATATCTATATATAAATATTTTTATATTTTATTTATATATTTAAATATAAATGTATATATCTATATAATATACATTATATAATATATATGAATATATGTATATATATGTATATATACATTATATGTATATATTTTATATATATATATATATATATATATATATATATATATATATATAAATTGCCAAACCAATCAAGTCAATCAGATCAAGTTTCATTACCTTGTCATTTCACTTAAGTAAAGGGAAAGTCAATGAGATGACTAAATCTTATAATGAATGAAACAACATATATAATGGTAACTTGCTTCCAACTGTGATTAGTGCAATTGTGTAGGTGAGCTCAAGCTAAATTTCTCTGGATTCATTTGATTTGAAGTGAATAATACTGTACAAGGCTCATGTAAAATCAATACTTAGGGATCTGAGTGATACTGATTGGCTTCTCAGATATGTATTTAAGCCAAGTTTTCTGAATCTAGGCTCTCAATCTCATCAGCCTCTCTGCAGGTAGTCATATTCTGTGGAGTTGATTCATAATAAACAAACTCAGAAAGCAGCCCTGGTAAAAGGGGGAAAATATATTCACTTTGGATAGGATTGCACTATCTCAAAAACACAGTGGCTGCAAACCAAAAACATTCATGTTCTTCAACAATATGTTTCTTCTGAGTTCAAGAAACTGGTTCTTATAGAATCCATATGCATGTTTTATTTTTCATTTACTGTTGATTAGATTGAAAAATGTCATGCTTTCTCATTAGATTTAGGAGATACCTCTGCAGTACACATTAACAAAATATCTCTTGAAGTGACCTGCTTCAAGTTTACTTATCCATCCATTTATTTTTCCTTCATTTTTTCCCTTGTTTTTCTGTTCATTCACTCATTGAAGAATAACTATCTGTTGCATGACAGAACTTATGCCAGGCACTGATGAAACAGTAGTAAAGCACAGTCCCTGCTTTAAGAAGGTCACAGTCTGGAGGGGAAGACAGACGTATAAAAAGATAATTTATAATATGGTGTGACAAATGCTTTTACAGGGTGCTACAGAGCATATTGTAGCTGTGTCATCTAGTTTTTTTTTTTTTTTTAATTCCATTTTGCTTCAATTTAAGTGGAAGTCTTTCTAAAGGAAGAGGTCAAGGTTGAAACCATCTGAACACTAACTGTACCATGCACTTTTAGGGGCAAGAAGAACTATTACCCACCAAACTTTATATTCAGCTACAGGAATCATTTTCACCTTAGCAAAATAATAATATAAATAATAACCTAAAGGTAAAAGTAGAACTCAAAGCAGGCAAACTTAAATCCAATAGGTTGTATTTCCAGGTCCCTGTTACCCAACTGTAAATCACCACCTCTCTGATAACTTAGAACTAGTATTCACATTTCATGATGAAAATCAACATTACCCTTTCTGGTCAGTTGTCTACACATCAACTGTCTAGTCCAGTTGCCTTTAGCACCAAACGCTGGCAATACTCTAAGACCTCAATATCAAAGATTGAGGAGCTATCCAAATTCTCCATGACTCTTCTTATATAATATATGACAAACTAGGAAAAATGTGAGGACAAAATATTAAGGCAGTGATCATGAAGAGGCCAACACTTGGTACCGTACATGCAGCAGACTTTCACTTACACTGAAGGCCAGTGTTCACAGTCTGCCCAGGCAAAGCAAGCAACCAAATAGTAGAATAAGGACTTCAGAGGCAAGGTACAATGAAAGAGTAAAACTCATTTTATATCTGAGGATGTATCTGTGCTGAAAACTAAACTTCTGCCTATCTTTTTGACTTTGACATAAAAGAACATGCTCGTTTGAAAAGGTGTTGTTCTACCAAGTTTCTTACCAGGGTCAGCATTTTGAAATTGCTCTCTGAAGAGAGCAAGTGTGATGTATTGTAGAACACAAATATTTTAAATTTCTTTTTGGAAATAACCTTTTTTTTCCCCTTCAGTGTAGTTGGGAATTATGCCCCCATTATTGTTCAATAACCACTAAAAAGAACAGAGCAGCAATAATTCCTTTGAATTTTAAAGCTTCAAAGTAAAATTTCTTCCTATCATCTTTAGATACTTACTTCCTCAACAGCAGACCGTGTCCTCATTCTAAAATATCGCCTTTGTAAGCATAAAAGTTCCCAAAGGAGAGTATCAATGGTTATTGACTTCAAACCACTGACACAGCAAATGACATTCATCTGTTAAGAAGGAAAGGTTGAGAGACTGACACAAGGTCAGTTTCTTTTCAAAGCTTACGTATGCACCCTGTCTATGCCCCTCTATTTACCCCCAAGAGATTGACTAGCATTCTTTCTCATAAATTCTCGACAATAATTAGAACACTAAATTATTTCCCATTTTGTGACATTTTTAAGAATTATGAATTTAAGAAAACAATATGCCTTTTATGAAAAGATAGAAAACATTGTTCCTAGTTAAACTTGGCCATATCATTCAAGTTTAAATAACCCTTACTATTCTTTGAAGGATTAAAATGCAAAATAAATGTGAATATACATTAAAAATGGAAATTGTTTATCTTCAAAAGACTAATTTTAAAACTATCTTAATGAATTCTAGGAGGATTAAAGCACAGAGCTCTCTGTGCAGCTGCATTAACTCTTCCTAGACACTTGTTCCCATTAAAGCTATTCATCTAAATAGCTATATTTGTCTGAAATTGAAATATTTTGAACAACAAAAAAAGAAAATTTTTTGCAGATACATTTTTAAGATTCTTCATGTATTGAAGAGATACTTTTTTTTTCTTTTCAAAATTCATCTCTTCAATAAGCTAGGTTGATGGATATTCTCCGAAATGAAATATTTAATGGAGGCAATCATTTAAAGATTTTAGAACACAAGACTATTAGTTTCTTAGGAGCAGGAATCTTGTCTTAGTCCTTGTCTGCTAGTCTTTAATCTAGCATGGTTCCTGACACATAGTTGGATGCTTAATAAATGTCATGTAAGTGGCTCAAAATAATTTTCTTTTTGTCCACTGTTAATGATTGCCGACGATTTTTGAGTGCTGGTTATGTACCAGGCACTGTAATCACTTAATATACATGAACTATTTTAATCTTCACAACAGTCCTATGACATCTGGACCATTATTATCTCCATGTTATAGATGGGAAAACTAGAGTGGAGACAAGTTAGGTAACTTGCCCAAGATGTACAGCTACTGTACAGTAGACCCAGGATTCAAGCTAGGTAAACTATCCCCAGGCCTCTTATATAATCAAGACACTACACTGTTTTCAATTGTAGCCAGTTACCCAGTAAAAAGAGTTCATGTGTGTCTAGTTTTCTCTGGTGGTCTTAAAATAATTTTAGAATAAGATGTTGCATATCGTAGAGCTAGTTTAATATAGATAAAATATTGTAAAAATAAATAAAATTGTAAAACAGTCAAAAAGCTATTCTAAAGTTACAACAAAATATTTGAATAATTTTTTTAATGTATTTACTAAGTTGTTACTTTATTGTATTTACTAAATTGTTACTTTTGTTTTAGAAGTAATCAGGTTATTTGGCTTAACTAAACTGTTTTTAAATATCATTTTTCTGAAGGCAAAAAATGTAGAATGCACTGCATGATTGATAAAATAAAATATACTGAAATGTATAGTGCAGAGGTTTTGACTTGAACTCCATGAATTCAGTCCACTAACTCACTTAATACACAGACAACTAAAATTAAGATGTTATGTGTAGCAAGTGCAAGGGACAAGATGGTTCCTTCCAATGTGCGGGTTCATAATGACCAGTAGAGGGAGGTCACCGAAGTTGTTATACTACTAGACTGAATTTTAGACTGCTGCAGCTGCTGTTAAGTCGCTGCAGTTGTGTCCGACTCTGTGCAACCCCATAGACGGCAGCCCACCAGGCTCCCCCGTCCCTGGGATTCTCCAGGCAAGAACACTGGAGTGGGTTGCCATTTCCTTCTCCAATGCGTGAAAGTGAAAATTGAAAGTGAAGTGGCTCAGTCGTGTCCGACCCTCAGCAACCCCATGGACTGCAGCCTTCCAGGCTCCTCCGTCCATGGGATTTTCCAGGCAAGAGTACTGGAGTGGGGTGCCATTGCCTTCTCTGGGATTTTAGACTAGACCTACCCTTTTCTCCATTCAGGTTTCAGGTCCTACTGGTTGATTTTCATGAGGTGAGGAGTGCCCATAAAATGGTAACTTTTGACTCATGAGAGAGCCTGAAGGAGAAATGAGAAACAAGAGGTCTTGAGCCGCCTTGACCCTAACATGTTTCAAGAAAAGCACTTGAACCAAATGTAAGCAGGAGCTTTCTCTCCATTTCTCTGATAAGTTCACAATGGCATTGACCCTTCTGATGATCCCTGGATTTTCAGATTTTGAGAATTACCTATTTAATACTCAGGGCAAGAACTTTAGAATAGAGAAGCAGCAGCAGAAGATACTGTGTGTAATATTAGATATGAATGTTTATGGAACACTTAACATGTCAGGCACTCTCCAACTACTCCAAATGCGTTAGGTCTTAAAACAATCTCCACTTCCCAGTTAACAAGCTAAAGTTTAAGAAAGTTAATCAACTTGCCCAAGATCACACAGCTAAATAGTGGCACCAGCATTTCAGACCCAGGTAGCCTTAGCTTCAGAGCCTACTCTCTTAAAACCAAGAAACCTGGTATAGAAATGGATCTCTAGGGGAACAGAGACTTTATGAACCCATATGAAAATACTCCCTGGGAATTCTCAAGAATATTTTAATGGGTACTGGAGTGGCAGTGGTAAGGGGATTTTCTGAAATGCTGAGTTCCTGCTTGAGTATGGAAGACACATCTAGGCAGAAATTGAGAATAAATTCTAATGTAAACTCCATATTTCCACATAGTGATGAGCCCTGAGGGTCCCTGGGCAATACATGATTTCATGTATTTTATATTTAGGGAGAAAAGCAAGTGAGGATTAGCAGAAGTTAGTCAGTACTGTTGTACATGTATAAAGTTTAAGTTCTGAAGTAATGAGCTAGCTAAAAAACTGAACAATATGATTCATCTAAACCAAGGATCTGGGTTGGAAAAAGGGGACCAAATGCTTATTCAATAAGGCATTTGTACAAATATAATAAGAAAATCAAACATAGAATGTCCAGTGAAATTCAGTTAGCCATTGACTTGAAAGGAATTAAAGGCAGTTCCCTGTAAGTCTGATGAGATTGTGCTCAAAAAATCATTTTTCACTTGGGACCCATGCCCCTTAGAGAAAATGTTAAAAATGGTGATTGGACATTGGCCAGACCATCTATAGAAATCTATTTAACTTATAAAATACACAAAATACAGTTTAAGATACACTTTGAGGCCCACTGCCATACACAACAATTTTTCTTTTCCCTTAAATCATATTTGGAACAAGGCCGAACTTAAGTAAGTATAAATAAGAGAAAATGCATTTGAAAAATCCAACTTAACCATGGCCCAAAGACACATCTTCTCCATCTTTTCAGCAGTGAGTATGGAGATTCTGGCATATGTGAGGGCAGATGAGCTTGTCAGATAATGACCAAGGGGAAAGTGAGTTCTTTTCCCTTTGTGTGTTCAAAAGAAGAAAACAGCCTGTTTAACCTAGTTCCACAGCCAAATTTTAAGATTTCTGTAATAAGAATATAGATTTGGAGAGAGGTAGATTTTCAATGACAGAATATGAGCACATGGATCGAACTGGCCCTAAGTCATATACTTCTGGACCTTTCAGTTCTGTGGCAGTAAATGAAATACCTGGTATTGTTTATGGGTTTGCTTTAAGGCATTTAATTTTCAGTTGAAAGGTTCCCAACCAATTAATACATGAGACTCTCAAGGTGTTAAGACATTGGGTGGGAGCTTGTGATGGGGTGAAGAACAGGGATGGTTTGGGAAGAGAGAGCAGGATGATAGGTGTTAATCCAGCCTTCAAATGATATATGGAGGTAGGTCAGAGGAACAATCAGGAACTAGGGAACTAGGGAAAGTTACACACAGTGGCACATGCATTCTTTCTTCACTTTTCTCTTTTTGACCGCTGTGGCACTCCAGGAAAAACCGGCATTGGAATGAAGGGAGCCTAGGACTAGCTCGGCAGTGAGTCAGTATGCTGTGCGTTCTGGCCAAGTTGCTTTAGTCGTGTCTGACTCTTTGCGACCCCATGGACTATAGCCCACCAGGCTCCTCTGTCCATGGGATTCTCCAGGCAAAAATATTGGACTGGGTTGCTATGCCCTCCTCCAGGGGATCTTCCCAACCCAGGGATCAAACCTGTGTCTCTTGCTGCTCCTGCATTGCAAGTGAATTCTTTACTGCTGAGCCACCAGGGAAGTCCCAGTATGCTATAGGGGGTGGTTAATAGGAGTTTCTCCAAACATCAGAATAAAGTATATAGCTACAGCAGTAAAGTGGATGAAGCCTGGTAAGAAAAGTCCTTTGCATTTACATTTTTTGCAAATATTTTTACACAGATACTAATTATTAAAAAGATGAAAATTTGTCTAGGATGACTTAAATAACTAAAGACAGAACAACAGAATCTCAAGACCTGATTTTCGGAATTTGCAGCATTTTAACTAGATAGCTATATCTGGTGTCACTGACACAGTCCAAAAGTCCTGAGAAAGCATTTGAATTTCACAGAGAAGAACTCTGACTTTCCAAAACTCTAGAAAGCAAATAAAGGTCGTGTCACACATTTATCCAACAGGAAGTCATTAGCTATAATCATGGAAGAAAATAAGTCTACAGCAAAGATTAATTAAATTTGTTGCACTAAGAACAATCATTGGGAGGGAAGTTGCTCTATAAAGTAGATTTAAAATCATCCAGTAAAGAACAGAAATTTAAGGAAGGATGGAAAATTATCAAGGACCTCTATAATGATGGCCCAAGATAAAATAGTAATAAAATAGACAGTCGATGGCCTTCGTGTGTGCATAGTCATGCCCAACTCTTTGCGACCTCATTGACTTTAGCCCACCAGGCTCCTTTGTTCATGGGATTTCCCGGGCAACAATACTGGAGTGGGTTGCCATTTCCTCCTCAAAGGCATCTTTCCAACCCAGGGGTTGAACCCACATCTTTTGCATTGCAAGCAGATTCTTTACCACTGAGCCACCTTGGAAACCAATAAAATAGTACTCACAGACAAATGAGAAAGGAATAATCTAAATAATCAGAGGAGCCTTCATATTAAAATATTCTATGAAGGAATTTTCCAAAACTTAATTCTCAGTATTGAATTTCACAGACTTACCCTTTTACTGAATTTACTAATAGGATTTTACTTTTTTAGTAATAATGGGAGTCTTCTGAAATTACAAATTAAATCTCCTCAGTATGAGGACATGGCAGCATTTTTAAAAGGGAACATGTGATATGTATGAAGATGAAAAGTCCATGTGCCTCTGTGTTTAACTGCTAATTTGATTTGGGAAGCTTTTATGCACTTAATAATTACCCCCTTTCTCCTTGTTAATTGGTTCCCTACCCCCACCAGCACCTCACAGCAGAGGAGTAAAATGAATTTCTTTAGCACTATGTTTAGAATTGTTAACACCTCCTGTGAAGTTATACTGTCCTTCACAATAGGAGCAGCTGGAGGAAGGTCTAACTTTGGCACTCGCTGGGTGGTGAGAAAGAATCCCTGGATTAAAAGCAAATGACACTTTATTAAATTTCAGGCATGGTTTTGAATTAAGTAAAATCTAACAACTAAACTTACTACACAGATAACTAAAATCTCAGGAAGAGGGCAAAGTATTTGTCAACTGAAAAGAAATAAGAAAGATGAACTCAAAGTTGTGTGTTTTTACATGTTTAGAAGCTCAGTGGTGTCTGACTCTTTGTGACCTTATGGACTGTAGCTTCCTAGGTGGCGTTAGTGGTAAAGAACCTGCCTGCCAATGCAGGAGACATAAGAGATGCAAGTTTGATCCCTGGGTCGGGAGGATCCCCTGGAGGAGGGCATGGCAACCTATTTTGGTATTCTTGCCTGGAGAATCCCATGGACAGAGGAGACTGGTGGGCTACAGTCCATGGTGTAGCAAAGAGTTAAACATGACTGAAATGACTTAGCACACATGCACGAACTATAGCCAGCCAGACCTCTGTCCATGGGATTTTTCACACAAGAAACTGGAGTGGGTAGACATTCCCTTCTCCACGGCATCTTCCTGACCCAGGGATCAAACCTGTCCCCTGCATTGCAGGCAGATTCTTTACTGTCCGAGTCACCAGGGAAGCCCAAACTCAAGGTCAAAGATAAACAATTCCAAAGACTATATTTTTACCGCCCTAAAAATTGATAATTAAAACATTTTAAAAATAGTATAGATCTCGACCCAGGGATCAAACCTGCATCTCTCATGTCTCCTGCATTGACAGGCAGGTGGCAGCAAGGTGGCAGAATAGGAGTTTTACACTGTCATCTCCCCACAGTGCACCGGTTTTGACAACTATCCCCAAATGAGAGTATTGTGGGAGTCCAGTATGTCAGCAGAAAAATTCCAGCATATTAATGAAACAAAAAAAAAGCACGGAAGAGACTCATTGAAGGGGGTAAGATGACAGCTTTGGTGAAGGGAGGAGGATGGGAGGGAAGGGTAAGCAGACTGTAGAGGTGGGTGTGGATGCTTTGGGCACTGGCTGTGCTGTGCATGTGCAGACTCTGGTGGTGGCTGGGGCTGGCTGGGCAGTGGCACCTTTTTGAACAACATACAATGTCTCAGCATGGCACCCCAGTATGACTGGAGATCTGATGAAAGAAATCAAAGATGATGCAAACAGATGGAGAGATATACCATGTTCTTGGATTGGAAGAATCAGTACTGTCAAAATGACTATACTATCCAAAGAAATCTACAGATTCAATGCAATCTCTCAAATTACCAGGAGTATTTTTCACAGAATCAGAACAAAATAATTTACAATTTCTATGGAAACACAAAAGACCCAGAATGGCCAAGGTGGTCTTGAGAAAGAAAAACAGAGCTGGAAGAATCAAGCTCCCTGACTTCAAACTATACTACAAGCTATAGTCAAAACACTATGGTACTGGAACAAAAACAGAAATATAGATCAATGAAACAGGATAGGAAGTCCAGAGATAAACCTGTGTTTATCTCTGTGTAGTATATTTGGTGTACAACAAATATAATAAAAGATAGTCTCTTTAATAAGTGGTCTTGGGAAAACTGGACAGCTAAAAGTAAAAGAATGGAATTAGAACATTCTGTAATACCACACACAAAAAATAAACTCAAAATGTATTAAAGATCTAAATGTGAGTGAAAGTCACTCAGTCATGTCCAACTCTTTTTGACCGCATGGACTATACACTCCATGGAATTCTCTGGGCCAGAATACTGGAATGGGTAGCCTTTCCCTTCTCCAAGGGATCTTCCCAACCTAAGGATCCCACATTGCAAGTGGATTCTTTACCAGCTGAGTCACAAGGGAAGCCCAAGAATACTGGAGTGGGTAGCCTATCCCTTCTCCAGGGAATCTTCCCAACCCAGGAATTGAACCAAGGTCTCCTGCATTTCAGGTGGATTCTTTACCAACTGAGCTATCAGGGAAGCCCAAACATCTAAATGTAAGACTGGGTAATGGAAAAGTCTTGGAGGAAAACATAGGCATAACACTCTCTGACATAAATCATAGCAAGAATTTATTTGATCTGCCTTGGAGAGTAATGAAAATAAAAACAAAAATAAAATTTTTAAAATGGGACCTAACTAAAACTTAAAAACTTTTTCAGCGCAAAGGAAATCATCAAAAAAAAAAAAAAAGAAAGAAAGAAAGAAAATAAAGCCCACAGAATAGGAGAAAATATTTCTAAACTAAGAGATCAACAAGAGATTAGTCTTCAAAATATACAACAGCTGATATAGCTCAATATAAAAAGAAAAAAAAAAAAAAAACAAATAAAAAAGTGGATGGAAGATCTGAATAGGCACCTCTCCAAAGAAGACATACAGATGGCCAAGAAAGACGTTCAACATCGCTATTTACTAGGAGAAATACAAATCAAAAGCATACAATGAGGTATCACCTCACATCGGTCAGAATGGCCACCACTAAACAATGTACAAATAACAAAAGCTGGAGAGGGTGAGGAGAAAAGAAAACCCTCCTATACTGTTGACCAGAGTATAAATTGGTACAGCCACTACAGAGAACAGTATGGAGGTTCCTTTAAAAACTAAAAATAGAGCTACCATATGATCCAGCATATGATCTGAGAAGGCCTTACAAATAGTGGAAGAGTGAAGAGAAGTGAAAAGAAAGGGAGAGAGGGAATGTTACGTCCAATTAAATACAGAGTTTCAAAAAGTAGTTAGAAGAGACAAGAAGGCCTTCAGTGAACAATGCTTTATAATATAAGAAAACAACACAATGGGAAAAACTAGAGATCCCTTCAGGAAAACTGGAAATATCAAGGGAACATTTCACCCAAAGATGGGCACAATAAAGGATAAAAATGGTAGAAACCTAGTAGACACTGAAGAGATCAAGAAGAGATGGAAAGAATACATGGAAGAACTGTATAAAAAAGATATTAATGAACCAGATTGCTATGATGGTGTGGTTAGTCACCCAGAGCCAGATATTCTGGAGTGCGAAGTCAAGTGGACCTTAAGAAGCACTGCCATTAATAAAGCTAGTGGATGTGATGAAATTCCAGCAGAGCTATTTAGATCCCTAAACAATGATTCCATCAAAGTCAGAAAATCTGGAATACACAGTAGTGGCCACAGGACTGGAAAAGGTCAATCCTCATCCCAATACTCAAGAAAAGTTAGTCACACAGTCATGTCCAACTCTTTGAGATACCATGGACCGCAGCCCGCCCTGCTCCTTTGTCTATAGAATTGTCCAGGCAAGAGTACTGGAGTGGGTTGCCATTTCCTTCTCTGGGGGATCTCCCCAACCTGGGGACTGAACTGGTGTCTCCTACATTGCAGGCAGATTCTTTACAAACTGACCCACCAGGGAAGCAATCCCCAAGAAGGGTAATGCCAAAGAATGTGCTAACCATCGGATAACTGCACTCATCTCCCATGCTAGTAAGGTCATGCTTAGATCTTACATGCTAGGCTTCAGCATATGAGAACCAAGAACTTCTAGATTCCATGGACTGGGGTTGCAAAGAGTCAGACATGACTAGATAACTGAATAACAGCAACAGTGATCCAGCAATTCCACTCCTGGGCATACATCCAGAGAAGACCATAAATTGAAAGGATACATGCACCTCAGTGTTCATTGCAGTACTGTTTACAATAGCCAGAACATGGATGCAACCTGTGTCCACTGATATAGGAATGGATAAAGAAGATGTGGTATATAAAAACCATGGGGTATTATTCAGCCATAAAAAAGAATTAAATAATGCCATTTGCTGCAACATTGATGTAACTGGAGATCGTTATACTGAGTGAAGTAAGTCAGAGAGAGAAAGACAAATATCATATGATATTGCTTTTATGTGGAATCTAAAACAATGATATGAATGAATCTATTTACAAAAGAGAAATTGAGTCACAGATTAGATATTAAATCTATAGTTAGCAAGAGGGGAAGGAGAGATAAGTTGAGAGGTTGAGATTCACATATACACACTAGTATATATTGTATAAAAGATAACTAATAAGAATCTATTGGATAGCACAGGGAACTCTACTTGGTGCTCTGTAATTATTCATATGGAATGGAGTCTAGAAGACAGTAGGTGTATTTATATATATGATTGATTCACTTTGCTGTACAAAAGAAACTAACATAACATTGCAAATCAAATATGCTCCAATAAAATCAATGAAAATAAATAAAACAGTTTTATGTTACCTGCATTACCCCTACCCCAAGCTGGTACAGTTTAATGTCAACAGAGAACTTTTCAGCCTTTAATACCTCTGATGCAGGAATGTGAGAACACAGTGACTCAGTGCCTAGCTTCCTAAGTTGTCTGGAAGAGTGGCTAAGAGATCCACCTCTTTCTCACTCCACCCAGAATACTGAGGAGCATCAGCATGAGCGAGTGGCTGAGAGAGGCTAGGATCAGAGAAGAGCAGCAAGGACTTATAACAAGGAGGGCCTGGAAATCAACAAAGGACCAAGTATTCTACTAACTGTGGTAGTAGACTAACTGTGTAACTTCTTGACTCCATCAAGAAGCCTGCCCATGAGCTACTGCAGATGCCTCACTAGTGGACTGCAGAAATAATCTTTGATATTTAGAAAGGAATAATTTGCTGATCTTCTTTAGAAAATAATCCTGCAATGAACAATATGCCAACAAATTTGATACCTTAAATGAAATGGAAAATTTCTTTGAAAGGCACCAATCACCAAAACTAACAAGATGAAATAGAAAATCTAAAAGGAAAATACAGATCTGAAAGCCTTCTTGGTGAATTCTAGCAACTATGTAAAGAGGGATTAATGCTACTACTTCGCAAGCTCTTCAAAAAAACAGAAGAGGAAGGAATACTTTCCAATGCCTTACCAGAGGACAGAAGTTACCAAAACCAAACACACAGAATAAAAAACAACAGACTGATAACTCAGGAAAACAGATGCAAAAATCTTCAACAAAATCACTAGCAAACAACCCAGAAACATATAAAAAGGATGATGCACCATAATCAAATGAGTTTTATCCAAGGAATGCAAGGCTGATGCAGCATACAAAAATCAGTTAGTACAATTCAATATATTAATGGCATAAAAGATAAAAACCACAATCATCTTGATAGATATAGGAAAAAAATTGACAAAAATTCAACACCCCTTTATTGAAAAAAAAAAAAAAAAAACACTAAGAAAACTAGAAATAGGAACTTTCTCAACCTAGTAAGAGATATCTGTTAATACAAAATAACCACAGTTAACATCATCTTTTATGGAGAAGGACTGAGAACTTTCCCCTTTAATTCCCCTCTAAAATCCC